>NC_027754.1:26548575-26548897 GCF_000695525.1 Brassica oleracea var. oleracea
GCAACCCCACTCAACAGGCCTGGAGCCGCGCAGGAACAACCTTCGGGTCAAAACCCTAGCGAGAGATCTCCCGTCGAAAAGGGAAACTCCGAAAGCCCACCGCCTCCCGCGAAGGTTTTGGAGGACAACGGAGTCGAGCTAGTCGACCTGGATCCTAGCGATGTCTCCAACAATACTGATGAGGACGTCGACAGACATCCAAGGAGGACCAGAAGCCGATTCACTCGGGAAAGCTCTCTGTTCGACAAACCAATGACAGAAGAGGAGGAAATCCTCTATTGGAACGAACAAGAAGAGCTGGCTGAAAAGCAAACCGAGCTCA
>NC_027754.1:26548927-26549130 GCF_000695525.1 Brassica oleracea var. oleracea
GACGCCGACAAGCGCGGAAATCTGCTGACGAGATGTCGGATATACGCGATCTTCGCGACTATATCACCAAGACTGCGGCAGAAGTAAGAGCCGTAAAATCCCAAATCCATCACGCTACGAGCGCGGCCCCCGAAATTGAAAGACTGCTGGAAGGGGCTCGGAAGACCCCCTTCACCGCTCGCATCTCAGATACAAGGGTATCC
>NC_027754.1:26550252-26550820 GCF_000695525.1 Brassica oleracea var. oleracea
AATGTAATCTTCCGCGACACTCTCAATCGGATGAGCATCAAACTCGGAGAAGTAACTCCATCTCCGAAACCACTCACAGGCTTTTCTGGCGAAGTATCGATGATCCTCAGATCGATTCAGCTACCTGTCATGGCCAAGGAGGTCACAAAAATCGTAGAGTTCGCGGTAGTCGATCATCCTGCCATCTACAACGTGATCATGGGAACCCCGTGGCTCAACGCTATGCAAGCTGTTCCATCGACGTACCACCAGGGCGTCAAATTCCCGACACCAAACGGAGTCGCAGCTATCTGAGGATGTCAGAAACAATCGCGATTGTGCTTCCTCGCAGAACACAACTTAAGACAGATGAGAACCTCTGCAACGGCAAATCGCAAACGCACGAAGATCGATAAATCTTTGACCAACAACGTCTCGAGAAAAGACGATTTCACTTCATCTGCCGACGCAGACGGTTCGGTTGTTGAAACTCAACATGAGGCCGAAGCCGACACTACAACTCAACCGGAACATCCGGAAGAGAACACTGACCCTGCCACGATCATCTCGATCAAGGCGGTCAGCACGG
>NC_027754.1:26550904-26552873 GCF_000695525.1 Brassica oleracea var. oleracea
AAAAAGGGGGGGGGGGAGTGGGTGCGTATACTCGTATACTCCCACATAGGAAAAGATGTGTTATTGTAATCGAATTCTATTGAGATTTCGAAATTTTTAAGAAATATGCGTCGCTCTTTTTAAGACAAAATCACAAAACAATCTCACTTCAGCAATATACGTATAGTCTTCGAAATAACTGCGAGACGTCGCCAAGTTAAAAATCGAGATGATACGAACAAATTGTCTGAACGCGACCACTACAAATCTTATACTCCGTTCGTCGATTGGCCCCGACGAACACATCAGCCGTCTTAAACAAAACCGTCATAAACAAACGCAACTTGATCACTCTTTTGATCTTCAAACGTCCAACACAAGGACGAAAGCGCGCTACAAAAAAAAATCCTAAATTTTGGTCTAGCACTTCCAGTTGGCTTAAAAATTGTCTCTGGAAAGATGCTCGATTCGTACCATACAAGTCGTATAAGCCGAGAACCTATCGCGGACTTTAAATCGGTACGAATCAGGTAGAAATCGCAACAGGAAAACCGATAGCCGGCTAGTCACCGCACAAACCTTAAAACCGAGAGTAAACCTAGGTCTTTCCCTAAACCCTTCGCATTGGTCTCAGACATCTCAAAGACATGATATCTAAATGATAAGAGATCCTAAAACATGTCTCTTCGTTCATAACTCAACGTTCCCGGAAGATCGTAAATAATTTTTACGAAAACTCACGTCTCGAACGAACCAACAGATTGAACGCCTCAACAAAGTTAAATATGAGACGACAATTCATGTTTACTTCAAACCCACTCGAAACAAAATAACTCAAACAAACATCCATTATATAAACCGCATAGCGGTAGGGGTTGAGCCACCAATGGCCAGTCCCGATAAAAGCGGCCAAAAAAGGCCCGTACAAAGTTCGAAGGCCACACTCGGCCAGACATATATGAACAAAGGCCACACTCGGCCGCTAAATACTAGATAAAGGGAAAAATTTCTTCCCGTCAAAATGCTCACAGATTAAAGTTAAAACTCCCGGACAAGGAAGCTCCGAATGCATCCGCGGGAAAGTTCACTTCTTCATCGTCACCGGCAAAATCAGTCGTAGTTTCTTTGGTATCAAGGGAAACTGGGATGGGATCCCAGAATCCCTGGATCTTCCCATCGATCGGAGGAATGGTCGCCTCAGCGTGAGCATGATCCTTCATGCCCCCCTTCATTAACTCCATCTCCCTCTCGAAAACGTAGTCATCTTCCTGCGTCTTCCAAAGGCTCCCGACAGAGCCGCGACACTCACGGAAGTCGCCCAGCGAGTTGAAAGCATCCTTAAGATTCCCGTACTTAACCTGGAATTGAGAAGCGCGAGTCTTCATCACCTCGAACAGCCCTGGCATGATCACGAGCGAGTTGAGCGTCTCGCGCCAACTTCTCGTCTCGCATGCGAGCAAGATCCTTTTCCGCCTTCTCCGCTTTAAAGCGATAGATCATGGCCTCTCTATGGCTCGCCTCAATGGCTGATCCAAGCAAGTTCAAACTCTATAAACCCAATTGACACGTTATAAGCAAAAAAAAATAATAATAATAACGATCGTCAGAATTCTTAAAATTTATACCCCCTTGATGATACGAGATCCTCTGCGACGACTTTCGGCCTCCCCGACTCGTTCGTGGCAGGAGGAGCATCGAAGCCCGACGGAAGACCAGCGAGGAAATGATCGAAGTCTGGAATAGGGACCTCGCTCGTACCGCTTTCATCGCCGAAAGCAAGGTCCGGATCCCATCCTGGAAGCATGCAATCGTCCACCGAAAACTCCAGGTCACCGAGGTCAATATCTTTCCCCTTCGAAGAATTCATCCTTCGAAGAATTCGGCCCCGTAACAATAGTGGGAGCGGCGTTGGGACCGGCGTTGGGACCTTGGTCTTCAGGTTCGGAATCACTCCTTGTTTCTCCGCCCAAAGCAGGACCAGGATGCACAA
>NC_027754.1:26554902-26556686 GCF_000695525.1 Brassica oleracea var. oleracea
TAAGCTTATTCAAACACACTAAAGCAAGTAAAAGATATATAGAAATATATACAAAGGATACCATGGGATTTCCTCCCAAGTGAGCTTGTTTTAAGTCTCTAGCTTGACTTTCCTTCCAATTTGCTAGTGAAGAGGAGGATCTTTCCCATCTTCAAGAGTGATGGTGAGGACTTGAGAGGAGCTGAGGAGTTATGATGGCCCTTGCACTTGAGAATGGTTTAGACTCTCCCTTGCACTTGATCTTGTACTCAATCACTCCATCGTTGATCTTCATTGGATAAAGAGTGAGAATGTGTGAAGATTTCTCAATAGGTGTGGGATGAGGTTCTTTGATCATCTTCTTCTTGTCATGAGTAGCCATTGTGGCTCAACTCACCCTCTCCATTTTAGCACTTTTCAAATGCTCATCACACATCTCTTTAGAGGATTCTCCATCAAGACCTTCTTTTCCACTAACAATAATTTCATCATTGATCTTTTCAATGGAAGGTTCTCCACAAGTGATAGTTCCACAATACTCAACATTCATCATTGGAGACTTGACTGGGTAGGAGACAACTTTGTTCACATTGAGAAGTGTGACCTTCTTGTTGGCAAAGTCAATGCAAGCTCCTACTGTTGTGAGAAATGGTGTGCCAAGGATCAATGGGACTCTCTTCTCAGTTGCCATCTTCAAAACAGTGAGGTCAATAGGAATTGTGCAAGCTCCAATCTTCAAAGAAAAGTCCTTGATGAGACCAAGTGGGGTTGTAAAAGAGGAGTCCCCAAACATTAGTAAAGATGTGTTTGGCTCCATGTTTTTAATTCCAAGACTCTTCACCATCTCCATTGAGATCACATTCACACTTGCACCAGAATCAACAAGAGCATCATCAAATGTGAACTTACCAAGAGAGCAAGACAAGGTGAACTTCCCTTGGGTTTCTAGTTTGGGAAGGGACATTGGTGTGATTGGTGGATTAAGCTTCATAGTATAGATGTCTAGGAGCTCTCCTACTTCTTCTTTGTGAGCTAGAATGTCCTTGATGAGCATCATTTGGACATGAGCATCATGCATATTCGATATCTGTGGAAGCTTGACTCCTACATCTCCCATGTCTTTTCTGAACTTATAGATCACCTTCTTTTGAGCTTTACTGAGGAACCTTTGTGGAAATGGGAGCTTGTCATAAGGTGATTGCTCAACCGCATGAGCTTCTTCTAGCTGAACCTCCTTCAATTGCGTTACAGCTTTCCCAAGAACCGATTTCTCAGCCTTGTGTATAACTGGTTGCAAAACCTTTTCCTCAACCTTCTTTACAGTTTGTATCTTAACCCTTTCCACAATCTTTTGTTCAACCTTTTCCACAATATGTGCTTCAACCTTGGCAACAACTTTTGTTCCATACAAGAGTCTTTCAAGCTCATCTACTTCTTTCCTATGATCATTCAACTCAATCTCAGAAGAACTAGAGAGGATAGCATTGCAATACTCTTTAGGGTGTTGCTCTGATTTCCCTGGTAGAGATCCCATTGGGCGCTTGGAGGTTGAAGGCATAGAGGCAAACTGATTCTCCAAAGCCTTGAAGTGAGAGGAGAGTTGTAGGAACTTGTTGTTGAGGTCATTGTAGTTCCCATCAATCTTGGTGTGGAGAATCTTCAATTCATCTCCAATGTTCTTTGCAGTGATATTCTGAGACTCCAAGATTTGCTTCAACATTGTATTGGTGCTACTCTCTTGAGGCGCATAAGTGGAAGACCCAGCTTGGCCTTGTGTAGACTGGTAACCACCTTGTTGGTTGTTG
>NC_027754.1:26556786-26557871 GCF_000695525.1 Brassica oleracea var. oleracea
GCTAGCACAAGAGAGAGTCTACACTTCTTGTATTGTGTAAAGTCAAGCCTTTTAGCAATGGAGAGATGCATAAGGCTCACACTTGCTCCCAAATCGCATAGACACCTCTCAAAAGTAAATTGCCCAATGGCACAAGGTAAAGTAAAGCTTCCTGGATCTTCAAGCTTCTTAGGGATGGTTAGCCTTTGGATAATAGCACTACACTCATGAGTAAGAACCACCATGCCTTCCATCTCCTTCTTCTTCTTAGTTACAGCATCCTTGAGGAACTTGCTGTATTGAGGCACTAGCATGAAGGCATCAATTATGGGCATAGTAATCTGAACTTCACTCATTTGTTTCTCAAATAAAGCCTTGTATTGCTCCAAAAGCTGTCTCTTGAATCTACCGGGAAAATGAAGTTTTGGTTCATAGGGAGGAGGATTGAATAGAGCTCCTTTTGATGAAGTAGCAACTTCATTCTTGTTCTCCCCCTTCTTTTCTTCTCCAATTTTACCCTTTCCTTTTGCTTCAACTATTTTCTCCAAGATCTCTTCATTGGTCTTCTCATCCATAATAACTACATCATCCACATTGATGACCACCTCCCCATCTTGCTTCTCATTATCCCTAATGAGAGTTCTTGGTGGTAGCTGTTTTCCACTCCTAAGGGTGATGGCTTTCATTGTCTCCTTGGGATTTTGCTCTGGCTTTCCAGGTAATGCCCCTTGTTGGCGACTTGGCTGAGAGTTCATTGAAGCAAACTGATTCTCCAAATGGCGGATCTTGTTGTTGAGCTCATTGTAACTTCCATCAATCTTGGAGTGAATTTTCGTGAACTCATAACCCATTGTCTTCTCATTCTTGGCCTGAAAATCCAAAAGTTTCTTGAACATTGCATCCACACTTGTATCTGAAGCTGGAGCCTGTGAAGAACTTCCTTGAGCTTGAGTAGACTGATTGTTGTTATTGTTGAAACCAGGAGGGGTGTTTTGCCTAGGCTGATAGCTCCCTTGCTGAGTGTTTTGCCTCTGCTGGTATCCTCCTTGCTGGTTGTTTGAGTAGGACTTTTGCTGGTAGTTGTTGTACTGAAAGTTAGGTTCCTT
>NC_027754.1:26557935-26571058 GCF_000695525.1 Brassica oleracea var. oleracea
ATCAAATCAATGTAGTATAAAAGATTGTCGAACCAATCCTAGGTGATTATGATGCAAAGGGAATGCAAGACCATGCTTAATCTAAGTGCTACCAGTTTTTGAGATGATTTGAAACTAACTTACTACCTAAAATGCAATAAAGGCACAAGCTTTCTTTCTTATAAGAAGTGAGAACTCATGGGCTATGGGAACTGATCTTGGGTGATCAAGGTTCAACCTAAAGGTATTAACTTTCAACCAATCTTTCTACCTTAGACCTAGACACTATCCTAAACAAACTCTATCTCTAGATGAATGCTCATTTACAAATATAACTCAAGCATCAAATCTCTTTGGTTGAATGTTATCTAAGTAATCATTAATCTCAAGTCTACTAGCTATCTTAACACCTTTAACAACAAATCCCTTTGGCAAAGGATATTAAAAGCTTAGGAGAGTTGGTTCAGGCATTTCATCAGAATGTTGACTTTCTTGACTCGCAGCGGCCACGTGAAACCGCTCCGCCTCGCAGCGGCTTACTTGCTTCATCATCACACCACTGTGCTTCGTCATCACACCGCTGCGACAAGTACGAACGCGGCAGGGAAGGAGGTATTTTGCCAGCGGTCTCGTCACACCGCTGCGTCAGGCCGCTCCCGCACTTGGTCTCCATTTCTTGAGTCTTCATCTCTCGAGCGTCTACAGCGGCTTCGGTACACCGCTGCGACAAGTACGAACGCGGCAGGTAAGGAGGTATTTTGCCAGCGGTCTCGTCACACCGCTGCGTCAGGCCGCTCCCGCACTTGGTCTCCATTTCTTGAGTCTTCATCTCTCGAGCGTCTACAGCGGCTTCGGTACACCGCTGCGTAAGGCCGCTCCCATACTTCTCCATTTCACAGCGCTGGCAGCGGCTTCTTGAGGGGCCAAAAGGCCGCTGGGACTTCCTTATGCCGCTGGGACACTTGATCAATGCGTCTCTTTCTCGAGAATCACCCCTTTTTGCCTCCAAACCATCTCTAAATGCTCCAAAGTCACCAATTGAAATCTCCATCACCTGATAAGGACATATGTAATGCAATGCAATCCTAAACATATCTAAATGCTATCCTAAATGGTCAGCATATGCTAGAATGAATGGTTAAAACAATGCAAATTGAGAAGATATCACATTCACAAAGCACAACTCTTCTTGACCTTCTAGACCATCAACTTCATTAACCACAGCAATCCACTCTTGAATCTGCTCACCAACAGAGTTCACCTTCTCTTGTGTGGCTCTATCTGAGAGAAGCTTATCCAACTTGTCTTGTAGAGCCTTCAACTCTTTCCTTCTGTTTTGATCATCACCTCCACTGCCTCTGTTGCTTCTATCATGCTCATCATTATAGACTGAATCACTCTGAGCCATGTTCTCTACAAGTTTCTCAGCATCTTCTTCAGTTCTCCCCAAGAAGAACTCATTGCTTGCAGTATCCAGCTGGCTTCTGAACTTAGGTAAAACTCCTCTATAGAAGGTACTGAGCAGACTCTCCTTGGTGAAACCATGATGTGGGCATTGAGACCAGTAGCTTCTGAACCTTTCTCATGCTTCACTAAAACCTTCAAAATTCTTCTGTTGAAAGCCAGAGATCTCATTCCTAAGCTTGGCAGTCCTTGAGGTAGAGAAGAACTTGTTGAGGAAGGCTTTCTTGCATTCATTCCAAGTGGTGATAGAGTCACTTGGAAGGTTCTTCTCCCATGTGTGAGCTTTGTCTCCCAAAGAGAATGGAAACAATCTCAGCTTGAAGCCATCTTCAGAGACACCATTTGTTTTTGACAAGCCACAGTACTTGTCAAATTGATCCAGGTGATCAAGTGGATCCTAAAAAGTAAGACCATGATACTTGTTGTTCTCTATCATGTTGATCAAGCTGGATTTGATCTCAAAGTTCTCCACAGCTGGTGCCCTGATACCCAGCCTACTCCCATGGATATGAGGCTGATCATATGTGCCAATAGATCTAGCTTGGCGCTGCTTCCCTTCCATATCAAGCTCAACTCTGTCCAAATGAGCTTGCCTTTCTTCTTCTCTTCTCTTCCTTGCAATCTCCCTTCCAAAATTTCTAATGTCTTCAACTCCTCAAGTTCATGTACCTGACATTCAAAAGAGATAGGAGAGAGAATCAGTAACTAGATACAAGAAAATAAGACTTAGTCGCAAGCAATGACCAAATCTCAATGTCAAAATCAACTTAGAACTGGCAACGGCACCAAATTTGATAAGGACTTTTCAAGGATCCGAGGTTCAAATCAAAGTATTATTTTAGATGTCAATTCATTTCTAAGTGTTTCAATTCAAAGAGAATTCAGGTTCATACTTAAGCTAAATGCATTCAATGTAATGAAGTGATTTGATTAAGCTAACAAGACTCTATCACAATTAACTAGCAACTTTCAAGCAAATGGATAAAGGAGGAATCATGGGTATAGGAATTTTATTTCGAATGACTAAGATTCAATCTAAAATGACAAGGTTTCAATCAACACATTTCCCTAAGTCTAGAAAACAATTATATTAATACAAAAGCTCATTTACTCTCATAGATCAAACATCAAATTTCTTTGGTTTGTGTCTAGCTAGCAATCATTAAGAATAGATCATTCAACTATCAAAACTCCCCTAACATCAAATGTCTTTGGAAGGGTAAGCTAAGAGCATGTTGAGTTGGCTCAGACATTTCATCGAACACCTTCCGCGCAATGAAATGTCTAGATTTCTAATCTAAAATGGCCAACTCTAGATTAGCATTAAGATCACTCAATCAAGCAAAGAAACATATTAATTTCCCTCTAAACATTCTAGATCATCACTTAATCATCCTAATCATCCGAATCCAAAGATGACTACTCACTCATTATCATGGTAGACACTAAATCATTAGTTGATCTAAGTCTAAACATGATTAATGATCAAAGCACTCAAACAAACACAAAAGATAATGATCAAGATTAAATCTTTCACCCAAAAAGTGGTTTTGATTAGATAGAAAACAAGATAAGTCCTAAGATTAGTCTAAAAGTATTTATAAAGGCTTAAAACTCGAACCGGGTCGACCTGACAAACCCAGGTTTGACCCGAAAGACAAATGGATTGGCTGATCTTGTCATCGACCGCGGACGGCTCCAACCCGCGTCCGTGACCCGTGGTTCGTCCACGCCAACCTCGAGCTCTCTGGTCCGATTCCGCGGACTGAGCTTATCCGCGTCGTGCTGCCACGGCGTCTCCTTCGAACCACTCAACTCTCTGCCTCGATTCCATGGCCTGTGTTAGCCCGCGTCCACAGGTCCGCAGTCCTTGCCTCAAGTCTCTGCCATGATTCCGCGGTGAGCCCCTGTCCGTAACATCCACCCACGCCTAAGCTCCATTGCTTCGCTAAGCCGCAAACTCCACTTCTCTGCATGTCTTAACTCGCCGGTGCTGCAATCATCAATCTCGACCACCTCAGCTCTCCTCCAAGCCGCGACCACACCAGAACCGTGGCCGTGTCCCAATCTCGCTCCGTCGCGGCTCGTCAAACACGAGATTTAGTTGAAGCCATCCACCACGGGCTTCTTTTCGTGACAGCTCGTCCCCTCGCCATGCCCAGCTCCACCGCCGTGGCCGTGCTCATCGTCGGAATCAACCTCGCCGTGCCATCAAGCTCCGGATCAGCGAGGAGAAAGCTCGTGAGCTCCAATGGTGAGCTCTTGCTTATTTGCAAAACAGGTCCCGGACTTCTGGTTCTTTACAAACTAGCCCAAGACTTTCCAATTTGCAGAAATAACCCTCCAATGTCGCCAAAAACTTCCAATTGAGCACTCCAAACCCTAATGCACATAAATGAACAAATGTATGCAATGTAGACACCTAAATACAATCTAAAATGATCATAATAAGCTAAATTATGAATCTAAAACTTAACAAAATCACTAGATATCAAATACCCGCATTCAAGACTATTCAGAATGTCCTCAACTATTTGTGGGGAAAAGGAAATAAACTGGAAATCAACATGAATCAACCTGCTAGGTCGGTGATTGTTCGCATACCAAGTGATTACATCAGAGAAAAAGTTCTAAAAAAGCGCATCTGGTATGTCGACACATCTATGTTTCATGTTGCTCAGTGGCCTGATGGCGAAGTGGCGGATACTTCTTCTTTGGAAGCAATTACAATTTGGGCTCATCTCATAGGGGTCCCGTTCGATTTAATGACCAATGAAGGACTAGGTTGGATAGCTGATGCTCTTGGTAATCCGAAGGAGATGGACGATTGGACGAAGAACCTGTCTAGCTTGTCGGTGGCTCATGTGAAAGTGGAAGCTGATGCCACAAAGCCTTTTCCTACGGTGCTGGAACTTTTCCGACAGAGTGGTGCTGTTTTCCGAGTTGAAGTACAGTACACGTGGCTTACACCTACTTGCTCTCATTGTAAGGAGTTGGGGCACATCCTCAAAGACTGTCTTAAGATCAAAAGACAATGGCTCCCTGTGAACAGAGAGGACAGAACCAAGGATTCTAGAAACATCCCTGATGTGGTTGTGGTGACTGTACGTGAACCTATATCAGAGCCTCCTGCATCAAATAAATCTCAAAGCTTGCCCACTCAAAGTTCAAATGATGTAGGTATTGTTGAACCTCCTTCAGGATCCCAACCTTCAAACTATGTGCTGTTGGAGATTCAATCCCCACCTCCTGCAGAAATGGATATTGATCTTCCTTCTCCTTCCCCAATCCCACTCCTCCCCTTCCTTCCACTCCCTTACTTCCCCCTCCGCTTCTCCTTCTCCCGCTTTTTTTCCCTCTGCCTCTGATTCCCCTGCCACGGGTGCTCTCCTTTCACAAGGACTGTCTCCCAAATCTTTTTAAATGTGTACAAACCTATTTTTTGGAATGTCCGAGGTATAAATGACTCGGTAAAACACCGACCTTTTGCTCAATGGCTTTCTTCTCACCAGCCATTTATAGGTGCTCTTTTGGAAACCCACATAAAGGAACCAAACTTGAATCAGTTACTATCTCTTTTTTACCCTGGATGGAGTTACATTTCGAATCATAACACAGATGAGGATGGTAGAGTAATCATTATCTGGAATCCTTTTGTCTCGGTCCAAGAAATTCACCAGACTCGTCAATCTCTCACCTGCAAAGTTACCCTCCAGACTGGACAATTTTTTTTACTTCTCAGCCATCTATGCTTTAAACACTAGAGAAGAGAGACTGGATCTTTGGAATGACTTGCTCGAAGTTCAGCAAACTTATTACTTGGAGGATCAGTGCTGGTTAATTGGAGGAGATTTTAATCAAATAATTCACCATGATGAGCACTCCTCTCTTTCAGTAAATCATCTAACTGCTGATATGGTGGAGGTGAGAGATTTCTTCCTGGACTTAGGTGTTGAGGACCTCCATTTCCAAGGAAACTCTCGCACTTGGACAAACAAGAGACCAGAAAACCCTATCACTAAGAAGCTTGACAGAGCTCTGGTGAACTCACACTGGATCAGACAGTTCCCCAATAGCATTGCCACCTTCCATCCCCATGAATTCTCTGATCACTCTCCCTGTGTTGTAAACCTGGACTGCCCCCTCCCCTCCTCTGGAACTAAACCTTTCAAATTCTTTAACCACCTAACCACACACCCTGATTTCCTTCTTTGACTGAGGCAGTGTGGACTCTTGCTGTAAGAACTGCATTGGATCTCTCTTCGATGGGTTATAAACTGAAAAACATAAAGCGTCCTCTCAAAACACTATATAAAGAGAGTCTTTTTTATATCCAAAAAAGAGTGTGTGGGGCTAATAGTTTGCTGAAATTGGTGCAGGTACAAGCAATGGCGAACCCCTCAACGATTATGTTCAATGAGGAGAGAGACCTCCAAGAAAAATATTTCTTCGTGTGTGGGATTGAGGAGTCTTTCTTTCAGCAGAAATCAAGGGTGGACAGGCTGAGACTTGGAGATCACAACACCCCATTCTATCAAAGTGTAGCAGCTGCCCGCGCTTCTCAAAATTCCATCAGGTCAATCACCCTCTCAGATGGTTCTGTCATCACTGACCCTGACCTTATCAGCTTAGAGGCCATCTCTCACTTCCAAGCTATTCTGGCGCTTGACTCCCTGGCTCCTATTTCTGCGTCCTACCAATGGCTGCAAGGTCTTCACTCCCTCTCCTGTTCAGATCACCACCGTATGTTGATGTCCACTGCTCCTACCTTTGCAGAAATCTCAAATGCGTTAAAGAAGCTAAATCCTAGTAAGTCTCCTGGTCCAGATGGGTTCACCTCTGCTTTCTTCAAATCTGCCTGGCCGATTGTTGGTGCGGAGTTTCTGCAGGCTATATCAAAAAAATTCATGTCTTACTTCTTACCCCGGTCTACAAATGTCACTATCTTGATGTTGGTCCCAAAAAACAGGAGCTACTTTCATGGTAGATTATAGGCCAATCTCTTGTTGCAATACAACCTCCAAGACCATATCTAGACTGTTTGTGAAGAGATTGAAGTTGATACTCCCAGGTTTCATCATGCCAAATCAGACTGCTTTTGTCCAGGGAAGGCTGCTGATCGAAAACACTTTGTTGGCTTCAGAGATTGGCCAAGGCTACCATGGGAAGGGAGGAGAAAAAAGAATAACTATCAAAGTTGATATCGCCAAAGCCTTCGATACTGTAAGATGGGAGTTCCTTTTTGTGTGCCTGAGAAGTTGCAACATTCCGGAGCCTTTGATACGTTGGTTGGAGGCTTGTGTATGCACCCCCTCTTTCTCCATTGCATTTAATGGCTCTACTTACGTGTACTTCAAAGGGAAGAGAGGCCTTAGGCAAGGGGATCCTCTATCCCCTTACCTATTTGTGTTGGTAATGAACTGTCTCTCCATGGCGCTTCAAAGAGCTTCGGCCTCGGGCCTCTTTCACTACCACCCCCGCTGTGGAAAAATGAAACTCACCCACCTATCGTTCGCTGACGATCTGCTTATCTTCTCAGGCGGCTCTCTCTCTCTTCTGTTCAGGCCATACTAGCTGTGTTAAAGGACTTTGAGCAGAGATCGGGACTTGCTATTAGTGTGCAGAAAACCTCTTTCTTTGTGACGGGAATGTCTAAAGCAGAGGTGCAGGACTTGAAGGATCACACTGGTCTCTCTTCTGGGGTGCTTCCAATTCGGTATCTGGGTGTCCCACTGCACACAAAAAAGATATCACTTCCTCAGTGTGCTCCTCTACTCCAGTCGATAAAAACTAAACTGCGTTCTTGGACTGTAAAGAAACTTACTTACGTCGGTATACTGCAATTGGTGACCTCAGTTATCAACGGAATCACCAACTTCTGGACTAGCTCCTTCATACTCCCGAAGAGTGTTATTCATGAGATTGATTCTCTCTGCTCGAAATTTCTTTGGAAATGAGATATCTCCGCTGCTGCTTCTGCAAAGGTCTCATGGGAATCTTGCTGTCATTCGAAGGAAGAAGGAGACTTGGGACTGAGGAACCTGAAATCCTGGAACTTGGCGTGTGCTCTAAAAATGATATGGTTGATTTTCTTTTCCACAGACTCAATCTGAGTCTGGTCTTCATGGTTTAGAGAAGAAATTCTTGATGGGAATATTGAAATGTTTTGGGTGATCAACACGAGGCAGAAACATTCATGGCTAGTGAATAAGCTCCTTGATTCTAGGGAAATAATTTTTCCTTGGATTAGGAAGCGTGTTCACAATGGAAAACCCACTTTCTTTTGGTCATCAAACTGGTCCCCCTATGGAAAGCTCTCGGACTATCTCGGTACTACTAGTGCGATGCGTTTCCCTGTCAATGCAAGAGCTACTCTTGCTGAACTCCGGGAGAATGGTCCTTGGATCCTACCAAATGCGCGCTCTGACAGCAACTAGAGGTTATTTCATATATCTCTACCCTCACGCTTAATGATGCAAATGATAAACTTGAATGGTGGCCTGGGAACCAAAGGCAGACGAAATTTCGAACAGGCGCCCTCTACCATCTGCTCCGTCCTCTCTCACCTACTGTCCCCTGGCACATAGAGGTATGGTTCTCAGGTGGTATACCCAAACATATGTTCTTAGTGTGGTTGATGGTTAGGAACAGATGCCCCACTCGTGACAGAATCCTAAGTTGGGGACTACAAACTGACCCGTGTTGTCTCCTATGTAATGTGGCTGATGTGTCAATTGTTTCTTTGAGTGTAACTTTGCTTGGGACGTTTGGAAAATCATGGCATCAAAATGTAATTTCGCATCATTTCGTCAATGGACTGCCATACTTCCCCAAATTAAGAGCCATACTTCAAATAAGGTCCAAAAGACTCTCCTACTTATATGCTAGCAGGCGACACTTTACACGCTTTGGACAGAGAGGAACAATCGATTGCACAATGCTCATTTCACTTCATTTGACGGCCTGGTAGCTCAAATAAAGCTTACGGTAAAAAAACAGGATCTCCAGTCTAAGAATCGACAGGCCAAAATTCTCCTCTTCTCTACTTCAGTTATGGTTCTCTACTTGAAACCCAATGGTTCTCTACTTGAAACCCATCCAACTAATCACTGATTCAAGTTTGTATCTTTTAGATAGACCACTTGGCCTACTGAGTTCAAACTCTGTAAAACATTTTCGGTCTCCTGCATTTAAATAGTAAAATCTTTTTCAAAAAAAAAGAACATAAGATTATCTTTCTTATAGTGTTTTCTATTGTTTTTCTTCTTAATTGTACCTAATAATTGTTTCTATTTTTAAAATAAATTAATAATAAGTAGATTCTACAAGTTTAAATCCAAGGAGCTTTTCGGGTAAAATTTTGTTTTGGCATTTGTGAAATAAAAATCCAAATAGTGTCATGTTTTCAAGTCAACCAAAATATTTCAAAATCCACTCAATCCTTCCATGTTGTCAGAGTATTGGTACAATGAATTTGATGTAAACAAATGCCCTATATAAAGAGATAAATATTAAAAGCCATAAAAAGGAGATATTTAATTTTTCTAAAAGTTTAAAAAGGAGATAAATATCAAAACTGATTTCCATAGACTAAAATACCAAAATATTTTTACCGAATATATTAATATATACTAAAAACACATAACCGACGTGATAAAGAAAGAGAGTCGCGGCTAGGTCGTAGTCGTGCTCTCGTTTTGCAATTCACGTTTCCTTCTTCTTTGTCTTCTTCAATCCTCATACTCTCTTCTCTCTCTGGTTCTCTTTCTCACTCTTACGTTTTGTATCTTCACGGGTTTCTCTCACACTCCGTTAATTAACATCAAGCGTTTTGCATTCTCACCATCTTTAAACGCATTCCTCTGTTTCTCGTCTTCTCACAATTATTAGGTGAAAAAATCTCTGTTTCTCTCTTTATATTCTCTGAAAAAAATTAGATGTTTATTATCTGATTTGTCTCTGGGAAATTAACATTACGAATTAAGATTATCTCAGGTTTCTCTTTCACTCTGTTTATCTAGATTGGAACCAGATCACAATACATTTCTCCAGAAAATGATCGGAGTTTTAGTCAATTTTGATGACTTGTTCTTACAATTTTTGGACTCTTTGTTGTGTACTCTGTTCTGCTCTTTTTTCTGTGCAACCTTTTGTACTTAACAACAATATTCTTATTGTATTCATTTCATTCTTTTTTGTGCACTTTCATATTGTTTTTAATGAATATAAGTTATACAGATGAACATAACAACAAATATTCTTATTGTATTCATTTCATATGAAAATTTCATAAATTTCAAAATTTTCTTCTCCTTTTCATCTGCTCCAGGTTCTACTTCCAACATATTTTTTTTTTCTTGCATATAATAAATGTTTACAGAATTTGGTAGCTTTGACATGCTTTTGTTTGTAATCAATTTTTATTAGTTCCTTTGTTTTGCAGCAATCTCCAGCAACATGAACTCCATGGTTGCTAACTGCTGATTGTTGTGAGTGTTTGTTTTATTTTATTGGGTTTGTTCTGAAGTCTCTATTTGAGAAACAGAACATTTTGAAGTCTTCCAATGACGAGTTTGTCTGGAGTCAGAAGTCAACGAAAAAACTCAAAACCTCTGTCTCCAGGAGGTAGAGAGATTATTACTGCTCGCAACACTATTTGAGATCATATCATATTATCTGAGAAAGATAAGTTTTGGATTCTCATTTTCTTTAAAAAAATGCAGATATGGATTACATAGAATCCAAAACAAAGAGCAATCTTATGGGAAAGCTTCTCTTACTAGCTTCACTTATAATCTTAGCCTTTATTGTGATCAATAAAGCTTCAAGTTTCACATCCCCAAGCGTGGTATCTCCTATTAATTCATACTCAAAAACCTTAAAACATTTTATATTTTGTTAATGTTTTATGTGGTTTCGTTCCCTTTGCTTTCAGTTCTCTCGAAGAGAGGAAGGAGTGACTCATGTGTTAGTCACTGGTGGAGCTGGCTATATCGGTTCACATGCGGCTTTAAGGCTGCTTAAAGATAAATACCGCGTAACC
Organism: Brassica oleracea var. oleracea; assembly: GCF_000695525.1. NCBI lineage: Eukaryota > Viridiplantae > Streptophyta > Magnoliopsida > Brassicales > Brassicaceae > Brassica > Brassica oleracea. The sequence goes on from NC_027754.1 coordinate 26,568,422, forward strand.
ATTGTGGTAACTAAAAGTCCTTTTCTCTTACAGTAGTTAAATGTCCTTTTTGATGACACTTGAACTTTGATCTCTCAACAGGACAACCTTTCCCGTGGGAACCTTGGTGCGGTTAAGGTTTTACAGCGACTGTTCCCACAAACTGGAAGACTCCAATTCATTTATGCTGATTTAGGAGATCCCGCAGCTGTATGGTGTTTGTTAGCCTTTGAAGCATAGAAGTTTAGGTTCTTTTTTTCTTAACCGATCGTTACAATTCAGGTGGAGAAAATATTCTCAGAGAATGCCTTTGACGCTGTGATGCATTTTGCTGCCGTAGCTTATGTTGGAGAAAGCACTCTTTATCCTCTAAAGTATATTCTTCATTCTTCTAAATGCAGTTTTAAACATTTCTGCCAGAATTTATTTATTTATTTATTTTTGGTCTCATTGTTTGTTGTTTTGATTGTCGTAGATATTACCATAACATTACATCAAACACATTAGGAGTTCTTGAAGCTATGGCTAGACATAAATTGAAGAAACTGATATATTCTAGTACTTGTGCTACTTATGGAGAGCCTGAAAAAATGCCGATTACTGAAGATACCCCGCAGGTAAAATTAAGATCATTAATTCATTACAAATTCATTTGTCTCATTCTTCTAATGAAAATATTTGATTTAGGTTCCGATTAATCCTTACGGGAAAGCTAAAAAGATGGCAGAGGACATGATCTTGGATTTCTCTAAGAACTCTGACATGGCTGTTATGATCTTGAGGTTAGGTTCATTGAGCATATTCTTTAGCCTTTTTTTGTTACTCTATGATCAATGAAACAATTATGCAAATGTTTATGAATCTCTGAACTTGCAGATACTTCAATGTGATTGGTTCAGATCCAGGAGGTAGATTAGGAGAAGCTCCAAGACCCGAACTTCGTGACCAGGGACGTATCTCCGGTGCTTGTTTTGATGCCGCTCGCGGTTTCATTCCCGGACTGCAAGTAAGAAACAACATGTGGTTTCAAGATGCATAATGTTTTATAATCTATTCTTTGCAAGAACCTTTACATGATATGGTTTTGATAGGTGAAAGGAACAGACTACAAAACATCAGACGGGACTTGCATTAGAGATTATATAGATGTTACTGACCTCGTGGATGCTCACGTAAAGGCTCTTGAGAAAGCTCAGCCTCATAAAGTCGGTATCTACAACGTTGGAACCGGAAAAGGTACTTTAACATTATCATTGTAAAACAAAACAAAAAATATCTATTTCTAAGTGCCTCCTTTCATGTAATTATGGTAACATTATCATTACCATAAATTGGTTTCATTACACGAGATAGTAGTTACAGTTTGTTTGTTTGTTTGGCTAAACAGGAAGATCAGTTAAGGAATTTGTGGAGGCGTGTAAGAAGGCGACAGGAGTTGAGATTAAAGTAGATTTACTGCCCCGACGGCCAGGAGATTACGCAGAGGTTTATAGTGATCCAACAAAGATTTTGAGAGATTTGAATTGGACTGCTCGATTCACTAATCTTCAGGATAGTCTTCAAGTTGCTTGGAGGTGGCAAAAGATTCATCCTCATGGATATGCTTCTTCTTAAAACAGAGGAAATAACAATACCTTAGTTTGTTATTGTTTTATATTTTCATTTCATGAATTTACATATTGTTTCGAAGGCTTCTATAGCTTATGTGGAGAAAATATATTGTGCCTGGTTATGTACTTACTAGTGGAACTGTGGAAGATAGGCGTGGAACGCCGAGTCCGTTCGTGGATCTATACAACTAAGAAAACTCACTTGTTTGTTTAGTGTGGTCATGTGTAGCTATTGACTTTGTAAGGCCTTCCCAAAATTCCCTCCCCACTCCCTTTGTTTCCTTACATCAGATGGATAAAAAAGTTGATCTTCTTCTCTATCTTTTTCATGTCTTCCTTCTTTGTCCACAATTGGTTCTACCTTGTTTTCATGAGCTTCCGCGGAGAAGATGTACATAGAAGCTTTCTCAGTCACATTCAAAAGGAATTTCAAAGAAAGGGAATCATACCTTTCATTGATGAAGAGATCAATAGCGAATGATCCATTGGTGATCAGCTCTTACAAGCAATTAGAGGATCTAAGATCGCGATAATCTTGTTCTCATAGACACTTCATAGAGAGCAAGACTATCGCCATATTAGATTTTCTAATCGCCTGTAGGAGCTCAGTAGCATTCTCTATTGATTTCATTATCAATGAAAGTGTGATTCCTTTTCTTTGAACTCTTTATGAGTGTGACTTAGAAAGACTCTGCGCACATCTTCTAGAGGAAGCTCGTGAAGACAGGATGGAGACAGTTGTGAGACAAAGAAGAAGGAAGTCATGAAGAAGAAAATACAGAAGAAGATTTTAATTTTTGTTGTTCTTATGGAATCTAAATTTTCCATAAACCACCAAACAAGTTGTATCCAAAAGAGTGAATAAGCTCTTTGTAGGAGCAACCGGCTTAGTTTGATGGAAAGATGAACAAGATCACAACGCTTTATAAAGAGATATGTGGAGGGGAAGACTTAACAAAGAAGCTTTCTACGTGTTGATACTCCCAAGAGAGGAGAGGCTTCGTAGAAATTTCATGGAAACTTCATTGCCCCCCCCCCCCCCCCCCCC
>NC_027754.1:26571337-26577151 GCF_000695525.1 Brassica oleracea var. oleracea
GAGGAGACGGCTTCGTGGAAATTTCATAGAAACTTCATTGGCAATGAATCATTGCACTAACTCATTGCCCCTCCTTTAATGTATTGTAGGCTCCACCATTCATTGATTTTTCTTGGAACCTTTCTTACCTTATCTCAAGATATACTATAACAGTATATTAAATATCAATTTAAGTTGTATAATTCAACACCTTACAAGTGTAGAGAGAGGCTCACTTTGCAACTAAAGCCACTAAACTAGCTTCTGCTGTTTCTTCCTTCAAGAGCCTTTTGTAGCGAACCCTGATATGGTAAAATACCATACACATCGACGACATCGTTCGGACGAATATTTAATCGAATCGAGATTGTTTACTCATGCCAGTATAAAGAAGGTTCCATGTTATAGTGATTGTTTTCTTTTATGAACTCTTTGGTCAGTTATAAAATTGCTTGAACCTTATTTTGTCACTAGAGCTCTAAGAATCTCCCAGGTTTATGCTGGTGATTTCTCTAAAATGAAGCTACTGATATTATAATAGTACAGTTATAAAAATTGTATTATTGCTCTATTAACAGAGTGTACAATGTGTAGAACAGTTTCCTCAGTGGTTTTGAATGGCATCTTAATAGCTGGTTTAGTCCACCCTCTCATTGTCCTATGGAATCAACAACTTCTACAAAGTCTCCCAATGGTTTCATACACCACCTTCCACTGCACTAGTCTGCAAGGTAACAGTTCTTACTTCTGTCTCTCCCGCGATCACCACCGTGCATCTGTAATGCCAAAAGGGAGGACGGATTATATACACCAACATAGAGGTGGATTTGATTCTTTTGGTGAAACTAACCTGTTTTTCATAACAAGTCCATGGTCCACCACCCCATCAATATTGTCCAGGCTTTTAGCCACGTTAGCTGCATAATCTCGCATTAATCAACCCATATCAAACAGCAATAGAGAACATTGTAAAGTTCCAAAGCTATTACCGAGGCTTGGAATAGGAGTTGTGAAGATAACATCAAGAATGTTGTGACCATCACTGGTGACAATAGGAAAGTCTCCTCCAAGAGGGCCTGCATCTCCCACAGAAGCTCTTCTCCACACCTTTTCCACATATGCACAAACCAAAATACAACTAAACAAGTGAGGATCAATAGAACCGAAACCCTGAGAAAATATTTGCAAAAGAACCAGACTCAGACCTCTGCATCTCCTAAGTACAAGTCATCTATCTCCTCAGCTACAGCTAACCAATTTAGCTGCAAACGAAACTTCAAGCAATCAATTCCGGATTAAAAAAGAAAAAAAGAATTGTTCAAACAGAAGTTTTCTTACAGATTGAACTAAGACAGGGATAGATCCTTCAAGTCCAGACTTGTATTGCTCATCCTTTATCAGGAAGACTGCCTCATCAGCTGCTTTCACAATAGACTGCATTGTGAATCTCTCTTTATAAGCCAAAAGCTACACAATGAGTTTGTTCCAAAAAGACTGCAACTTTTAGAAAAAAACTCACTCGCCTTTTGTAGCAGAATATAGTCATCTTCCTGTGTTGTACTTGTACGTCTTCCTATAACTGAGACAAGAGTACCCTCTTCTACAGCATCAGCATCATGGAATGCAAAATCAATCTACATAGATGAAGAGTCACACTGCAAACATTACATCCCAAGCTGAAAGATAGATGTTTAGACAAAGCACGGATGCAGAGCTACCTGAAAATCATCCCGGAAATGTTTCAAGGGGACTCCATACTTTGCTGCTTCGCTCGCACTTCGAGCAGACCTGAACAAGAATTATAGAGATTCAACAATACCAAAAAAAAAAGATTGATTCTTTGTTGGATTAAAGTAAAAAGCAAAAGGACTCTCACATTGGTACACCAACAACACCTTGAATAGAACCAGAACGAAGTTGGTGACCCAAATAACGTATAGCCAAGTCTGAAGCTTCTCCAGATCCTAAACCAACAACCATCCCACTCTCCACGTAACTATCCACCTGAAACAAACTTTGTATTCAAGTTTGGATCTTTCTTTTGTTTTGTGAATTTTAATAACACTTACGGTGTGCTGAGCAGCTCGGAGAAGAGGAGAGGGCTCCCGAGAAAGAGTGGCGCTTACTCTGAAGCTACGGCGGCGCGTGAAAACGGCGGAAGAGAGTGAAAATGGAGTGGATGCTGCTGCTGCTGCAACTACCATTTTTCTTGTCTCACCGAGTCACGACGACTCGGTGGGTTTTGCCGCTCTTATCTCCTTCAGTTTCGTGTGTGTGGCATACGAATTGATTTAACTTTTATTGACCCAGTCACGCTCATCCTAGAAGCTACACTGAAAAACACCAAACCCGCAATAAAATCGGTTTTAGTATTTATCAAATCGAACCAAACCGAACCAATACATTTAAAAGTTGAATATATTTTTTTGTCAGTTAACCAAATTTTGTCCAGACAAAAAATTGTTTCGAGGATAAAGTGTCTATCTGGCCATATCTAATCTGATCTATATGAAAAAATAAATTACTTCTAGTTCTAGCTATCATGGAGAATTATATCCATTAAATTTTACTCAGCACCGGATAATAAGAGATTTGCATATCTCTTAAACAGGATGCTGTTTAGACTTTAGAGCAAACATTACATCTCAGCATATAGGACCCATAGACACTTCTGCTACAGTCTCGGAGTCCGAATGTTTGAGCACTTATATGATTTTTAAAATTCTACCCTAAATCACTAACTATACCGTTATCAATCCATGAGACATCGATGTGGAAAACTGAGATTCAGGAAGGGGGTGTTGACTGTAAAGTTGTGAAAGGAGGATCATCCAAACCTCCAAAAGTTGAGCTTTCTTAAACTATGCAATATCTTGCCATCCCCCTTGAAATATTTTTTGTTAACGAAAATACTTTCAATTAGAATTCTAAACTAATATTGTTATATGTATAAATGAGTAGGATTGTTAGTTTATCAACTCTGAACCAAATCTGTACTACAAGTGTCATAAATCTCCGACCGTTGACATGCACCACAAGATTCCAAGTCTCTAACCAACACAACACATAACCCCTTCGAGCTCATGTCACACATACCCAATTTATACTCAGAAACGGAGATTTTTTTTTTTACAATTAAAAGACATGAGAGATTCAATGTTTAATCAGAATTTGGCACGTACTTGATGCAAGGACAAATTCAATGGTGAGTTATCCAAAAGACGTTTGTTGAATAGATCGAAAGACGAATACAAATAGTTTAAGCAAAGATCTTATGAAAACATGGGTTTCCGGCAAAAACAGAGTAAATAGACGAAACTCTAATCTTGTGCCGAAAAATCTATAAGTTTGTGAATGCCTTTTCTTAGTCTTCAGCCTCTCTTTATATAGCCAATCTTCTTTCATTTTCTCCAAGTCTGCATAACTTTAGACCACCTTTTGGATTAAAGTAGGCCGAGCTCGATTACTTGATGGACCCTGTCAAGGGATGAAATCCATCTCCAACATTCCAAAAAATCTAATTCTGACATCATTACTTGGTGTTCTGCTGTTCTACTATTGTCTTTAGTACTTTTATCCTTTTGAGAGAACAATGCTTCAAATGGTTTGGTTAGAAGATCTAAATTCTCAGAGAACTCTTGCTAAGAGAAACCTTTACATCATCAATGATAAATGCGGCGAGCCTTTATAGTTGAGAGAAACTGCACACTTGTTTATCCAAGACAATTCTATACAATTACAAAACCTGCCTTATAAAGCATCGAGTTTTGGCGCCAGCGTTTATTAAAATTGAAAGGTGCCAAACAACCAATAGCCCTTCTTATTGAATGATTAAGACCATGATTAACCCGGAGTTCTTAGAGTGGAGTTCTTATTGGAAGTTAAGAAACAATTAAAAGGCTAAGAACTGGTTTCTTAAAGTACTTATTTAAGAACCGGTTCTTAACTTTTTTAGTTAAAAGTTAAGAAACAGTTTCCTAACTTCCGCTAAGAACTCCATCATAAGAACCTCGGATTAATCATGTTCTAAGAACTCTATTGTTCTTCAGTTCAAGGCTTCAAATCCAGCTTTCGTTTTTCCCTTACATCTTCCTTTTTACAATAATAACAAATGTGATGGTACTTTGATAATGATACGATTTCTTTCTGAGATAATAGAAACAGTTTCTTTTGATTATATATATAAAATACAATTATAAAAATATTACATAAAAACCTAATTATTTACTTCTAACAAAACAAATTTGCCCTACCGAAATATTTGTTTGACTGAGGAATTGATGCATTCCCAATGCCATATAAGTTTTATGTGTACTGTTTTTTTGGTAATTGTTCTAATCTCTTTTAGAAATTTAGAAATGTAAATAAACATAAATTATTATAAATTAGATAATGCTCTCAAAATAATTCAATAAAATTTTATAAATTGAATTTAATATTAGTCTGATTTGAGTAAATTATAGTTATTCTTCACTATACCTAGAAACATATATTTACACATTTATGGAATTTTAGTATATGAGTAATATTTTTAAAAAAGAATAATAAAAAAGGTTGAGATGTTATAATTTCTAAAAAATAGATGGTTGTTATCCAAACACTTATTTATCACACATTAGTAACAATATTTGTTTTATTTTCAAGATTTTTAAAACTGAAGCTAAAAAACTATTTTCGTTTGATTATATTTCATGAAAATAAATGGGCTGTCGATAATATTAATTGAGCAAAATGTATAAAACATTTGGTTGTTCCAAGTTGATCAACGGTTCTTTAGAACGAAAATTTGATTAACGGTTTTGCAAGGAAAAGTAAAGAAGTTTTCTTAATTTTATATTTTGACAAAAGTAAATTATAATTATATTTTAAAATATAATTTAAAATTAATTACATTTAAGAGGCATTATTTTTCCGATACGCTTTAAGCACCGATTGAGACTAAACTGGCAATGTGCACAAATAAAACTTCACAAAAGATTCATTATAAAGAAAAAACAATAAGACTCATTTAGATATTTATTGTTCACTAATCCACAACACATTTTTAATGTTCGTTAATTTTGCTAACATGTTTGACGAGACTCAAGGTAGCTGGTGCGCCTGCGCCTTGTCGCGTCTAAAGTCTTCACACTCACCAATAGGATTTCCATAATCGGCGAAATTGATCTTTGCAATTTGTTTAGCTGATTTACGACATGTAAATTCCAATACTGAAGTTACTTCCACACTTGCTCACCACACACAATATATTCCTTGCCATGTTGACTGTAATTAGAGAGAAAATGTTTGCAATTATTGTCGGTTTTGATGCCTCTTACATCACCAGAAATACCTATATTTGAAGCTAAATCAAATACATGTGAATAAAATAAAACTAGAAGCAAGATGAAGCCTCGATAACGGCAATGTGAAGTATCCATTTTCTGTCCTCGTAATCAAAGGTAATAAGAAACTACTTAATAAATATATAGTTTCATAGTCTTTCTAACTTCGCTACAAGAAAACAGCGACATACCGAGGAAAAAAATCGTCGGTATGTCGTCGGAATAACGTTATTCCGACGACATACAGACGAAACAAGTCCTCGGAAATAACTCTTCGGAAATTCATTTTTCCTCGGAAATCCCTCGGAAATTTCCGACGGAATTTCGAGGAAATGAATTTCCGAGAAAACTCCGAGGACCACCAGTTCGTCGGAAAGGTCCTCGGAATATACCGAGGGAGAACTTCCTCGGGATATTTCGATGGATTTTCCGATGGTCTAATCCTCGGAAGTTCAGACGAAATGTTCCTCGGAATTTTCATCGGGAATTGCCGAGGAACGGAGCCCTCGGA
>NC_027754.1:26578018-26578782 GCF_000695525.1 Brassica oleracea var. oleracea
GTTGGTGGAAGAAGTTTCTTTCGTCTCTTTCTTATCCCAATGCGCACACAACTCCGTCCAGACCGTGTTGTTCATCGACTTTGAGACTTTTTAATAAAAAAAAAATAGTTTAATAAATTAAAAAATTGTTTAATAAATTAAAAACAACCTTGTTGATTTCCCACTTCTTCTTCCACTCGCGGATCTGCTTCCCATATTTGTCCATAACGTTATGGACGAAGTGGTGATAGATAAAGAGCGTATCATCGAAATTCCAGTTGAATTCTTGCTGAAAAAAAAACACAATTAGTAGAAAATTTATATTAAAGATTAAAAATATAAGTAAAAAATTAGAATACTTACCGCAAACTGACGAAACCACAGATGCTGCTTGTCGGTAGGGAAGTCAGTGAAAGTCGGATGTTCCTTGTCGAGGACCGAGTACATCATACGGTTGATCCATGCGTTGATCCTGTTCCTGGATCGGTTGAACCTAATAAAAAGAACAAATTAATAATAATGAATCAAATTTTAATGAAAAAAAATATGTTAATTACCATGTTTGATCCCGTCCATGTGGACACGGAGTGAGATAGGGAAGATGGTCACGACCGGGCTGTCGAACCAACTCCGCAACACTCATCACTCCCGGAGGACCCGGAGGAGCATGAGCGGGTGCAGCAGCGGGAGCGAGAGGAGCAGGAGCGGGTGAAGTAGGAGCAGGAGCGGGAGATGTATGGTAGGAGCTGTGGGGCGAAGGAGAATCCTGAAAATGGCTGGAATCC
>NC_027754.1:26578939-26579503 GCF_000695525.1 Brassica oleracea var. oleracea
AAAAATAGTTTTAATAATATTAAAAATGTTTAATAAATATAGAAATTTATATTATATATATATATTTTTTTTTAAATCCCAAATAATAGTTTTTAATCACAAAAAATGTTTTATAGATATTAAAAATGTTTGATAAATATATATATTCAATCCGCAAAACGTTTTTTCGGTTAAAAACCCCTAGTTCCTCAGAATTTCTTCAGAATATTCCGAGGAAATTCCGAGAAAACCCTTATCTTCCTCGGAATTCCGTCGGAATATTCCGAGGAAATTCCGAGGAAAACCTATCTTCCCTCGGAATTTCCTCGGTATTTCTATTAAAAAAAAAAAAGTTGATGCTAGTCTGTTTCCGAATCATTATCATCAAATGAATCTGAATTTGGATCTTGGTGAAATTCTCCAATCACTGGTTCATCCTCTACGTGAACGACGGCTTCCTCTCCGAAGTCGGTTAAATCGACTACAAGGCCAACTCTAGCTAAATCTTCTGCTGCAGTTAAGTTGCCGGATGTGCTTGGTTGTAGTGGGTCTTCCAACCCAGAACTTCCCTGAACTCGGCCTCTC
>NC_027754.1:26579812-26580455 GCF_000695525.1 Brassica oleracea var. oleracea
TTTAATAATTACAAAAAATAGTTTTAATAAATAAAAAATATTTTAATAATTACAAAAAATAGTTTTAATAATATTAAAAATGTTTAATAAACCTAATAAATATAGAAATTTAAATTATATATATATATATGTTATATATATATATATATATATATATTTTAAATCCCAAATAATAGTTTATAACCATAAAATTAATAAAAACTATTAAAAAAATTCCAGCCATAATCAAACTCGATTTTAGACAATCCTACCATTCACCCTAACAAAAATTTATACATATCATTCTAAAATCATCAAATCTTCTTAAAAACCTAACAAATCTAACCTAAGAGAGTGGGATAGAGTTCATACATGATGCAGTGACTGAAATTGAGGAGGATTAGGGCAGATTCGCCGGAAATCTTCGAGAGAGAAGGGAGGAAACGGCGGAGAGGAAGAGAGCTTCGGCGGAGAGGAAGAGAGAAATGGGGAAGAAGATCTGGTTCGACCTAATAAAATGAGGCGTCCGGCGGAAAATGTCCGTAGGAATTTCCTCGGAATAATTAAATACTCCCGTCGGAATTTCCTCGGAAATCATTAATTCAATTTTCGCGAAATATTTGGCGGCTTGGTTTACCCGGTTAAATGAAAATATTCCGAGGAA
>NC_027754.1:26584186-26589578 GCF_000695525.1 Brassica oleracea var. oleracea
TTTTAAAATCCCCCAACGGCTCTCCAACGGCTATAATATATCCTCGGGATTCATTGTTTTTTTCCGAGGAATACATTTCTCCTCGGTATTCCATAAGAATATTCCGACGGATTGATATTTCCTCGGAATTCCGTCAGTATATTCCGAGGAAATTCCGAGGAAACCAAATTTTGTGTTTCGTGGGAATATCCTCGGAAAATCCTCGGGATATTCCGAGGATTTCATTTTCCGTCGGAATGTCCGTCAGAATATCGCTGTTTTCTTGTAGTGCTTGGATAGTTAAGTTTTGGAGAGGCAAATTCGTGTGTAGATATAGCTGAACAAATTTCTCTCATTTTGTAATTCTATTTCTCAATCCAGTTTTCGGAAGGGCATTGCTTATGACTTTTTCACCATTGCTTATTAATAGAATTGTATTTTCAAAAAAAGAAAAAAAAAGATAGTATTTATCACCTTTAACACTGTCCATCTTAGAGCATCATCATTTGTGAGACATCTATTGAGTTTCTCAAAAAAAAAAAAAAGACCCATGCAGACCCATTTACGAAAGGTTTACTAAGACATCAAGTATTGAAATCATCAAAAATGATTTTATTGCTTTTGACTAAAGAGAATGTTTGATGGAAACTCCACCAACGTGATTTGAGATCCTAAGATGCCAGTTCAAAGGGACAACTAAATCAAGCATAATCTAATAAAAGTACTGAGAATTACTCACATCTCACGATGTCAACAATGGTTCATGTAAAAAATGAATGCTTAATGAGATAAGACCATACCCTTCATATATAGGTATGTGAAGTATTACAAAATACTTTCTGTTTATATGACAACTGCACTTAGTGAGTGTAAATGAGACATGAAGTCCAGGCTATGCTCTCCAAGTATACATGATAAACCAGATTAGTTCATGATTAAAATGAACTTAATAGAGAACATAATTAATTCTGAGAAAATGAAACTGGGTTATACATGTTGTCTCGATTTCATAAAAATATGGGTGTTCGCGACATCATATTCACCTATTGACTAAGCAAAACTCAAGGGATATTAACAATGATTGGTTCATGGCTGAACTATGATATTACCTCATACAACAGCTAGTATTCGAGTATACTCTCAAAGAGCCGGTCTGTATATTCTATTGTTAAGCCTTGTCTGTCAAGCTTGCATAGTCTATCTAGTTTGCAAGTGTTTAGAGTAATTTCTATTCATGTGGAGGATTGTTGGAGCCGAATTTTACAAATCCATTGTACTGAGTAAATGTTGGATTAATGTAAAGACAAATGCGAAAATATGTCTTTTTGGGCTCTAATGAAAAATTTCTTATTAAACCATGGCGAAGAGTAAAAAGTATATATGATATTCTATTAAAATTTTTGAAATCTTGCGGAGACACTATGGAAAATGAGGGAGAGGGATATAGGCAAACCTCACATGCACACCCGCCAATGCCGAGCCTGACTTGGTCTTAGGTCTTGATGAATATGGCCACATGGCTCACAAAAATGTTATTTGTGGAGCAAATTCATGTCAAACTTTTGCATAATATTGTAGATAAATTTTATTAATTTTTGTCTACAATATCTTGATAAATCCAAATCTTTAAGATTGCGCCAAAATAATTTTGGAATACTTTCAGATAATATCGGAAATTTTTTGTTACCCTCTACTTGAAAAAAAAAAAAGAAGATTCACAAATATTACTTTTCTCTTTTTGTTTATACTTATCTTGGAGATCAAATATATCTTCTTATATAAATAGATATTTACTTCTCTTTTTATATGTACGTTCTGGCGTAAATAAAACTTTCAAACTCTTTAGTCCTTTTTAACGTAATTAAATCTCAAGAGTATATCGTAGATATAAGTTCGCAGATTCTGTTTAGGATATTTCAAAATAGTTTCAACGCATTTGTATCATGTAATTCAAAAATCGTACATAACTGTCACATATTACATCCAATTTATTGAGTTAAAGAAATAGACAAAATCTTGACATTGTTTGTTCTTTCGTTTATTTCCTAATGATTTTCAAACGTTTACCGCTATATTATCGTTTTCAACCGTCTGTTTCATGGTTTTCAATCAGAAATTTTGTGGTTCTACACATCAACCTTTGTTACAAAATAACAAATAAAAAAATATATCTGAAATGCTCCTTTAATAATCAACAAGAACATGATCATATAACGAAACAAACCAAAATTATTTTTAAATCCTTAATTAAGGAGAAACTTAAAAACCTAAGATTTTGTGCAAGTATATTCAACAGTGAGCTTAATATCTTTTTTGCAGTGACTCGGACCAAACATCTCGTCCGAATTCTTAAGCTCACACTTGAGTTTTCCAAGACAATTCTGCACAAAAAAACTTAACAATAAGATTCACTAATCCACAACATATTGTCAATATTCATTGATTTTTTGCTAACCTTTTTGACCACCCTCAAGGCAGCTGGTGCGCTGCAATTGCCGTGTCTATTGTCTTTACAACCACTGATAGGATTTCCATAATCAGCAAAATTGATCTTTGTAATAATGTCTTTAGGTGATTCATCACAAAAAAGATACAGCTTTGGAATTTCAGCACCTACACTTATACAACTAGTATATTCTTTGCCATGTTGATTGGAATTAGAGAGAAAACGTTTCCAGTTACTGTCGGTTTGGTTGCCTCTTACATCATCAGAAATGTCTATTTTTGAAGCTAAATCAAACACAAGTGAATAAAATAGAACTAGAAGTAAGATGTAGCCTCGGTAACGGCAATCTGAAGCATACATTTTTTTGTCCTCGTAATCAAAGGTAACAAGAATGTATTAACTACTTATGGACGCAGTTATGTAGTCTTTTTTAACTTGGATTAGTTAAATTTTTGAGAGGTAAATTCGGATGTAGATGTGGCCACGCAAATTTCTCTAAATTTGTATTTCTATTTCTCAATACCGTTTCCACCATTGCTTATAATAATAGATTTGTGTTTCCAGTAAGAAAAAGAAGAAGATAATATTTATCACTTTTACACTATCCATATTAAATTAAAAAATACACATATAATTTACTCATCAAATCCCTATTGTTTTAACTTTAAAATTTTTATGCTTATAATAGCTTTTCTAGTTTGGGTTGACAGAAAATCAATCTTTCAAAAAATTTGTGAACTATGATTACACATTAGTTTATGATATTTTATACTTTTGACTGATGTCTTAATTTAAACCATAAATAACACATATGCATATGCGGAGAAAAAAGAAAAAGAAAATAACTTTTTTAAAAAGATTGAATGATGAATTACTCAAATAGTGTGTGCTCTTCGACTCACATGATCCCCATTAGTTTTTCTGTAATAATGAAACAAATATTACAGAAGATCATATATCATATGTGACTTAGATCTTGAAATTTCATTTCTATCTGTGCAACTGTTTCTTGACAAGATAGCTAGAGACATTCCCGCGACAGAACCAGAGTGGAGGATAATTCCTCTGAGGCACTTCAATCCTATTGGAGCTCACGAGAGCGGAAGAATTGGAGAATATTCAAAGGGCATACCAAACAATCTCATGACTTATATCCAGCAAGTTCCGGTTGGAAGATTTCCTGAACTCAATGTATTTGGACATGACTATCCTACACAAGATGGTAGTGCTATCCATGGTACTCTGTATGCGCTCTCCAATCATCTATGCTTATCAGGTTTTCTCCTCTTCTAAACATGCTATCGAAATCCTAAATCTATAATCGCAATCTTGAAAAAGGATGTGGACGGTAAAGTATCTGAAACTATATCCGAGAATCCCTGAGAAAACTGATTTACTTACTCAGAGATTGATGTTGCAAATCGATTTTTGATTAGGAGACTGACATATTGTTCCCTGCTCTCGTTGTTAACGGCAATGGACTTTTCATCTTTAAGTATCTCTTCTGTTTCCCTTTCTCCCAGCACCTCGGTTTCAGACACAAATGCTAGACCAAGACCTGCGTATGAATCGATAGACACTGGATTCATCTCTAGAATCTGTTTGCAGCTGTTGTACATGATTCGATCCGTGTCCTCAGATATCTTACAAACCAATTTTCTTTCCGTCCAACTGTAGGAAGAAAACACGGCCTGAGTAGCACCCCCACTTTGAACTTTTTGCATCAACACTAAAGTAACCACACGACCAGTGAACTCGAAGAAATCTGGATGCAATGGATCCACTTAATTTGGATGCTGAATGTAAGACAAAACTTTAATATCAATGGAGAACAACTAGTGACATGAAAGTATATCAGATCCTAAAATGAAAGAACAACAATCTTTTTATACATGCATCAAATTACAAGCACGGTTAGAACTATAAACCATATGCAATACTGACATACCAGATATGTCGAGAAAGCTAACATGAATTTGGAGAGAATCTTCTGAAATCATCAGCAGATCGAGTGAAGAGAGTATGATGTCACAGATTAAATATCTCTTGACATACCAAATAGAACGATTCACATATATAAAATCTTAAAAAAATTCTTTGTTGAGAAAATGATTAAAGGTACGGGAAAATACGTTTATTTAGCAGATGAGGAAAATGGAATAGTACTTCAGAGACAAAAGAAAATGATGTGGCATATTTAGATGTTGTGATTGGCTAACTATTTGGATGTGTGATGGTCAATTTAAAATTAGTAAGGGACGTGAGCAAATGATGTGATTGGCTAATTGATGTGTCTTAGTTCTTGCGACTTCACAGTGTTTTTTTAAGAAATATTTACGCCCACACACACAATTCGTGTTATGAATTACACTCTAAGACACTTTGGTTTTAGTGGACACTTTCTTTTAGTGAAATGTCAAGCTTAACCCTCACCTCTATCGAAAGTGGGTTTCATGAATTGTCTAACTAGAAAAATTGGTTTTCCTAACTATTAAACCACTAACTAAAGAGAGACAGAACAAACATAGAAACAATAAAACAAATAATATATTTTCAGATATTTTTTAATTGAATTTTGAAATAGTCGATCTCTTTACTCTTTCTCATTTTGTAGATTCCAAGAGACAAACCCTAGTTTTCTCTCTTCCCCGACTTTTTGTAGATCTAGAAACTCAAACCTTCGCCAAACCCTAATCAAGTTTCTAAAAATCAGATCTTCTCCGGCGATAGTCGATTTCGTCATTAACCACCGCCAGCCACCGTTGATTGAGAGAAACCCGTCATGGAAGGTGAGTTCCGTCTCCCCGAAAGGCTTTTTGCAACAGATAAATTCTCGAAGCTCAGTCCCGTGGAAACGATGGCGGTGGCGGTGGAGGGCGTGGTGGAAGAAGCGGTGGATACCACAGTGGAGGCGGTGGTGGTTGTGGTTACGATGGTGGAAGACGTGAGTATGGATACAATGGTGGC
>NC_027754.1:26589590-26617163 GCF_000695525.1 Brassica oleracea var. oleracea
TTTTACCATCCACAATGTGTATGTTCATATCTAACTCGTCCACAACTTTTCGTGTCCACAAACACTTGACATGCAAGGTGCAATTTCTGATTCAAAATCGAACCATTTTAGCTTTGTTTTGTTTCTAAGGATATATCTCAACTTTCGTCTCTTTGTTCTAAAATTAGCAGAGAACAGAGAAGAATAGTTTATTCCCTGTCAACTGTTCACCGTAACCACAACCATTACGTCCATACATATCTATCCATAAGTATATGTTAAGTGTCCACGTTTCTTGCGTCCACATTCTTTCTGTCCATAAATCTTTTATTGATTGTGCTCGATGACTTTTCAGATTTACTTAACTTTTATACTATATTTATGTACATATAACAAGTAAAAAGATAATTAAGCAGATTTTAGTTTGCTTGTCCATAATTCTTGTTTCTACAACTCATTTGTAATTTACGTGTTCACAATTCATGAATCCACTTTTTTTTTCTATCCACAATATATATTTCCATATTTCATTTGTCCCACAAATGCTTAATCCAAAAAACTGAGTTTAAAACTACTTTTACTTTTTAGCTTCTTTCATTTATTCCAATCAGAAGGGATATCTGGTTTGGTTCCTTAAAGGAAACATCTTCTTCCCATTCACTCTGGTTAACAAGTTAAGGGCTTTTTTGTCCACCACAAAAACACATGTCCCAACAATGTGTGTCATATCCACTATGTGTTTTTGAGCGTAAACAAAAGACACAAAGTGTCTCTGAGTGTAAACGTCTTTTTTTTTATGCTTACAGACGCTAAGAACACCCCCAATTGCGGAGTTCTAGCTTAGGAGTTCTAAAAACACATATATGCGAAGTTTAAAACTTTATGGAAAACCCAACATATATGTATTTTGCTCACAATGGGGGAGTTCTGGCTTAGGAGTTTCCATAAAATTTAAAACCTTGCAATTACATATATATATATATATATAATATATAATATACATATGCATATATGTATTTTGAAAAAAAGTTTCTAAGCTGCACGAAGTTTAGTGTAATATGGTGGAAACCATCCGATATATGAAAATGTGTCAAAATTTGGTTTTGCTGCTCGAACGCTAAAGGTACATCGCAACGGCCCTCTTTGTTGGGAAGTCCTCGAAAATTACTGACGAAAAATTGTTCTCGGAAGGCTTGACGTATATCGGTACAATAGTTTGTAGTGTACATGTGACGCCATCTGAAGCAAAACAGACATGGGTTCAGAATTTTCTTTATATGAGTGTTCATGTATGAGTTCATGTGTAGATCTCAACAAGAGAAAATTGAGAACATATATATGTGTTTGCAGAAAATCGATTTTAAACTTGAGATTAGATGAGACTAAAAAGATTTGGGCAGGCACTTCACAAAGAAGATAATTTTACAGAAGACAAATGTGAAGATGACGATAAAGAAGATGGTTTTGTAAAATATAGATATTATATTATGTTAGGTGTTTAACTGTTATCTGTCGTGTTTTAGTGGTTGGTTCCCTCCATAACGTTGTCCAGGTCGCGTGTTCGAGGTATGAAGGGGGTGTTTCGTTTATTTCAATAATTTATCATTAATAAATGTAAAATGACAATACTGTCCTCATCTTCTTCTTATCCTCTGTTCGCAAAACCTTAATTTATGTTTCTCTTTTGTTTTTTCCTTCACGGTTTTAACAGTTTAACTGTGTTTTCTAATGATGTTTACTTGATTAGAATAAACCATAACCTAATATATATGATTTTAAGCTTTTAGCTGAGAAAATTTTGATTTTCATGTAGATAACGAGTTTTTGAGCGATTTGAATCGAAAACTCCAACCACATGTAACCGCCGATTATACGTCCGGGAATGTGATGCTCTTTCTTGGAGTGTAATGTTATATAATCTCAATCATGTAGTGTACCTTTAGCGTTCGAGCATCAAAACCAAATCGCCGAACCCTAATTAGATTTAGGTTTGGTCGGGTAATTAGTTAGGTTGGGTCGGGTTATTCCTTAGGTTGGGTCGGATTTTTGGTTTTAATTTGATTTTTTGATAAATTACGTATTGACCCATTAACTTAAAATAAAATCAATTAAACCCGATTGTGATGTTGCTACCTTATAATCATTTACTTTGTATATGTGGCATGTATTAACATAAACGTCGTGTAGGTGTTTACACATTTTCATACATCGGATGGTTTCCACCGTATCAGAGTAAATTTCTTGTAGCTGGGAAAAAAAAATTCATGTATTTTTAGAACTCTCAGGGTAGAACTCTCCACTGGGAATGCTCCATTAGTAATAAATTCTTAGACATAGTTTCTCTAGCATTATTGCATAATTTATCTAAAGTGATTTTGTTAATCAAATAAAATTTAAAGTGAAAAGTAGAAGTGTGGCAATAAAAAATTGATAAGTGGCCATTAGTCTTAGGGCTTTAAACCTTGTGAAAAGTATCTGAAAGAACAATCGATTCTCTTTTTTTCAATTCCTCTCTCCTGCTATTCCGTTTTTTTTATTTATATTTGCAGGAAGAAACCGTTCTTAAAAATGACCACTACTGGTGCTCTTAGAGCACCTCCATTGGTTAGAACCTTTAATGGGTTCTTAAAATTAATTTAATTATTAATTGGGTATTTTAAATAGTTTAGAACCCTTAATATTGTAATTTGTTTTGAAAAGGTCCAATGGGAGAACCCCTATGAAGTTCTTAATTTTTTTTCTTTTGACATTGAAGCAATTGGTAAGATGGAAGTGTTTTAGATTTTTACAAGTATTTGAGAAGACAAACGAAAACTAATACACGAGAACCAAATAGTAAGATGGAAGTGTTTTAGAAGATATATTGAGGTGATCCAACAAGTACCTTGATGCCATGTAACTCTGGAAGCCCATGACTCTTGTACAGACGACCTACCTGATCTATAACACCCATACAAATGGTTCAACATATGACATAAACTAGCTAAGCTTCAATGGTGAACCACAAAAAGTTGAACTTGATCAAAATAAAAAAAAACAGAGTACCTGGTAAGGCTAGAGACAGATAAGCCGCAATCTAAAGCTTCTTTACAGACATGTGATCCCACAAACCCATTTCCACCAAGGACAAGTAGCTGTCAAGAAACGAAACAATGATCATGGACACAAATTGCAATGTGAGATTCCCACAGAAACTGAATAAAGGTCGTACCTTTTCTTTTGTACAAGTCCAACACATAAGACATTACATTCACAAAACTTCCCAATCAGTTTCAATAAAACTTCCCAATCAGGCTCTACAACTTGAAAACACAAGTTCCCAATCAGTTTCAATAAAACTTCCCAATCAGGCTCTACAACTTGAAAACACAAGTTCCCAATCAGTTTCAATAAAACTTCCCAATCAGGCTCTACAACTTGAAAACACAAGTTCCCAATCAGTTTCAATAAAACTTCCCAATCAGGCTCTACAACTTGAAAACACAAGTTCCCAATCAGTTTCAATAAAACTTCCCAATCAGGCTCTACAACTTGAAAACACAAGTTCCCAATCAGTTTCAATAAAACTTCTAATAATCAAAACTAAACATCACTGAGATTTAACCGTACCAAAATCCTTGATGTCTCCTTCTCCACCGTGACCTGAAACTTCTTCCCGTGAGATCTTGCCGTCTTCGTCGGCTTCCCGTTGAACGCTCATTCCCACCATCGATTTCCAGAAACAATCATTCTCTTGAAGCCTTCTTCCCTTCTGATCTTCATCATAGCTTCAGAAGGAGATTTTGCCTAACCCAGAAGGATGAGATGAGATTCGAGAGAGGAGACGGAGTGATCGAGAATGGAGGAAGAAGAGAAACTGATTTCGCACAAAGCACGGCGAAGGAGAGAAACTGATTTCACACTCTTTTTTTAAGCCAATACGGATCCGCCACATTAGGGGTTTTTACCACTTCTACTTTCTCCTAATTAAACACCGGTTCTTTCATATTTTTGCATTTTTCATTTATTTTTTTTGTCTTTTTTCCCTTAGAACCTCTCCTGAACTCGTCGATGGAGCTGGTCTTATGTTGCTCAGATTTCAAAGACTACAGAGGTTTTTTCATCGACACTCTTATGCATTTTTATAAGTTACTTATCAAATGATCATGTTCTTTGACGTCATCGTCATGTGTCTTACTTAATCCCATCAAAAGTCGTCTAATTTTACTAGTTAAATGAGTTTTTTCACATAAGAAAACACTGAAGTTTGAGCTATTTTCATTGTCCATGTATATGAATGATTGGACTAAATGCTTTGGAGAATTAAAAGAATTTCATACTTTCTGGCGGAGTATTTCTAAGTAGCTGGTGAATGTTTTTTTTGTAGTTGCAAGTGAGTTGTTTGTGTAAGTTAATAACTGTAGAAGAAACTTGGGGTTGCTCCATGGTCCATGTATCTTACTGACACTTAGTGGGAATCTCATTAACAGTTGGATGATAGTTAGAGTTGTACGGATCGTTATGATACATTACCGCAGCTGAGATGATCAGATCTAGAGAGAAGTGAATGAGATTCTTCTGAATCACTTGGGAAAAATATACAGACTTGAGGCAAATAACAATAATTCATGGAATTGTCAAAAGATTGCATATGAATATGAAACTGCAGCACCACGAGAAATCAAGAAAAGTGACAAGTTATTGGGTAAACTTTATAAATTTTAAAGTTCATGTTGACTTTATATTAATTCATAAAGTGTTCATGTCAACTTTATATTAATTTAAATTAAATTGTTAGAAAAATGCTTTTGTATTAATTTACCCAAAAACTTATCCAAAAAATAGTTGCAATAGGTATGGTTTATCAGTTTTATGAGTAAAAGCCTCTTCAAGTCAAACAACAAGTTATAGCCTTATAGGGTAAGACCTTCAAGTTTTATGGGCTAAAAACCTAAAATGGGCACATGATTTTTCTTTCTCATCCTAGATTTACCTATTTTTATAATTGCGAACTTAAACTATCTCATTCTTACAATACAATTACAAACTTAAAAATGACTAATCCACAAATTCACCCCAAGTATGATACTTTTAACTTTTTGGTGACTAATTACCACAAGAACTATTACTCACATCAACAAGCAAAATTTTGAATCAACAAAACAATAAATATTATCATAAACTTTAGAAAGAAAAAAAGTTTAAAACACATTAGCTTACGAAAACTTCATCGGTATTAAATAACAAAGTAACACCCAAATTATCCCTATCAGCTTTTTGTATGAAACATCCTACGGTCTTTTGATCGAATATTATGTAAAGGTATTTTTAAAAGAATGTTGTTAAAGATACCTAGTGTATCTAATAATCTTTAGTTATAATGTTTAAAACAGTAATCTTCCAAATTTTCATTTGTCTGAAATAGAAAAACTTCATATTGTTTTGAAAATATATATTACGATTGTATATTATTTTGATTCGATAAATGTATGTTTTTTTCAAAAAATTAGTTTTTTTTTTATTTTTATAAAAGCTTCATATTGTTTTAAAAAATATTTTGATTGGATATTATATTTTGTTGTATGAACTTGATGACACTCATTGTCTTCACATTTATTGATATGCCAATTTATTAGAAACAATGGCGCATAAACAATCATTGCATTTATAATTGTTTAACAAAAAAACATCATAAGTTTTGATGTAGTAAGAAAATAGAGATAGATCCTAAAATAATTTTAATTTAACAAAATAACACTACACTCATATTTTAATAGATTATTTTATTTATATCTTTGTATATTAATATGTAATAACTAATCAATTTTTTAATTGATAGAGCGTATATATTAGATAAAACTTTTGTCAAAATTATTGTTTCACTAATTTATAGTATTATATTTTTAATTTATCTATCTAAAATGTTAACTAGTTCATTGTATATTAATTTATAGAGTTTTCTTTGTAATAACAATAAATAAATAAATTTTATGTTTTACAAAAATGAAAATCTTTTGTTGTTTTTTTGAAAATGGGATCAAACGGTAAACTGGTAGAAGTACAAAAACATTTTAAGACTTTTAGTTTGTGTAAATAAACCGCTAGAAGTGAAAAACAAAGACAAAACGAAAGAAATCAAACGACAAACTGAATGATCAACCGTAAGAAAAAACATTGAATAATTAATAGAAACATAAACAAAAAGGAGAGTCCTTTTAATTCGATCGCACTTAAACATGTGGGAACCAAGTACGTGGTATCCACTCAAACTGGCTCATAATTACTCCAGAATCCAAGAAAAAAGGTTTCATATTAGCTTTAACATTTTACCAAAAAAAAAGGGTTTCATAATCTCGTGGGATTATTCACTTCTACCTGCATCTCTCTGATGGTACATAGATAATATATTAATATATATAAATACGCACTCTTCTTTCACCGACCTCCGACACGAAAAGGCAGGTCCTTTTTGTGTGTTTCTGTCAATTCCACTACTTAACCATAAATGTTATAATGGGTTCTTCTTCTTCTTTTGCAGCTTTCTTTATTTATCTCTGTTTCTTGGTGGGGTTTGAGTTGTTTCATGACTCATTCATTCTCTGTACAAAACCTAGTGGTGGCCAATGCAAAAAGCCCTGTTGTTTCCACTTTCTTGATTTAGAAGGAACAAAAAAATGGCTAGAGTTATGCTGGTGAACTTTGGGTTTTTATTACTAGTGATGATCTCTTTTGGGTTTCTGTCAAACATTTTGGGACAACAACAAGACGATGCTGGTGATGATGATGATGATGATACTGCTGTTTACATTGTCACACTTAAACAACCTCCTTTTGTTCATCTCTTTGAGGAAGAAGAGCTTAAACAGATTAGACATAGACACCAAAGTCCTATGCATGGCCACACTTCTAAATTCAAACCAAAATTACAACCAAGGTACTGAAAATTTATTTCTTTTTGTGTTGTCACTAGATTATCTGTGTGTAGCTTTAGTTAAACCATCTTTGTATTAATTTGAATTTCTTAATAGAAACATTTCCAGGAAACGTCATGGGAGGGGGAGGCCAAAAAGACCACCATCTATTGCTCAAACTCATGATTCTTTCTTGAGAAAGACATTAAAAGGAGAAAAATATATAAAGCTTTATAGCTACAATTATCTAATCAATGGATTTGCCGTCTTTGTTAGCTCACAACAGGTATATATGTAGTTCTTGATCATTGTATAATAAGGAGTAAACTCTATATATAGTTCTTGAACAATGTATAATAAGGACTAAACTGACTTTGATTTTATTCTTAAAGGCTGAGAAGCTTTCGATGAGAAAAGAAGTAGCAAACATAGTGTTGGACTTCTCTGTTAGGACAGCAACAACATATACTCCACAGTTTATGGGTTTACCAGAAGGAGCATGGGTCAAAGAAGGTGGATTTGAGACTGCTGGAGAAGGAATAGTTATCGGATTTATCGATACTGGAATCGATCCGAATCATCCTAGTTTCAGTGACAAAGACATTAACTCTCAGCATTCATATCCAACCCCTAAGCATTTCTCAGGTGTTTGTGAAGTCACCCCAGATTTTCCATCAGGGTCTTGCAATAAAAAGCTGGTTGGAGCTAGGCATTTCGTGCAATCGGCTATAACTAGAGGAACCTTTAACTCATCTGAAGATTATGCTTCTCCATTCGATGGAGATGGTCATGGAACGTAAGTGTGACTACTGAATGTGTTGAATATATTATATAAAACAGAGTTTTGTAGCTTAAAATTTGTTACCTTTGATATATATGCAGACACACAGCTTCGATTGCTGCTGGTAACCATGGAGTTCCAGTGATAGTTTCTAACCATAGCTTTGGAAATGCTAGTGGAATCGCTCCTCGTGCGCAGTAAGTAGACAAACAAAACAAAACCTGGATCAATGGTTAAATATACACAAACTAACTTAAACTTTTATATTCAGAATTTCTGTTTACAAGGCATTGTACAAGAGTTTTGGAGGCTTTGCTGCAGATGTTGTTGCAGCTATAGATCAGGTTTACAAAACAACAAACTAAGTCTAACTGAAGGTTTCACCTTTTCTTCCAAACATGAGATTTTGATAAGTGAGTGTGAATTTTTTAGGCAGCTCAAGATGGAGTAGATATATTAAGTTTATCGATTACACCGAACCGAAAACCTCCTGGTGTTGCCACTTTCTTCAACCCTATAGACATGGCCATACTTTCCGCTGTAAAAACCGGAATTTTTGTAGTCCAAGCTGCAGGAAACACCGGTCCATCGCCTAAAAGCATGTCATCTTTTAGTCCTTGGATTTTCACAGTTGGTGCTTCTTCTCATGATAGAGTTTATTCCAACTCCATAACGCTAGGCAACAATGTAACTATTCCAGGCGTAGGATTCTCAAGTAAGTCATTATTTCATAACCGGCATGATCGAAAAATATGGATTTATAAATTGTTTGATTTGTTTATTTTATATAGGTCCTACTGATGATGGAAAGATGTACAAGATGGTCTCAGCTTTTCATGCCTTGAACAATAGCACTTCTGTAGATACAGACATGTATCTAGGTGAATGTCAAGATTATGAAAATTACAATCAAGAACTTGTCTCCGAGAATCTCTTGATGTGTAGCTACTCTGTTCGTTTCGTTCTTGGCCTTTCGACTATAAAACAAGCTTTAGATGTTGCCAAGAATCTATCAGCAGTTGGTGTTGTGTTCTATATGGACCCCTATGTTCTTGGTTTTCAGATCAATCCAACGCCAATGGACATGCCTGGAATCATAATTCCATCTGCAGAAGATTCAAAGGTACAAGAGAATAAATAATAATTTTTTTGTGCTGTTTCTAATGATTTAAATTTTTTTTTTAACTAAATAAGCCTTACCCTATTTTTTTTTTTTTTTTTTTTTTTTTTTTGCAGATTTTACTTAAATACTATAACTCTTCTATTGAGAGAGATGCAACCACCAACGAGATTGTTGAATTTGGAGCAGTTGCAGCCATTGAAGGCGGTTTAAATGCTAACTTCAGTAACAAAGCTCCTATGGTTATGTATTACTCAGCAAGAGGACCTGATCCAGAAGACAACTCCTTTAACGACGCTGACATATTGAAACCTAACCTCGTAGCTCCTGGAAACTCGATTTGGGGTGCTTGGAGTTCCGCTTCCATTGATTCAACCGAGTTTGAAGGTAAACATTATTACACAAAGTGAAAACAGAGGGTTCTTTCTATAAAGTCACTGACTTTTGGATTAAAGCTCTGTTCTGTTTACTCTGTTTTAGGTGAGAAATTTGCAATGATGTCTGGTACAAGCATGGCTGCTCCTCATGTAGCTGGTGTGGCTGCACTAATCAAACAAACCTACCCGAACTTTAGTCCTTCGGCAATCGCATCTGCACTTTCAACAACCGCTCTTCTTAATGATAACAGAGGAGGTCCCATTATGGCTCAGCGTACTTATGCCAATCCTGATCAAAGCCTCCTTAACGCAACACCGTTTGATATGGGAAGCGGTTTCGTGAACGCCACGGCAGCTTTAGACCCTGGTTTAATATTTGATACTAGTAAGTTTATATTCAAAAATTGGATCACTCAACTAAATTTTTTCTTTTACCAATTTCATCAAAATGTATTATTTGTAGGTTTTGAAGACTATATGTCATTTCTTTGTGGAATCAATGGCTCAGATTCAGTGGTGCTTAACTACACTGGGATTGATTGTTCTTCTAGCAACAGCTCAACAATTAGCGGTTTTGATCTCAACTTGCCATCAATCACAGTATCAACCCTTAATGGCAAGCAAGTTTTCAAAAGGTCGGTGAGAAACATAGCTGGAAATGAGACATACAATGTCGGCTGGAGTCCTCCTTATGGTGTTTCAATGAAGGTATCTCCTTCTCTGTTCTCTATAGGAACGGGAGAAACTCAAGTACTAAGCATAACCCTCGAGCCGACAAAGAACAGTTCAAGTTCTAGTTTCGGAAGAATAGGTTTGTTTGGAAAGGCAGGACACGTTGTGAATATTCCTGTATCTGTCATAGCTAAAATCGTTTTGAGCTGATTGATAGATATATAATATTTTCTTTCTCTTACCATTCAATTGTTAAAGATACAATTTCTTTATTTTAATGAAAATGTAAAACCATAGAAATGTTTCCAACAGCAATTTTCATGCGTTTCGTCCATCTTTGTTAAGTTTGCTTGGGGAAGAAGGTAACTTCTCTGATTCCTCTTGAGCTCCAGATGGTTTTGTTGGAACGTTAGGGTTAACCATTGTGAAGGGTGGGTACTTTGGGAAAGGCCAGCCCATTAGTGGAAACTTGTGGCTGAAGAATCCAGCAATCATGGCTTTTGCATGGTCGATCATTCCCATTGGAGATGAGTCATCGATCATGGTTTGAGGTGATGCTAGTTCTGACTGCGGTTTTGGGAGACGGAGTGAGAGTGCAGGTTGAGAACTGAGGAAGAAGACGACGACGAGGAGGAGTAAACAGAAAGAAGAAACCTTTGAGATTTTTGACATTGTTGCTTGGTGTTTTTTGTGCTCTTGCTTTGTGATATTTTTGTGTGTTTATGGGCTTTTATGGGGGTTTATTTATAAGTGGCGATTTTGAGTTTGGAGAAGAGAAAATAGTAGGTGTTCTTAACGTTGGGTTTCTACTTCTCACCTAAACAAGCAGTTTTCGAATTAAAGCTTCATGATTTGAGCATGATCGTGAGAGATGATGAGTTGTGGGTTTCACTATTCAGATTTTAGTCCACAAGAATCAAGCCTCTAAGATTAGTTAACAAAAGTATCAACATCGTAGAGATTTATGATTAAAACTCACAGTTTGAATCTAATAAGTTCATAAAAACCATTATAAGGTTCAGAAATGTATGTTATTTGTAACTGTATCAGTATTATAGCCGTCAAATGGTCCGTCCATGGTACAAATGGACATGACCAGTTGGACCATTTCAGTTTTGGGCACTAATGGGTGGTCCATATTGGACAATGGTCCAAACAAATGTCCAAGACCAATAGAGACCATGTCCAAATGGGCATACCCATGGACACCCAATAAAATTTATAATTATTTTTTAATTATTAGTCTAGATCTTATTTCTAAAATTTTGAATTATGTTTACTTTCCAAAATTATAAAAGTATTTTTTTTCTTGTCAAAACTGTAAAACTATGTTTTCCTTTCAAAATCGAGAAATTTCATTTTTCCGTCGAAACCGAGAAATTACGTTTTCCCGCCAAAACCAGAAATTCGTTTTCCCGCCAAAACCGAAAATTGTGTTTTCCCGCAAAAACCGAGAAATTACGCTTTCCCACCGAAACCGAGAAATTGTGTTTTCCCGCCAAAACCGAGAAATTGCGTTTTCCCGCCAAAACCGAAAATTGCATTTTTTCGCCAAAACCGAGAAATTGCGTTTTCCCACCGAAACCGAGAAATTGCGTTTTCCCGCCGAAACCGAAAAATTGTGTTTTCACGCCAAAACCGAGAAATTGTGTGTTTCCCGCTGAAACCGAGAAATTGCGTTTTCCCGCCAAAACCGAAAAAATTGCGTTTTCCCGCCAAAACCGAGAAATTGCGTTTTCCCGCCAAAACCGAGAAATTGCATTTTCCCGCCAAAACCGAGAAATTGCATTTTCCCGTCAAACTAATGAAATACATTTTTCCGTCAAAATTGTGAAATTATGTTTCCCGTCAAAATCGTGAATTTTTTATTTTAACGATAAAACTATTGTTTTGGGTTAAATTGCAAAGTTATGTTTTCTTTTGTTAAACTCATAAACATGTTTTAGGAAGCCCATGGACACCCATTGTGTATTTGGTCTTCGCCCAATTGGACCATGTACCAATTGATCTTTTGTCCAGTTGGACCATTTATTAATTGGGCACATCCATAGCCCGCCCAAAACGAATTGGACTGCGCTAGCCCATGGTCAGCCCGCCCAATTGACACCTCTAATCAGTATTATACTACTAGTAGTGTAGTAAAGTACAATAAGGTGATACAAACAGGTGCGAACCATGTAGTATATGGATGATGATGAATACAGTGGATAGATCAAATCACATTATAGTCGGGTCCATCACATTTAACAACCTAAAAAAAGAAAGTTTACTAACAGAGTAACAGACAAGGCAAATGCATAGATGCTTACACAATCACTCAAGAAAGCAAAGAAGTAAGAAACAGGGGGAAGATACACACGTGTGTGTGTAATTTTTGAAGAGGCGATGTTTTCAAGGGACGACGGAGGTAGATGCTGCGGTGGTGGAGATGGAGCATTTATTAGGCTGAACGAGACGAGAGATGGAAACGGCGGAGATAATGAGCATAAGTACCACGCCGGCGAAGGCTGCAATTAGTGCTCCGGCGCCGTGGTCGCAGTAAGTGGCGAATCTGTCACAGATTTTGTCCCATCTGGCGTGTTTGTTTCCGTTCTTCCCCACCTCCGCCATGAACGCCGCCGCGTTTGCTGCCGCCGATAGCAGAGTCACATTCAGCTGTTTTTTAAGTTTTTTTTCATAAGCCAAGAAGAAGCCAAGTCAGTAAAAAATCTAAAAATTCAATTTTTCTAAACTAATATTTGACAAAAAATGTCGATATTATTTAAAATTTCAAGAAATCCACATGATATATACGCATACTATATCCAAAGCTATAAAAATGTGAAAATATTTATAATCTTGATTTTAAAAATGTAAAAAAAAACATTTAATACATCTACTAGTCCACCTTCTCCAAGTAGTTGGTCTAGTAGTTAACAACTAAGGACTTTTGAGAAAAATTAATATATTCATATGAGTGTATATATGTATTTTGAACAAAAAAAAGGTGTAGATTTATATGTGCGAAAAAATAATTATAGGACTTTTTAGTAAAAAATGATAATATCTTGGTTTTGAGAACAAATTTATCAGCATAATTTTTAAAAGATTATGCTGTATGAGATTTTTGATAAATTTAGTTATGATATATATAAGAAAAAGTTAAGTTAAAATTATATGTATGTCTAATTTATAAAAAAATAATTCTATATTTTTCAAAAAAATTTAAAATAAAAACCACTGATATCGCTGCTCTAGACCATCACACTACTCAGACCACATAGTGAAGCTGGCACTGTGTTTACCATGTCGAGAATAGCGATGGAAAGAAGACGAAAACCAGTGAGTTCCGTCTTTCTTCCAAATAGCTGAAGAGCAATCATCAGCAAGTTGTGGAAGCTAACCATTGCATTAGCCACTACAAAATATCTTTTCTCCCAACAACAAAACCATCAAAACAATCAAAACATGATTAGCCAAAAAAATTAACATTTTGGCATCTCAAAATTATAATTCTAAAGTAATAAAGCTTACACAAAAGCTGGAGTGTGTTGGAACTTAGCAGTGAAGGTAGCTTTGATCGGAGTATTTCCAACGTTGCCCACAACAAAAGTCTTCGTCTCTTTGTTCAATCCCATTACAATTGCTGCTGATAACGTAGCCAAGAAGGCAAGTACTCTTAGCCCTAAGAGTATTTTGCTGCTCTTACCGCTCGTAGCAGCTAACACGAGCTTTGCAACCGCCATTTTTTTTGGAGATTAAGGTGGTAAATTTGTGTTGTGTTATAATGTGTAGAGAGTGTTGCCTATATATATTTGTGTTTGGTCTTTTGTCTGACCATCTAACTTTGGAGGGTTAATTTTAGGTTCTGGTTGTTGTGAAGATTTGAGTGAAAAAAACTCTAGATTTGATTTTTCTTCTTTTTGTATTGTTTCTTCTGTGGCAAGTTAACTTTTTCTTCGGATAATCTCATCTACCCAAATCTTAAACAAGTATTGACTTCTTGACTTTTCATATGTTTCTTTGATTTTTATATGAAAATAATAAACAAAATTATTATATTGTGTTTGTATTTATCATTGTGTCGTTTTTAAAATGAACCAATAGCTTTTATCCATTTCAAGCTATTTTCTAAACTGAACATCATAAAATGGAATATCACAAGGATACAAGTTTATGAACTGAACCATTTTGTGATGTTGGAGCTTTCCACCATTTTTTTCTCACCACACACTGATTTAATCCAAACCAGAGCCGGTTCAACCGGCCAAGACAGAACAATACAGGACAGCTCAAAAACTCAATAACCGGAATAACAAGATTAAAGACGAACAATACAGCTCAAAAACTCAATAAAAGCAAACCAAAACCCATCGGTTCTCAAACTCATTAAAACGGAGATCAAGAGACCAATTCTTGGGGGTTAAAAAGAAAAGGAACCATAAAGTTCAGAGACATAAACAGATGTTTTCCAATGTTATTATATGCACAAAATCAAACAAAGAAAGAAACCGAATCTCCTCAGATTAATTTTTAGCGGTTGTTACTCCAACAACAACATTGCTCACCTGCAAGTGTTTTTTTGTATTCATTGGTCAAAGATCTTCGACAAGTCTATATACGTTAGTACAACTACAAAGAAAAGACGATTAGTAACTACGTAATCAATGCTCACCAGTTTTCCACTTTCATCCAAGGACATGGGATTCTCCACAACAACTGTTTGGGTCTGAAAAGGCATGAATCAACAATAAACAAAGTAATATTACTCTTTCTTTAGGTGTTTTCAATCTGATTATACAAAACTAATAGCTAGAACTGTCAATGGTAACTCACAGTTGATGCAGAGGGCATTGTTGTTGGTGGAGAAGCTGTTACGTTAGGCCGGTTCATGGAGAAAGGAGCCATTCCATTTCTCAACTATAGAGGAAGCAAGTTTCCAGCACAATCAATACAAGATTACGATAGTAAATACTCATGCAACAGCCAACAGTATACTTTTATAGGAATATACATATATATACTTACATGAACATTAGTAACGTATTGGCAAACAGCACATTTAACAGATGATGCTCCATAGGGATACATGAGGATTATCCGACAATGCCCACAGTTGATACGCGCCGTCTGGTTCGAAGGTGCTGCGAGTTACAGGTTATACAGAAGAAACAGATCCAGTCATGACATAAAAAGCAATTAGACATTTCAATTTTCAAAAGGCTACAACTTAAATTGAAACTATTCTAAGTTAACTGCACAAATTCTGTTTGAGCTTTAGAAATGATTTTACCTGGGACAAGGTTCAAAGTCTGACAACAAGAACATCTAACGCTAGTGGCAGAACGTGTATACATGAGCATTGTCGCACAACCACCACATACGATGTTAGCCATATCCATTCCTACACAAAATATGTTATCATAAAAGCTTACTTTTTCATCAAAACATATTATCTTGTTCTTTTCTTTTTCGATATTGACAAGCTTCAATAAAACCGCCACAAAAGATCCGAAGACAGATAAGGTTTTTTTGTTACCTTGAGGAGGATTGATGGTTCTATACAAAGCACAACACACATTTATAGCTCCTCTTGGATACATCAACGTTGTTCTACATCCACGGCATACCAACTGCTCCTGCATTTCTCTGATTCCTATATCTAAAACACACACAAACACAAATTGCCTCAAAATCTTTCAATTTACAGCAAAAAAAAAAACCCTAATTTTTCTACAGTCAATCATGCAGGCGCCATTGTTAATCAGTGAAGAAACAAACCCAGAAGAAAAAAGCAACCTTTTTGATTAGAAATCCAAAATCGTACACAGAAACTTGTGCAGCCAAATCAATCGAAGTTACAGAATAGCAGATGAAATCGAAAAAGGATCTTCTTTTAATCATGCGGGTTGGATGCTAATCGTTTAACTTACACACACAGTAAACAAGTTCTTTTTTGGGGTAAATCGAGAATTGAAAAGACAACAGATATGATTTTGTCCTCTTCTCCTGTTTGTCTGTCTCCCACCGAATTATCTCTCGCTTTTCTTTCTTTTTATTTTTAAATTGTGAGATTATTATTGGAGCTTTGAACCTTGTCGTGCTCTTTAGGTCACTTTCTGTGATTTTGTTTAAAAGCGTGGGGGCTGACTTGATCTGCGTTTATCGAAACGCTATTTTGAATCTTTCTTCTCTATTCCTGTTCTCAATTTGCTGCGACTGCCTCGTGCCGGTTACCTCAGTTACGCATAGGTACTTTATTTTTTAAATTTTTTTTGAACAAATTTCATTAATTTAACACTAAAAACCTACGACGATTTCTTTCGACAGCTAGATAAACAACAACAATAACATAGAAGCAATAAAACATATGATAAAAGTGTTAAAAGGAGAGACCGGAGAATCGCGGATAATCTTCACTTGAATCCTTGAAACACAATTCAAAAAAAAAATTAATAGTTAAAAAAAACGTTGAAATAGCCTAGTGAAAAGGGTTTGAGTCTCAGAGCTAGGATTTTAGATATTACCTTGTAATAGACATTACATAAGGCAATAGGTCTGTAATCAGAGACTAGCTTAGGATTGAGAATCTTCGGGATGAGTCTGATGTGCATCGAATTGATTGAAAAAGGTAGTACTCCCGTTGTGAAGAAGGACTAAATCTCCTTTGTGATTGAAGGTCTGTAATCAGAGACTAGCTTTGGTCTTATTTTTGCATGATAATAGACAAGTATTCCGGTGGTTACATACAAAAATATATATAACCCAAAAAGTATTCCGAAAACAATAAATAAAAATAACGGTGGATAAAAGAAGGAATATTAAGAAGATCTGGACTCTGTAACGGCTACTTCCAAAGTACCGTTTCATTACTGTATTAAGCTAAAGCTAAGCACGCACATTTACACACAAAAGTCAGAAATAGAGAGAGGAGAAGAAGAAAAACTACAACTTTTTGCCCCTTTCTCATAAACACAAGGACAAGGAGGAATTGTTTTTTTTTTCAACACTTAATGAACATTTCCAAGAAGTTAATTGCTATGAACATTTTCAAGAAGAAGACTACTCCCAAAGGTAAAAAAAGAAGCTACAAACATTACTCCAGTGTCTATCTGAATATTTATTTTTTCTTCTGGAAATTTCATTTGCATCTGCTAAATTGCGAAGAATGGTATTATTTCCTGTTGGTCTGACAAAAAGATGACGCCTTTAATTGTTCTTCGTAATCAAAGTTGAATCTCGAGTTTGGGCATTTTGCTGGGTTCTTATTTTACATAAAAGGGTATATAATTCCTTAAATTAGATTTAGTTGTGTGAACTCTCAAAAAGGGAAACTAGTAAGTTTGCCCAGATTTGTGTCATTACAGTGCTTTGGTTTTGTTTATGGGTGTAAGTTGGTTATGATTGTATTGAGAAATTGTGAGATTTTTCTAATTGCTGCAGATGCCCTTCGAACCAGCAAGAGAGAAATGGCTGTGGCTACACGAGGTAAGTATAGCTTCCTATCTTTCTGTAATGTGTTCTAAATAAACCAATAGGCAGGCATAATCAACTAAGCTTTTGTTCAGTTTTTGAGGCCAATTTTTTTTTATATATATGTTGCAGGTATCGAGAGAGAGATTTCATCTCTTCAGCTGGAGGTAGATACCATATGTATACTGTGAGCAACCTTTGTTCATATAAGTTTTCTTACGGTTTTATTAAATCACAAATCAGGAGAAGAGACTAGTTGCAGAAATCAAGAAAACAGCTAAAACTGGAAACGAGGCAAGAACCAACTTTCATATCCTCCCCAATCTCATCCATCAAAACTTTTAATTTCTCTAGTAAATGGCTCGTTCCTTGACTTATACTGTTGATATTTTTCATTTAACATTGTTAGGCGGCTACAAAGATTCTGGCACGTCAACTAGTTCGATTGAGGCAACAGATTACAAACTTACAGGGAAGCCGTGCTCAAATTAGGGGTGTAACCACTCACACACAGGTCGACTTCAACAACAGCTAAACTAATAGTTCGATTAAAGTAGTCCAGTGTTAGTGTACTAAATCACTATTCTCTTTGGTTAGGCTCTGTATGCCAGCACTTCTATTTCTTCTGGTATGAAGGGTGCAACCAAAGCTATGGTTGCAATGAACAAGGTAACGTTAGTTTTTTTCATTGATAGGAATAGGATGATGCTATATTGTACTTTATAAAGAACAACTTCATTCATTAATACCTACCTTGTATTTTCAGCAAATGGCACCAACGAAACAAGCCAAAGTGATTAAGGATTTCCAGAAACAGTCTGCACAGCTAGACATGACGGTAAGTGATACATCTCACATGTTATTTGGTGGAGTTGGCTTTGTGAGATGTTTTGGTTTGTTTATAATGTTGTATTTTACAGATAGAGATGATGTCAGAGGCAATTGATGAAACACTTGACAAAGATGAAGCTGAAGAAGAAACAGAAGATCTCACTAACCAGGTTCTTGATGAGATTGGTGTTGGTGTTGCATCTCAGGTTAGGGGCTTCTTCATCTTTTTCATTTCTCCGGTTCAGTCAAAACAACTAACATGCGTCTCTGTTTCATTTGTTTTGAACAGTTATCTTCAGCTCCAAAAGGTCGGATAGCTACAAAAACTGCAGCTCCCCCTGCTACCACTGCAACTACTACCAACAACAACAGGTAATGTCAATGTCTGAGAGTGAGCTCATGGTTTGGTCATTGTAAAACTCTAGTGAAGAAATTAAGAAAAAACAATATCTTGTGTGTATATTTAAACATGTAGCTCTGAATCAAGTGAAGTGGATGAGCTTGAGAGGAGGTTGGCTTCACTGAGACGAATCTGACAGTCACATCTTATCAAGTTACTTGGGAAATGCATGGTGTATGAAGAAAAATAAACAGCTTTCTTTTTTCTTTTGCTTGTGATCTCTGTATAAATCTGCTGAAACTCATCCGTTGATAAGATTTTGTTAAACCAAACGCTTTTAGAAAGAAGTTGAACTACAAACGCTTTCTTTGAATAAAAAATCTCTGTAAAAGAAACGCTTTCTTCGACTTTGTGTAATACCCTAATACGTTTTCATCCTCCTTTAAGTGAGATCAATTCTTTAACAATGCTAGGCACTTGTGTCTCAAAATTGTATGCTTAGCATATCTATCTCCCTCTCTCTTTACTTTCTTGAACTCATATGACTCTGTTATAGACTTGTATTATTGTTATGCAATTTAAATAGAAACCCTCTGTTCAGAAAAAAAAATTACATATACATCCTGGTTCGCGTATTTGAGTAAAGCATCTTCTGCTATACTTGCATTAGACCATCAATATCGCAGACTTTAGTGGGGTTTTTAAACAAAAAGAGTGATTTAATTAAATCAAAATTAATTAGAAAAGTTATTACCGATTCTTAGTTTAGGTTTTTTGTGATCGATTATTTGGTGGGTTTTAAACCACGTGTCACCAAATCAGAGGACCGAACTTTATTTTTCTTTTTCTTTTCTTTCTTTTTTTTGTTCTCTTTCTCATTCTTTCGTGTTCTTTGTTTTCTCCGTCAAGAGGAGAGATCCAAATCGAAGACGTCTCATCCGCCTTCTCGGCCGAAACCGAAGACCGACGACGTCTCTCTGACTCCGTCGTTGAGTCTCGTCCCACTTGTCTCGTCTTCTCCGTCAGATCAAGGATCGAAACCGAAGACCGAAGACGTCTCTCTGGCTCCTCAGGGAGATTCCTACTACTTCATGTGAGGGTCGACGACTCTGTCCGTGTTGACGGCGATTCCTCCGTCGGTCTTTCAGCTCTCGCAAACGATCTCTTCAACGTGGAGATAAGTTCCCAACTATTTACATCCTTCTCATTTCAATTATGAATGCATGTGATAGTAGTTAAGTTGATGAATGGTGATTACGGTTATAAGTTTTGTGTATCATTGTAAAGCTTTAGCCTTTGATCAAAATTTGTAGGCTTTTTAAATGTTTAGTTAAAAAGTCATGAGGATACAATGAGATTGTTAGTTAATCTTGAAACTAGTACTGAAGATCAGAGTGGAACTTAAGTGTCGTGTAGTGTTGTCTGAAATCTGTTTAGATCATTTTCTGATTTGTCAAACAATTTGATTTCTGACTATAGTATCGTTCTAACAGTTTATTGGTTACTTGGTTTGACTTGGTTTGCGTAGATGAATCATGTGAGGGGGCAAAGATCAGAGTGAGGACGCAAAGATCAGAATGATCTGA
Organism: Brassica oleracea var. oleracea; assembly: GCF_000695525.1. Taxonomy (NCBI): domain Eukaryota; kingdom Viridiplantae; phylum Streptophyta; class Magnoliopsida; order Brassicales; family Brassicaceae; genus Brassica; species Brassica oleracea. Next base: position 26,609,619 of record NC_027754.1, read on the forward strand.
CTACTTGAGACTTTAGGTTAGGTATGTGTGCTACTTCTTGCTTTTTTCTTAATTGCTTTCCTCTGCATAGTTATTAGGATAATAAATGCTGGTTAGAGTTAGGTTATGGTTGTGATGAATGCTTCCGATTAATGGGTGTGATGAATGCTTCAGTTAGGTAGTTTAACTCTGATGAAAGCGTGTTGTGACTGTGTGGTAGATAATAAATTTGTTAGATACATGTCTAATCATCTCTACTCAACTAAAATGAAAGCTCTCAAGTCTTCTTCTATTTTCCTGTATTAAGACGATCTTCTTCTCTTCTCCTGTATTTAAACCGCTTGTTTCTCTCTTTCTTTCATCTTGAAACATATTTCTTCTGCTTCCTCTCCTCTTTTCATGTATTAAACCCTCTCTTCTGTCACATACTAGGATATGGATTCTAGTAATCCATTTAGTCAGACATCCAATTTTGTTGATCTGTTGAACAGTCAAAAAAATACTGACTTTCCTGAAACCTATCCGTATGCAAGTTTTTCACATGGATCATCACAACTCCCTAGGCAAACTTCAAGCTTCTGTGAAGTCTCAACGATAGAGCGTAGAGAAAGAAATGGACAGTCACTGATGATCTTGTGCTCATTAGCGCATGGCTAAACACGAGCAAAGACCCTGTGGTGGGCAATGAGCAGAAAGCATGTGCATTATGGCAACGCATTGCAGTGTACTTTGCAGCAAGTCCGAAGGTGGAAAAAGGTGAAGCCCGAGAGGCCATTCAGTGCAAGCAAAGGTGGCAGAAGATGAATGATCTTGTGTGCAAGTTTTGTGGAGCTTATGCGGCTGCAACAAGGCAGAAAACAAGTGGCCAGAACGAGGCTGATACTGTAAAACTTGCACACGAAATCTTCTACAATGATCACAAGATTAAATTTAATCTTCACCATGCTTGGGAGGAGCTCAGGAATTACCAGAAATGGTGTAAAATTGCTAGTTCCAAGATTGATGGAAGCGGAAAGAAGAGAAAGTATGACGATGGAGCACAATATGAAAGCTCTCAAGCCACTTCCAATCTCGGAGATTAACCACCGAACCGTCCTCCTGGTGTCAAGGCTGCGAAAGGAGCATCTGGTAAGAGAAGTATAGCGGATCACCAAGCTGTCACTCACTTTCAGACCATGTGTTCTATTAAGGAGAAAGATTTGGCGGTTAAGGAGAGAGTTTCGAAGATGTCTTTGCTTGACGGTCTCATTTCCAAAAAAGATTCACTTTCTGAAGCTGAAGAAGCTCTAAAGCAGAAGTTACTAACGGAGATGCTTAGTAATTAGTGCCCCTTGTTCTGTTTTTCTAGGTTTCATGTTCTGTTTGTCATTAAGGTTTCATGTTGTCTTTAAGTCGCCCTAATTATGTATGTTAGTTTAACCTGAAAAATGTATGAGTCTCTGTTCTTGTATAATTATAAAAAAAGTTTCTTCTGTTCTCTGTTTCATGTTATGTGTTGTATGTCTTTATGTTTCACGTTTTAATAATTGTGTGTGATGTGTTTCTGTTTCTTTGTGCAGAGAAATGAAGAAAGTGTCTGTTTGTTTGTGTCACAAGAGCATGCAGAGATATGAAGTGGACACAAGATGCACGTTCAGTCACAAGAGCATGCAGAGATATGCAGAGATATGAAGAGAAGTTTGTTTGTTTGTGTCACGAGCTGTGTATGTGGGCTTCTCAAAGTCACGAGTGTGTCTCATTATGTAAATATTGTCTTTGCTTTTTCTAGTTTGTTGTTTTCCTATAGTCACGAGTGTAATATGTTATGTCTTTTGTTATATAAACGGTTCATTCACGAAGCATTTGAATCAGAAATTCTTCTTCTCTCCCAAAGTTCTTTACTAAGTTCTTTTCTCCCAAAATCTCTCCTGAAAACTAATTTTTTTTAAAAAACTTTCCATCTCTTCATCACAAATATGGCTTCTTCATCACATAACACTTTTGAGGGAGAGGGAGTTGATGATGAAACGTTTGATCAATATTTCGATCAAACGTTTGAAAATTTATCCATTGAGTGTGATCGAGAAATCAGAAAAAAAAAGAAAAAAACGAGTCCATATCGAACGGAATCGTGAAGAAGGCGATGTACTTTTATGGAATGATTATTTCTCCGCAAGTTACTTACTCTGTCAATGGAAGAGAGTATCATTTGGCTTACTATCTCACTGATGGGATTTATCCGAAATGTGCAACTTTTATCCAATCTATTTCAATACCACAAGGTCCGAAAGCGACTTTATTTGCTCAATATCAAGAAGCTGTCCGAAAAGATGTCGAACGTGCTTTTGGAGTCTTGCAAGCTCGTTTTGCCATTGTTAAAAATCCATCACTTTTTTGGGATAAAGACAAAATTGGGAGGATTATGAGAGCATGTATCATACTCCATAATATGATAGTAGAAGACGAACGAGATGGATACAGTCATTTTAATGTTTCAGAGTTCCAACCATGACAAGACACCGGAACTTCACAGGTCGATCTCACATATTCTACAGATATACCTTCAAATATTACTAATATGATGGGTGTTCGAACTAGAATTCGTGATAGACAAATGCATCAACAGCTCAAAGCTGATTTGGTTGAACATATGTGGAGTAAATTTGGACGTGATTAAGACAACAACTGAGTTTGAAATGTTTCTTTCAAAATATTCTCGATTATTGTACTAGTCTTTATTTTTATGTTTTTTTTAAATCTATGTTTTAAATGTTATCTTTTAATATGTTTTTTAATAAATAAATTTTATCTTTAAAAAAAAAATAAGAAACCCTAATTAAGAAACTCCCATTGGACCGCTAAAAATGATAGTTTCTTAACAACAATCCTTAACCCCACTTAAGTAGAGTTAAAATATTAAATAATCACTAAAAAAAAACCTTAAGGATCAAGGGATAATTATGCTCTTAGTCATGTATTTCTAGTTTGTTTTATCCATCGTTGTCTTTTATAGACATGCATGTGCCGGCGTGTGGCACTCGGATAGGTGGCTCATATACCTTATTGGATCTCTATGTTGGATGATGATGTAAACCAGTGCTTTGAACGCAGAGTGATCTGTCATCAATGTTTTCAACGCAAAGTGTCTTGTAATCACTCATCAGTGTGTTAAACTAAATGCAAATGTTTTTCAGTTTGTTTTTGGTCAAAAATGTTTTCATACTTGATCTCACAACATTACCTGTACTTGTGCGAACTTGTAAAATAATCTTTTCTATGGGAAACTACTTGTTCCATTTGGCTGACAGACAGATGGTACTTACATAAGATAAATAAAATATTTTGTTGAGTTTTGGAATATTTTATGGAATTTAAACCTATCATTATGGGTATTAATAGATATGAAGTGACTGAGAAAAAAAAATCCAAGAGAGGGAGAGAGAAATGGAAGAAAAGAGTGATTGGCTATTGAGATTTGCTGTGTTTTTTCTAGTAGTTCTTGTGGTCCCTACCCAAACAGAATGTGTTCTTCCCTCTCGACAAGAACCACTTCCTGTACTCATTGGTTCATGTTTCTATCTTCCTTTATTAGAAATCATGTCTGAATGTTATACCTGAGAGTCTGAGACCGAGTTTGTTTATATGGCACAACTACATTAAGCTTAATTTAAATTCATTGCTAGAAAATCTTACAAAACTTAAAACAAGATTTACGTACTTGGTTTTTGTTTCACTTATAGAAGAGATTTACAGGAAGGAAACTGATTTTCAGCTGGACTAATCAGATATATGTTGGCAATTCAAACATCAAAAAAGCTAGTGGTGATGACTTTCATCTTCATATATAATGTGTCTAGTCTCTGTTTCACCAGCATCTCTTACTAATACAGATTCAAATTTATCATTTACAGGAAGGAAACTGATGTTCAGCTCGACCGAAAAGATACATGTTGGCAAATCTAAAAGTAAAAAAGCTAGTGGTGATGTCTTTCATCTACATAATCTCCACTCTGCGTTTCACCAGCATCTCTTCTAATACTCTGAAGCTATCAAGTTTCAAGCCTCCAATTCTATATATTATAGAAAGTATGAATGTGTTTTCTTGTCAGGCATGTTAAAGCCTCGAAGCATGTTATTGGTATGTATGTTCATGGTGTTCAAATTCTAAGAAATTTTTGGGCCATTACCGAAGCGTATGGACACTAGCTACAATTCAGACGGAAGAATATATGACATTTTTGATTCTGAATACTCACAGAAAATGGTGAAAAATATGATAAACAAAACTAACTGCAAACCAAATTTCAAGAGTTTCTTAATCATTAGGAACCCCCACAAAAATATAACACCAAAAGAACACAAGAACAAGCTTGCTATGGCGAAACGCTTTACCCGCTAGTTCCTTTATTCGAGAATAGTCTGAATCACTCCAGCACCAACAGTCTTCCCACCTTCTCTAATAGCAAACCTCATCCCTTGTTCACAAGCAACAGGCACGATAAGCTCCACAACAATCTTGACCCTATCACCGGGCATAACCATCTTGGACTCCTCATCCTTATCATTCATAATCTTAGTCACTTTACCAGTAACATCAGTCGTCCTCATGTAAAACTGCGGTCTGTAACCCGCGAAAAACGGAGAATGTCTTCCACCTTCTTCCTTCTTCAACACATACACAATGGCTTCAAACTTGGTATGAGGAGTAATCGATCCGGGCTTAGCTAAAACCATACCCCTCTGAATATCAGCCTTTTGTATACCTCTAAGCAACAATCCTACATTGTCTCCAGCCATTGCTTCATCAAGAATCTTCTGAAACATCTCAACTCCTGTAACAGTGTAGTTCCTTGTCTCTCTTAACCCGACCAAATCAACAGTCTCTCCAACTTTCACAGTACCTCTTTCGACACGACCCGTAGCGACCGTACCACGACCGGTGATCGAAAACACATCTTCGACAGCTAACAAGAAAGGCAAGTCCGTTTGTCTTGTCGGAATAGGGATGTAACTATCAACGGAATCCATCAACTCGTAAATTTTATCCACCCATTTGTTCTCACCTCTCTTCACGTTAGGATTCGCAGTGAGAGTCTCCACAGCTAACAAAGCGGAGCCGGAGATAATCGGAATATCATCACCGTTGAACTCGTAAGACGAGAGAAGCTCACGAACCTCAAGCTCAACGAGCTCCAAAAGCTCAGCGTCATCAACCTGATCCTCTTTGTTCAAGAAGACGACCATGTCGGGAACGCCAACTTGCTTCGCCAAAAGAATATGCTCTTTAGTCTGAGGCATAGGACCGTCGGCGCCGGAAACGACGAGGATAGCTCCGTCCATCTGAGCAGCTCCGGTGATCATGTTCTTGACGTAATCTGCATGGCCAGGACAGTCGACGTGAGCGTAATGACGATTCTCAGTCTCGTACTCGACGGTAGCAGTGTTGATGGTGATTCCACGAGCTCTCTCCTCCGGGGCCGCGTCGATCTCGTCGTACTTCTTGGCGACGCTGTTTCCCATGGAAGCTAAGGCCATGGTTAGAGCGGCGGTTAAAGTGGTTTTCCCATGGTCGACGTGGCCGATTGTGCCGATGTTGACGTGAGGCTTCTTCCTCTCGAATTTACCTCTGGCGGCGCGTACGGTGAAGGCGCGGCGGAGGGGGTGAGGGTAAGAGGTGGGGACGGAGAGGGAAGTGAATGAAGGGAGGAAGGAGGAGGAGAGAGTTAGGGAAATGGTTGGAGAAGGGGAAGAGGAAGGAGAAGCAGCGTAGGGGAAAAAAAGGAGTCTAGTGGAGGAAGAAGTAGCGGCGGGAGAAGAAAACGCCATGGGAAAAGCAGAGGAGGTTTTTTAGTCAAAAAAAAAAAAAGCAGAGGAGGAGGAGGAGAGTGAAGACGTTTGCGTGTGGAGTGTTATTTGTAATGGGGGAGAAAACGTATGGAGGCAAAAAATGAAGGGCTCTTATTTAAGCCTATCCGTTGCAGTGTGTGTGCCAAATCCTAATCTTTTTATTTACCTTTAGTTTCAATTTTTATCCTTTTTCCTAAAATTAATTTAAAATATATTTATATTGTGGACTGAGGTTAGAATCTTAATTTTTTAGAGCATGATTAACCTGAGATTTTTAGGATTGAGTTATTAGCAGAAGTTAAAGAAACTATTTCTTAATTTTTAAGTAAAAAAACTAAGAACCGGTTCTTAAAGTCAGAACCTCGGGTTAATCATGGTCTTAGAACATGATTATCGCCGGAAATTAGTAGGTTTCTTAATAAATTTTATGGTTTGGGTTCCACAAAAACTTCTAAAATCGGTTTCAGAAGTCGTGACTTCACTGACATATGGCGACCACGATTGATGCATTTTTAAAATTTGTTTTTTTAATCAGACAAAAAAAAAATTAGCCCAGGAAACCGTACACTACGTTATAGTGATAATCATGGTCTTATTCCAAAGCCAATTTATTATTAATAAAATAATTTCATTGGTAGGGTGGTAAACTAGCTGATGTGTGTTCAGTGTTCGTGGCCATTTCTTCGCTTACGTGTAGACTTTTAGACCAACAAAACAATACTGTTTGAAGAGAACAAATCGTGTCATTTTTGCACACACTTGTCAGAGTTGACGTAGACACTAGGCGAGTCACATTCAAATTCAATCCATTCCGTCATTACACATTTTACAGCAGACATTTAGGATAGGCTTATAAGGATTGAGAATTTGTGAGTGTAGCCGGTTTTATCACCGGAATGTACAGCTCGGCGCATATATAAAATAATAAATGTATGTTACAAAAAGAAACTTTTACATTCATATTATAAATTATACCCATTATGTCTAAATATGTCTTGATGTTGTAAATAGAAGGTTTTAGAGACTGAATATTTCTGTGTGTATATCATTAATGAGGGGGTTCCTTATATAAAGATTACAAGATAAAGATAAAAGGAAAGTGTACATATCCTTATCCAAGAGGAAATAGAAAAACTACTAAAACTACTAAAACATAGGAAAATGAAACTATCTATATCCTAAGTCGGCTAAGGCTTTGGCCGACTCTCTCTCCTTTTTGCGGCCGCGATTGGGCTTAATGTGGCCGACGGACTTTCTCCTCTTGTCTTGGTTAATGGCAATCCACTCCATGATTTATAACACTCCCCCTTGGATGTCATAACCATACAGGACTTGTAGTACGCTTCATGTTGCCTCATTAAAACCTTATCAGGAAAACCCAGTGGGACAAAACTATGATGAAGAAAAAAGAGTACAACACGCACTACTCCCCCTGATGTGAACCTCAGTGTAGGTTATACATTTTAAGCATCTTGTGCGTGATATTTCCTGTATGTATAGGATGGGAAGTAATCGGCCAGTTTCATTACTAAGCCGTAACTAGACCACTTCGACCTCTAGGTCGTTTCTCATGTCTTTTGACATCAAGTGTCCCGGTAAAGCATATGTGCTAAGCAATGTGAATCACATTGTCCTCGGAGATCACTATTGGGTCTTTGCAAATCGTGTTTGCATATGTCCATAGTCTAGACGTGATCGTCTACTCTTAACTCTTTACTATGGTCGGATAAACCAAGTACT
>NC_027754.1:26617624-26617825 GCF_000695525.1 Brassica oleracea var. oleracea
AAATGGGGATCAATCAATCCGAAGTCACAAAATACCCAAGCCCACTGCTGGGACTTTCGGGGGAAATAACCATGGCCTACGGATCGATTAATCTCGCTGTCAAAGCCAGAACCGTGACGAACGTCACAGAGTTTCTAATCGTTGACCATCCCGCATCTTACAACGTTATCATGGGGACGCCATGGCTAAACGCCATGCGCG
>NC_027754.1:26618389-26619522 GCF_000695525.1 Brassica oleracea var. oleracea
GCCAACCCTGTAGTAGTCAAAAAGAAAAACGGGAAGTGGCGAGTTTGCGTGGATTTTACCGACCTAAACAAAGCATGTCCAAAGGATAGCTTCCCTCTACCACATATTGATCGATTGGTAGAGGCAACAGCGGGCATCGAACTTTTATCTTTCATGGATGCCTTCTCAGGTTATAATCAAATTAGGATGAATCCCGACAATCGCGAGAAGACTGCGTTCATTACCGATCGCGGAACTTATTGCTATAAGGTAATGCCCTTCGGCCTCAAAAACGCTTGTGCAACTTACCAATGACTCGTAAACCGAATGTTCTCCAAACAACTCGGAAAAACGATGGAGGTTTATATCGACGACATGCTCGTCAAATCCCTCAAAGCAAAAGATCACGTGTCACATCTCGAAGAGTGTTTTGCGCAATTAAATTCCCATAACATGAAGCTCAACCCGACAAAATGTAGATTCGCCGTGGCATCAGGGGAATTCCTCGGCTACTTGGTCACATACCGCGGTATCGTAGCGAATCCAAAACAGATCAACGCACTAATCGAGATGGCTTCACAAAAGAATAAGCGGGAAGTCCAAAGACTGACCGGCAGAATCGCATCGCTCAACCGATTTATTTCACGATCAACAGATAAGTGTCTGCCCTTCTACGACGTCCTGCGAGGAAATAAAAAATTTGAATGGTCGGAGGAGTGCGGAAAACGCCTTCCAACAGTTGAAGCACTATTTAGCTACTCCTCCAGTCCTCGCAAAATCCGTGGAAGGGGAACCTTTATTCTTGTACATCGCTGTGTCGGCAACGGCCGTAAGCGGAGTCCTGATCAGGGAAGAACGCGGGGAGCAGAAACCTATTTTCTACATAAGCAAAACCTTGCTGGATGCCGAATCTAGGTATCCGTTGATGGAAAAATTGGCATGCGCGGTCGTAACATCGGCCCGAAAACTAAGACCATATTTCCAATCCCACACGATTGTCATCCTCACGACTTTTCCCTTACGGACAATTTTGCATAGCCCAAGTCAATCAGGCCGATTGGCTAAGTGGGCGGTCGAGTTGAGCGAGTATGACATCGAATACCGACCGAGGACAAGCGCAAAATCACAAGTGCTCGCAGACTTCCTGGTCGAAC
>NC_027754.1:26620991-26623372 GCF_000695525.1 Brassica oleracea var. oleracea
CCAGCACGCCGCTGCAAAATACTATAATTCCAACGTACGAAATCGTAAGTTCAAACAAGGGGATCTGGTCCTTCGCAAAATTTTCCAAAACACCGCTGAACGAAACGCGGGAAAACTCGGAGCAAACTAGGAAGGTCTTTATAAAATCGAAAAAGTCGTCCGACCAGGTTCTTACGAAATAGCCAACATGCAGGGCATAAAAATTCCTAGAACCTGGAACGCATTGCATCTCAAAAAATACTATCACAAAACAAACCAACCTGCAATCACTGAACTACGAGACGGTTTGATCTCCGCAAAGAGTACGTAGGCAGCTTGCCGAAAGGCAAATTCAGCTGTCCCCCCTCATTAAAAAGGGGGGAGTGGGTACGTATACTCGTATACTCCCCAAAATTGAAAAAACTTCTTACCACGCTCTTGGTGTTTTCGACTTATCAAAACCTCCTCACCTGTAAAATCAGTGCGAGGTCTTCGGATATTAGTCAACCGATTAGGAGAATCAACCTTTGGCATCGCGAGACGTCGCAAAAGATGCCTCAAAAGTTTATTTCTTTTGAACGTACGAAACTTCCGTCACAAAAGAAACATATATATGCACACACTAGCACCTATTTTGCGCAAAAAATTCGAAACAACGGCACATGCCACCAAGTCCGATGCTGATCACATCGCACTCACAAAACGTCCTAAACAGACATAGCAATCTCACGAAGATGACTCTCTTACATCCGACACAAGGATAATAGCGCTATAAAAGAAATCCGAAATTTTGGTCTAGCACTTCCGGTCTCCTGAGAGATGCTCGATTCGTATCAAAAGAGTCATATAAGCCGAGAACCTATCGCGGACTTTACATCGATACGAATCAGGAAGAAATCGCCACAGGAAAAACGATAGCCGGTTAGTCACCGCACAATCCTTAAACCGAGAGTAAACCTAGGTCTTGCCCTAAACCCAGCGCACTAGTCTCTAACATCTCGAAGGAATGATATCGAAAGATAAGAGATTCTTAAACCATGCTTCTATGTTTATGTTCGACATCTCCAGCACCCCCGCAGAGTTCACATATCGCGGAAGAACTCTTGAAACAGGTCTCGAATGAAACATTTCACAATCGAAGAAGGATATGAGACGACAACTCATCACCTTCCTCCCCACTATTCGCAAACTCATAAAAAGCGCTATCCGATTATCTTACCATAAAAAGAAAGCCGCAGAGCGGCAGGGATTCAAAGCCACACATGGCCAGTCCCGAAATACAAATATGACCATTCAAGGCCGAAACATAAAAACAAAAAAAATCTCTCGCAAGAGATCTAACCCAAGTCATCCTCAGAACTTACGCCTCCTCATCACCCGCTGCCTCGTCCGAGCCTGGAGTCGCGCCACCTCCGTTTTCTCCGACCATCGGGTCTTTCACCTCTGGGTCTTTTGAACACGTCGGAAGGAAGCACGCGGATTTCAGGTCGGCCAGGATGAGACCGAAATCTCCATTCTCGGCCGCCATATCTCCCTTGCAGCCGGACAGTCGGGCCTCTTCGGCCTCCAAGGTCGGGGGAGTCTCACTTTGGAACGACCGAACCACGGCCATCCCGCCCTCAATCGTCGCCAAAGCTAGATCCCTGCTCCGGATACACTCGAGGGAACCCAGGGAAGCAGAAATCTTCGCCAAGAGAACTTGAAACTCCTCGCGAAGGGCATTCGTAGTTGAATCCTGCGGCTCGCTAACCCTGCATCGCCCTCGATCTGACGGTGAAGACGACGCACCTCCGAAGATTTGGCCTTCCTGGCTTTCTTTTCCTTAAGCAATGAACTCACCGTCTTCCCGAGGTCCCTCTCGAGCTCCCCTATCACGACCTCGAGCTTCGACACTTTCGCAGAGTGAGAATCCTTGACAGCCGTCAACATGGCTTCGGTTTCAGACCATCTGCCCTGAAGCTCCACCAACTCCCCGGAAAGGCGACTGGTCTCAGAACCACATTCGCCGATTATCCCATCGATCAAAGATATGAACTGCGAACGGTGAAAATTCTTAAGACTAAGTCCGAAAAAAGAATGCACAAAAGACGATCGAGAATTCAAACAAGAGATAAACCTTTCCGCGAAGTCTCGATGCTAGGCTCGATCCGCTTCGCTGCGAATTCTTCCCGTCACCACTCTTGGCAAGTTTCCTCTTCCGACTCTTAGGCTGAGTCGCGAGGACAGCGCTAGGAGCACGCAATGCCAAAACGACGTCTTTTCTAGTTGGAGGAGGAGGCATAGAGTCAGCGGCCTTCTCCTTGTCCTCGACGAGGATCGGAGTCGTGGAAGATCTTGCAGGTAGGGCTTGCGGGAGAAGAGCCATGACTTCGGTCCCATGACACGAGGCAACGACCTGCGCG
>NC_027754.1:26623586-26624379 GCF_000695525.1 Brassica oleracea var. oleracea
AGAAAATGAATGACAAGAGCTCACTACTTATAGAAGTATGGATTCGGGATATCGTCTCGACAACTTTTTTCGCGGAGTTTAAAATGTGAATTTCGTCCAATACACTTAACCTTGTCAAAGTCATCTATCCGCCCGCTAGAGTCACAACTCTAACGGGCTGGGGGGCTTACTGTTGGGGTAAAAAACGGTTACGACAAATTTAACATTCAAAACGTCCGAGGAAGAAAATAAGAATTTCTCCGAAGAGTACTTTTCGAAATAGATTCTTCCTTACGAAAAAGCTTTACGGAATAAAAGAATCGAGATGTCCGACGAAAGCTCGAAATAGGTCGTTACGCAGCGACCGAACGTCTGTCCCGCTCGGTCGCTACATAGCGACCGAGCTCGAGCCCCATCTTAATGACCGAGCGCTCATCCCGCTCAGTCGCTACGTAGTGACCGAGTGCTCGTCCCGCTCGGTCGCTACGTAGCGACCGAGCTCAAGCCAAAGCACGTAGCGACCGAGCGATTGTCCCACTCGGTCGCTACGTAGCGACCGAGCGATCGTCCCACTCGGTCTCTACGTAGCGACCGAGCTTCGCTACGTAGCGACCGAGCGTTCGTCCCGCTCGGTCTCTACGTAGCAACCGGGCTCGAGCCAAAGTTCAGTCGCTGTGTAGCGATCGAACCCTTCCGAACATCGATACGACATCAATCCATGCATTCTCGTCAAACCTTCGAATGCTATCTCCCGAAGACCGTAGCAAGCTCAGTCCATGTTTTCCGCTACTCAAATCCTTCAATCAAACTCCGC
>NC_027754.1:26624741-26626504 GCF_000695525.1 Brassica oleracea var. oleracea
GGGGGGGCACTTTTCAGAGCAAACTTAGCACTTAGAGCAATTTAGGCAATTTTTCGTTTTTGTTATTTCGAGCTGCGACTCAATTAGGTTTAGCCGTCTTAGGGTTGCTAGAACTCGGAATCTCGCCGACAGCTCTCGAGCCGAGACTTATACCTTGTTGTAAACGCTCATACGCAGATTCGGAATAAGATCTTCTTTGCTCTCTTTTTCGATTTCTTATTCTTATCGTTGTTATTCTCGTGTTCTGATTGCTTGACGTGTGGTAATTAGCAGATATCTGGGTCCTCTGGGAAATTAGGGTTTTTCTAGTCTCCTTATTTAAACGGAAATCGACAGTGCGAATTTCGGTTCCCACAGTTTGCATATGTCCATAGTCTAGATGTGATCATCTACTCTTAACTCTTTACTATGGTCAGATAAACCATGTACTTATGGACAATGTACTAGACATGATTATCATGAACCTATGTCTCGATCTGGCCGATCCATGTCTGGGTCATATACCTCGTCTATACATGTCCACTACTTGTCTCATGAGTGTTCAAGATCAATGATCTTTGCTGTGAGTTTATAATCTCTTATTATGGTTCTGCGGCCGAACGCTCTCATGGATGTGGTCATCGATTTCTTTGCCTTTAGGCAGTACCATATCTATCTCGGACATCATAGTCTCTTATCCATCTCTTGATGGTGTCTCATGACCTCCATTGCTGTGGATTATATCACACACTGAAATATATATTATTAGGTCATAGATGTCGGCTCTCACAAGCTTATGGACTACAATACATTTGTATTCGGTTGATCTTTTGTCTCAACTGGCCCATGATCAAGAAGAAGGGCCAGACGTCTTTTAGTCTCAAATGCCAGACGCGTCTAGTAGAAGAGCTAGACGTTCTTTGCTGAAGAGCCGGACGCCCCTAGATGGACAGAGTCGGACATCTTTAGTTTGAAGGGCCGGGGCCGGACGCTTTTGGTCGGACACCCACATAGATTCATTCTAACCTCTTTTAGGTTTAGTATAATCACAAGGAATTTCAAATATATGGACTGTATTGGATTGTCTTTTATACAACTCTAAGATCAATTATCATTCGTGATCAATTTCTTTTACATACTATATGCAGCTGCTTTATGTTCCAGTCCATGAATCAGCTTAGGAACAAAGCTGTTATTTCACCTTATCCAGTGATCCATATGCTGCTTACTACATCATTTGTATCTAATTTCTTTCTTATGACCAGACCATTTTCAATTTCGAAAATCTGTAGCAGCACCCACCACAGAGGAGTTTATCTCCTTATAATATGTTCCTTTGATCTCTGTGAGTACCTTGTGTAACAAGATATAATCGAATGTTGTTATTAGGAAACATGAACACTCTAGACCTCGTGATCATGTGTCTTTTCTCATGGTTTCTTTTCAAGATCGATCTATTTCACTGGTTTATCAGATGGCGTTTCTGTATATGGCCAATACGTCCATCTCTCTTTTAGATACCTTGAACCTCCACTTTTTATCTTTTCTAATCTCTATGATCTTTTATGATTGTATGAGTACTCTTTCGTGGGTTCATGATCCTCGTTCATCTCTTTATGTTCAAGTGATATTCTCTTATGCATCTTTTATATAACATTCATGTGTGTGTGGACACCTTCATGTGGTTCCATTATGTTCCAGACATGATCTAATCACTTTGAGATTTCGTTATCTAGGACCTTTGTTACCTAGTAGCTTGGCGTCCCAAGACTACATGGTTTGGT
>NC_027754.1:26627742-26641987 GCF_000695525.1 Brassica oleracea var. oleracea
CAAGATATAATGAAATCAAAGCAAACTCTTTTATATATATATAAAAATCGTGAATCATCAAGTAGGTTAAAAGCAAATCATAAAGCAATAAGACAAGTCGTATCGAAAATTTAGTCCTTGAGACAATCAGAAGTCTCAAAGTCCATCTGGTCATTTTTAGCAATGTCGGAATTATTATCGGCCTCATATCCGGAATCGTTAACCATGTGAGCCTCAGGGTTCTTGTTCTTAAGACTTTCTTGGTAGAGCTCACATAAGTGCTTAGGGGTTCTACAGTTCTTGGCCCAATGGTTTCCCATTCTACATCTGTGACAAACGAATTTGGTAGAGTAAGACGGTTTGGATATGCCGCCTCGACCACGGCCATAACTACCTCGGCCACGGCCATAATTGGAACCACGACCACAGTTATTGTGGTTTCCTTTCCGGTCGGTCGAGTAGTTGTCTCGGCTGTTCGAGTAATTGTCACGGCCATGCCCCTTGTATCCACCTCGGCCTTTGCCGTGTGATCTCTTGTCATTTTGGACATAATTGCACTCGTTGGGATCTTTCCTTTCAACCACATTAGCCTCCGGTAATGGTGTTGTTCCAACAGGTCTAGCTTCACTGTTCTTCATCAGGAGCTCATTGTTTGCCTCGGCCAGAAGCAGACACGAGATTAGATCAGTATATGTGGCGAAGCTTTTCATTCTGTACTGCTGTTGCAGTATCACATTTGATGAATGGAATGTAGAGTAAGTCTTCTCAAGTAACTCTTCTTCGGTTACTACTTCACCACAAAGTCTCAGCATCGAGACCGTCTTAAATAAGACTGAATTGTACTCATCCACCGACTTATAATCCAAGAATCTGAGATTCTTCCAGTCGTTTCTAGCCTTTGGAAGTAACCCCGTTTTCTGGTGGTCATATCTATGCTGTAAAGCATCCCAAAGTTCTAGTGGATTTTCCATCGTGATGTACTGATCTTTTAGACCTTCAATGAGGTGATGGCGTATAATACTTATAGCCATGTACCGATTCTTATCGGTCTCATTTTTGCCCTTGTTGATAGTATCACCAAGTTCCTTTGACTTTAAACTGATCTTTGTATCTAAGCCACTCGGCCATGCAGTTATATCTAATGCAACCGATTTCAAGATTGTATAAACTACATGCTGGTCGATTCTGATTTAAACAGTATGAATGCAATCCATATTCAGATTCATATGTATGCAAGAAATCCTTAATCAATCCTAGGGTTTCTGATTTAAACACTAGTAGGATTCGGTTTTAAGATTAAGGTTTCAAGGCCTTTTAAGATTTAAAACGAGATTTAGAGTTTTAAACATTTAAACTTTCAAACAATGCCTCACGGCCAAGGTATATGCCTTACGGCCAAGTAGGAGCCACACGACTATTTAGTTCAATTCAATGTCATCCTTAGAGTAATATCTAGGTTCAATTGCAATCAATCAGGTATGATCAAATTCGATTATGAAAGCAATAAGGCCACACGGCCATGAGATGATATAATCAAGATCTTTATCAAGTTTAATTAGGATTTTTAGTTTAAACATGTCAAGCAATACAGATTCGAGTTTAAACAATCCTATCAATATCTCTAGGTGATTAAACAAACAATCAAATTTCAAATCGAACAATTTTAAAATCATTTTTCCAAATTATGGTTTCAGGGGATTTCGAAAAACTTTGATCTTTAATCAAGGGGATTTGATTTGAGATTCAAAATCATTAAGACTTTGATTTTAATTGATCAATGGATCAATCTTGATTTATGGTTTAGGAGATCTTCAAGGGGATTTGATTTGAGATTCAAAATCATTAAGACTTTGATTTTAATTGATCAATGGATCAATCTCGAATTATGGTTTAGGAGATCGGACTTATTCGAGCTCCGATTTACTCTTTAGGGTTTGATCTATTTTTCCTATAGCTCTCATCTTTAGAGTTCTGATTTTAGGGTTTCAATCTTTACAAAACAATCATGTTCAATTCATGTTCTCAGAATTAGGATTACCTTTGTTTTGCAGATTGCAGAAAAACCCGGACCACCAAGAGGACCTCGAACACGAGATGGGACGAGCAGGAACGGTCGCGTGTTGGGGCGAGACGCGTCTGATCGGGATTGGATGGTTTGGCGTCTGGTCGCGGATGTGCGCCGAGGACGTCGGACGCGTCTTCTTCTTGAGTTTGCGAGCGGGTTGATTGGGAACTCAAGCTGGCTGTGATGTGAACTGGAAACTGAGGACGTATAGGATCAGGAACACCTTAGGGCTGGAGCTGATCGGGTGTTTGTAAGCCGGAACGCAAGCAAGAACAATTTGGGGTTTTTCCGGAATTAGGGTTTCCACAAGACCAAGATGGCGCCGTGGATTGTTTCTGCGAGTGTGGGCGCGTCTGAGATTGGATCGACGAACGGTTTTCTCTTATGGATTTGTCTCGTCAAGAGCTTCAATTTGATATATGGCTCGTCTTCTGGTTCCTCGGGGTTTGAGAGATAGATCGATTTTAAGTTGCGCCTGGATTAGGGTTTATGTGTGACGGATTTTAGGTTAGGTTTTGTCTCAGGGTTTTGGAGTCTATCGTGCTGATAACGTGTTGTATATCGTGCTGATAACGTGTTGTAAATAGAGGGTTTTAGAGATTGAATATTTTTGTCTGTATATCATTAATGAGGGGTTCCTTATATAAAGATTACAATATAAAGATAAAAGGAAAGTGTACATATCCTTATCTAAGAGGAAATAGGAAAACTACTAAAACATAGGAAAAGGAAACTATCTATATCCTAAGTCGGCTAAGGTTTTGGCCGACTCTCTCTCCTCCTTGCGGCCGCGGTTGGGTTTAATGTGGCCGACGGACTTTCTCCTTTTGTCTTGGTTAATGGCAATCCACTCCATGATTTATAACACTTGACATGTACATGAAACGCTGTCTGTATCAATAATGTGATTGCTTTTTTCTTGTGTTTTAAGGAGGTGGAACATTAACAACATTGATGGTTGAGTTGTTGACTTTTATGCAGCTTGAAGGATGGAAAACTGTATGTAAACTTATCCTAACACCAATCAATCCCCACTTCCTTTACAAATGGTCTTTTAAAATCATTATAAAGTAAACCAAATCGAATGAAAGGAAAAATAGCAAGAAAGAACTGAAAGTCTTAGAGCACCAACATTGGTTGTTTTTTCATACAATTTCTCAGCAATAAACAACAAAACAAAAAATGAAAAATTCGAAAATGTAAAGAAAAAAAGAAGGTAAAAGTGTGAAAGAGTGTCTCGTACAAAAAGCTCCACGAGAATCCTCAATGAATGATATCTAAATGGAAATATGTATATATATGTGTTTATATTATCTCAAAATCATAAAACACCTACTTCAGAATCTCTCATAAGAGAACTTTGAGATGTGTCTCTCATGATTTTAAAATACATGTATTCAAAAAATTTATACAAAAATATATGTGAGATTTTGTTTGAGATATCCTCCAGTAATGATGTTCTAAAGAAATTTCGAGAGACAATTTTTACAGTTATCAACATTTTAAATATTCATTTTTACTGAAAAAGTCAAAACTATCTCAGCAATGCACATGCCATTGAAGCATCATTATCGGTAAGATTTCTCAAATACATTTTTTCACTTTATTATTTTTATTATTTTAGTATTTTAACAAAATTAATTATAAGTTACATCACTGAAATATGACAAGTGGAAGAATATAGTCTCTTATATTCTTAGAGTCCCTCAAACACTAAACATTTTTCTTGTATTTTTCTTTATCCTACTTTTCTCTTGTATTTTCCTTTATCCTACTTTTTCTTTGTTCCTTTATTATTTTTAAATTTAGTTAAAGAGTAATTGCACTTGATATACAAGATAAAAAGATTATTTAGGCGATTTGGTACTGTTTAATTTTCCTTATATCCCAAAAACAACCCTATTAAAGTAACTGTCCAGATATAAGTTCCCTCTACTACACTCAGTTGATTTGGTGTTTGATTTTCTGCTTCAGTTCAGCTTCTTCGCGGATGCGATGCTCGGCCCTGTTGATTTCTTGTCTCTGCAAGCGATTCGTAAATCTCTCCATGATTTGCCTGGTTCCAATTTCTTCCACTCATGGGACTTCAACTCTGATCCCCGCGGCTTCGCTGGAGTCTACTGTGACGGCGATAAAGTAATTTCTCTCAACCTTGGCGATCCCAGAGCCGGTTCACCCGGATAAAAGACCTCCGTTTCTTAGCAATCAGTCGGAATTTCATCTACGGGGAGATTCTGGCGAGTCTCGGCGAGGTTCGCCGTCTCAGAACGCTCGATTTGAGCTACAATCAGCTAACGGGAACTATTTCTCCGTCCATCGGATACTTACCGGAACTCTCCAATTTGATTCTCTGCCACAATCACTTAACTGGATCAATCCCTCCGTTTCTCTCGCAATCGCTAACCCGAATCGATCTCAAACGCAACAGCCTCACCGGTTCAATCTCTCCTGCGTCTCTCCCTCCATCGTTGAGATATTTATCACTCGCTTG
Source organism: Brassica oleracea var. oleracea (assembly GCF_000695525.1). NCBI lineage: Eukaryota > Viridiplantae > Streptophyta > Magnoliopsida > Brassicales > Brassicaceae > Brassica > Brassica oleracea. The sequence continues at coordinate 26,632,278 of NC_027754.1, forward strand.
GAACCAATTAACCGGACCGGTTGACAGAGTTTTACTCCAGTTAAACCAGGTTAACTACCTCTCTGACATCTCTGACACAGTATGTTTGGTGCGGTGAATCTTGCATGAGGGATATTGGCGGTGGGGATTTCACGTCGAGGTGGAGGGACCACCGGAGACTCTCGTTCGATGGATGCTCCTGCGTTTTAACGGAGATCGCCGCCGTTTGCCATTATATACGTTAACTCTTTGCTCTTTGTCTTGGATGGATAAAGGGGTTTGCTTTTGTGATTGGAGAGAATGAGAAAGTGTTGAGATATGTGGAGTGATGAATGATGATGCGTATTTATACGAACGTAACTAAATACATATACATGGTGACGTTGCTGGACTATTCTTTTTCGTTTCATAGAATCTAATCCTATCACTATGATTTCGTTTTAGGGGACAAAATAGTAAGTTCTCATTCACCGATTTATCCTTATACCCAATTAAAAAGTTTTCTGTATATTTACTTAAATAACTTTTATTCTATGTATTTCCAACCAAATAGCTCTTAGTTAAAAGTGTTCTTTCCCATTTAATTTAGTATTTTTGATATTTATCAGATATGTGATTAAATATTATATTCTAAGAAAGGGAACCACTAAAAATTAGACATTTCTCAATAGAGTATCTGATAAGGTTCTTGAACTCTTAACAGTAAAACCGATTATAACTCTGGTAATTGGTTAGGTTGTAGTGGTAAACTTTTACTCTAGAATTCTGCGTGTAGAATTTTTTGATGTAGTTGTATCTAATGTAACTATAAAAATTAAATGAAAAAAATAAAAATGGAAAAATAGTCCTACAACAATATATTTTCTCTACATCTTACAAAATAACGCTTTCAAAAATAAGGATGTTCGCGCCATTTTTTTTTTTACTTTAGTTTTAAAAACTAGATAAAGCATAATTGATAACTTGTGGATAGAAATTAAAGCTAAAATCTCTTGATACATCCCAACCAATCACCTCTTCCAACACTAATATTTTTTATTTATATTATTTTATTTCCTAGATATTATCTTAGATCTCTGTATCGGAGGAGTCCTAATGCTCTTAGAGATTAGAAGCATTCCCATCATAGGGATAAAGATGGGTTTCTATCCACTATTATATTATAAAAAATGTTAGTGAGAGATAAAGAAAAGGTATTCAAAACATAATTTTTCAGAGCCTCTTTTGAACTCTAATTGCTTACCTACCATATTTCCTAGACAGGTTTGGGATTTGTTTAGTGTACCAAGTCCAGAAGGGGGCTTTGATCTGGTGTCTCACTTCTCTAATTTTCACTTTCTCCAAAAGATGATGAAGGAAGATAAAGTTCCGTTGAGAATTTCTCAGGTTATTCCTTGGGCGATCTGGTTCCTATGGAAGTTCCGCAATGACATCTTGTTTGGAGATAGAAGGTTCACTGCGCCAGAGATAGTGGGGAATATGTATGAAGAGGCTGAGGTCTGGTTCATGGCTCAGGTTGCAGAGAAGAATAGAGTGGAAAAACTAAGGGCTGAAAGTCAAGAGAAGAAGGTTTGGGAAGCGCCTCAGAATGGATTGGTAAAATGCAATGTGTGTGTTGATTGGAATAGAGAGGAAAAGATGGGAGGAACAGCTTGGGTGGTAAAAAATCTTAAAGGGAAAGTGATGATGCATAGCAGAAGAGCTTTCTTCAACACTGGAAGTAAGTGGGAGGCTACTTTTAAGGCCTTGATGTGGACGGTTGACAGCATGGCGTCTCACAAGGTCAATAGGGTGATAATAGCAATGGAAGACAAATCTTCGATGGGGATGATTGTTCGACCCAAGGCTTGGCCAAACTTCAGATTTGAAGCTCTTAAGGTTTTAAAAATTTTGTCTAAAATAGAGTGGTGGAGAATAGGAGGGGAAGAAAGATGCACTAACAGAGGAACTTTCCTCATTGCTCAGAGTGTAACCAAAGGAAGGCGTTATCATTCTTACGTGGCACAAGGCTCTCCTAATTGGTTACATGCTTTGTTCGAGAGTGAGGAAATCAGATCCTCTGTATAGGTATATGGCAGTGAAGAGGCTTGATTTTTTGGTTCTGATGATTGGGAGAGTAATCTCATCACGCTTGGTTGGTTTTTGGGAAGTTATGTAGGTAGGAGATGGTTGTTTGTAGTGATTCTCGGGTTCTAACTTGATTTTGTTGTATTCAAACTTTGATGCATGATCTAATATAATTTACAGATGCCAAAAAACAAAAAAAATCTTCTTGTTTTAGTTAAATTTTAATTATCTAATAACTTTGAAACAAAATACTAATAAATTATAGCTCAAATACCAAAACCGAGTTTGTAAGCGATGACCATGTTCTAACAAATGGTTTTGGGTTGGATAATCAAGACTTATTCTTGGGTTCACCCCATAAGGTGAACCTTTAAGTTTACCAACCAATAGAATTGTAAAAAAGAATCAAAATATTGTCAAGTTATATTATGTTTTTAAAACAAAAAAGTAAAAAAAAATAGTAGTTATAGAAAAAAAAAATTTCAAAAATTTTTTTTAACGTCGTCAACAAAACACTAAACCCTAAATCCTAATCCCTAAACCCTTAATCCTAAACCCTAAACCCTTGGGTAAACCCTAAACCCTTGGATAAATCCTAAACTCTAAATCAAAATCACTAAACACTAAAACACTCAAGGGTTTAGGGTTTAGGATTTAGGGTTTAGGGTTTTAGTGTTTAGTGTTTTTTATTTAGAGTTTAGGATTTATCCAAAGATTTATGGTTTACCCAAGGGTTTAGGGTTCAAGATTTAGGGTTTATGGATTAGGATTTAGGGTTTAGTGTTTTGTTGACGACGTTAAAAAAAATTTTTGAAATTTTTTTTTTCTATAACTACTATTTTTTTTTACTTTTTTGTTTTAAAAACATAATATAACTTGACAATATTTTGATTCTTTTTTTAAAAGATATCGAATTCATAATAATGAAATCCTATTGGTTGGTGAACATAGAAATTCACCCTAAGGAGTGAACTCAAGAATAACTTGATAATCAATAAATATATTAGGCCATACTAGTAAGCTATCCGTTCGAAGAAATTAGAGGAAACTAAAGATGTTTCTTTCTTATTCTTTTGCTACAACAATAAATTTTATATGATGTCAAAAATGTAAATTTTATAGGGAAAATTATTTTTTTAGAGCAAAAAAATGATAACCATGTCATTTTAGATTAATATCTATTTTGTGATATTTTTGCCTATAATACCTTTTAATATTTTTAAAAATAAATTTAATAAATAATTTTACAAACAAAAAAAATTAGAAAAATAGTAACTATTGATAAAATACCTATATGAACTTGGTGGAAATACCTATATAAACTTAGTGGTATTTTTTTCAGTTCTAAAAATATTTAAATCATAATTTTTAGATTATGTTCTAAATAAACTAAAAATGACATTCTACGAAGTAGAAAACGAAATCCACTTTTTTCATTGAATCTACAATGTTTAGAATACGTGATCTACGTAAATAAGAGTATTCTAAAAATATTTAGAATGCACATTCCGCGCTTAACCTAACGATCTAAAATCTTTAGAAATCAAAATCTACACATTAATATAAATCTAAAACACGTAGAAACTGACTTCTACAAATTTATTGTAAATCTAAAACATGTAGAAATCAAAATCTACACATTACTATAATTCTAAAAACCTGTAGAAACTCATTTCTATATATTACAAGTATTCTACGGATAAGAAACCAATTCCTAAAAATATGGAAACAAAATATTTTGGAATATTCACTTTCAAATTTTGAAAAAATCGATTTTAAAAAAAAAAGCAAAAAAAACGAAAAAAGTGGTAACCTTCTTCTCACGCCGTCTTCTACATTTCATTGATTGTTCACCAAATTTTAGCATTATTTCTACCATGATCCATATCTATGCTTCCACGGATCGATCGATCAATCTGTATGAAATCGACCTTTGCCGATCGAGTGAAATGGACCAGGTCGATTAGTATATGTCCATGATCGATCGATCCGTTCGACCTTGTAATTTCGAATCGATCGATCCCGCTTGATCGAACCCATTATTTATTATATTTAAAAATTACAATTTTAAGGGTATTATTGATGTTTTGAAAATAATTAGCCTAATGAGACAAAGTATATGAGATTAATCTAAAGGAACATAGTTATCATTTTTTTTGCTCTAAAATTTTCCCGATTTTATATTATTGAAAGATAGATTCTACAATAATACAATCTAAGACTTGTTCCATAAAAACAAAACAAAAAAAAGAGAAACAAACAAGGTAAAACAAATTGGGTTAGCACCCGCACCCTAGAGTTTCATCTAATCCAAGTGAACATTAGGAATCGTAATTGTTTCCTTTGTCGCCTTGCAGTTACGTTGTTTCATATTTCCCTTTCTATTGCTTTGGAGATAACTTCAACAAATAGCGAGATTCCGTTGTAAAACAAATTGTTCTTATATTTCTATATATTGAATACCATTTCATGAGCCACTAATTTTTGAAGCATGTAAGGCGTTGTAAAAGAAGAACCTCTCACCCAAGACAACAATCCAATATGAAAGGCCTCGAATGGTGACACATCTTTGAGATTGTAAGCTTTCAAAACATCATGACTAAAACAACAAGTGGGCAGAACATGATCTCTTTTTTTTTTGTCAACATAAACTTCCATTTAATTAATCCAAATCCATATTTACATTACTACATAATTAAACGAGCTAGACTTGCTATAGACATAATTAAACGAGCTAGGCAGAACATGATCTCTAGTATTTTCCTATAAAGCATAAATGTAACAGACTGGAGTGATATTTGAGCTATAGCAGCAAGACACGGTCCCATAGCAAGTTACTAAGTTAGCAATCCACATGATAAATGAGTGTTTTAGAATGCCTCCTTTCATGACTTCTCAAGTGCGAGAGGCAGAAAATCCATTGCAGTTAAATCCACCTGCTGTCCATTCTAACATGTCTTCACAATCAACATTACGAGGAAGGAAAATGGTGGTGAGATGTGCAAGGAGATTCATAAACTTTTCTGATTTTGCCAGCGGGAATGTTCATAGGTTTTGTGACATGCCTAAAAATTGTTGTATGCAACTGAACTCTCAATTTTCTTGGACCAGATGACCCCAAAATAATCAATTAATTGACCAAAGGGAGTTCACAATTCAAACCAGAAATTTGCAGTTTTACCATTTTCAATTACCGCTTTGCTGTGGGGTGAAGCTTTAAGAGTTGATTCAACCCCCTTGAGTTCCAATTAGACTCCTGAAGTGCCCAAAAATTTGATTTATCTAGATGATGCTTTGTGTGCCATGCTGCCCACAAATACTTGCTTCCCGAGTGAATAAACCGAATGAAACACAGCACTAAACAACCGTTTTAGGCCGAGAAGTTTCTCACACCGAGACCCCTTCTGATTTGGGTAGACAACAAGCTTCCCATGAGACTTTAGCAACTTTAATCTTGTCAATACCCACTCTTGAACCGTGATTGAAGCAGCCGTGAGAAGGCTTCTATGGCAAGAACAAATATGTACGAAGATAACAGAATATCTTGCCTTATCCGTTTAATTCTTCTACAGAAACACCAGATTTCCCATTATTTAAAACCAAGAAAGTAGGTTTTGAAATGAACTGCTCCACCCAACCAATAAAGATGCTAGGGATACTGAAGGCCTTAAGAGCACCCATGATGAAGTCCTTGCGAACATAGTTGAAAGCTATCTTTAGATAAAATTTGAGCATTGCCTTAGGTTTGTTTCTCTGCAAACTATATCCCTTCACGATCAGTAGCGAGAAGCACATTCTCGCAAGTAGTCTACCTGGAAAAAAAGCGGACATAGACTGTAAGATGATGCCATGTAAGATATACTTTAGTTTGTGGGCTTACAATTAAGAAATAACCTTGTATATTGTGTTAAGGCAAGAAATGGGACTGAAATCAGATGTTTGCGACATATTCAGAATTTATGAAATCAACTCTGGAGTGGTTGTTACATTCCACTTCTAATAGACAACCTGATGGGGAAAAACTCTAGTATTACTTCTATTATCTTTGTTCCTACCACATCCAACAAAATTGGAAAATTCTGCAGAGTAATTTTCTGGTCCGCTGGTGTTGTTCAATTGTAAGGAAAAGATAGCCTCTCTTATATCTATAGCCGTGAACTTCTTTGTAAATCTCGTTCTAGTCTGTTCCGAGCAGTTGAAATCAAAGATAAAATTTATGTATGCTTTTTCAAACATGCATTGGCTGACTTGAGAACTAATGAGGGTAACAAAATAATCCACACAGTGAGACTCTTTTTTGATTGCGTAGCGAAAGAAGGCCAGAATCATTAACCAAGAAATGAATATTTTTTGCTGATTTTATAACAGATACCATCTTGTAGAAAAAATGTATTACAATCTCCAAGCCCTAACGAGAGACGTTAAATTATTTCTGGTAAAAAGAATCCTTTGGCCGAGTTAAAACTTGTTACTAACAAGTGGCCTCTTGCTCCAACACAGCATTTTTGGTAGAAAGATTGGATAGCACCAGATTTTTTACAGTTAACATTGATTCGTGTGCCTCCTTTGTTCTCTTCTCAATGTCCGAGAAGTTATTTCGATGAAATTTCCAAATAATTTTTAACAACCTCGGCTTCTTTGACACTTTAAACACAACTGAACCAACTACACTGGAAGTGTACTATCAGGAGACAACTAGGGGAATGAATTTGAGTTTGAATCAGAATATTATAAAAATTAAAACGCTATTTATTCTTCGGAGTTGTGCTAAGTGACACCATGATAGTTTCATGGTTGGCGAAATCTAGACTACTGAAGAAGACGACCGATTTTGAAAAACTTGTGGCGCAATGGTGATTTACTAGAGCTTAATCCAGCTTCTTTTCAATTGGATAAAGGAATCTCTTATTTTACCAAATTTAGCTACCTCCTCTGAATGAAAGGTGATTTAAGCATGAGTCAAACAAACATTGTCTAAATAATCTAATGTTTATTGACATTGAGAGAAGGTGGGTTTGTGCGTTCCAGCGGGTGCATTGTTTGGTTGAGGTCACCTAAGACCATCCAAAAAATCCCACAAAGCTGAGTGATTAGAGAAAGCCACAAATCTACACCAGAAATTAGCATTAGTATCCTGACAATTTGTTCTGTAAACAACTTACACAAGGATCTTTGAATCATAATCAGGAAGGCGAACTCTAGTGTTGATCATCTGAAGAGACTTTAACACCACTTAAATTTGCACACTAGGATGTCAGACCAACCATATTTCTTGTGTAAGAGCAAGGTACGAAAGGTGAGGTTTACTGTTTGTTGGTCTTGGGCCATTGGCTTGGATCCAATGGTCATTCCAAACTAAAATGGATGGTCATGTTTCTACCATTTTAATTAGTCATTTTCTAACCAAAGATCTAGGATATACAATATTATGCCAACTGTATGTTGTAGAGTACGCTCTTATTGGCTAAGATTGTATTTCTGAAATACCGTTCTTTGAAAACCTGAGCAAATATTGTATGGGGTTTCTCTATTAACCTACAAAATTGTTTCCCTAATATAGTTGTATTAAAATCTCTGAAATAGAGTTCTATTTCATATTTATATATGGTTTATCCCAAAATAGCCAATGCATATCTTTTCCATTTCCACCAGAATTGTGATACCACACTTGTTAATGTCGTTGTAACTGATTTTGGAAGCCGGAAACAAGACATAACATGATTTGGTAGTACATTTTCTACTGATTTGGTAAGAACTTATATACCTCTTTTTGTTAAAAATTTAACCATCCATCCATTTTCCTGATAATAAAATTTATCATGTAGAAAACCAAAAATCGGTATCTTTGGTCCATCCAAGTTTCCGGTGTCCCTAGATATGAGCCTATCCCTCCTATATTTTGAGTCCTCAAGATATTCTATATTTTCTTTCAAGTAGTTTCATCAATCATTTGACCAAATTGTTAAGAAGATTTGGCAAAATTAATATGTTGACTAGACATCTGATTCATAATCATTTTGAATTTCCAAAATAGTCTGTCATTCTTCTTTCTGCATTTTGCAGAAGGAAAAATTGTCATCTGCAAATAGAAGGTGAGATATTGCGAGACACGCTCTTGCCACCTTAAGACATGTTAACTTTTTTTCATTCTGCTTTTTGTATATTCGATATCGCTGCTTCAGTACACATAATAAAACGGTAGGGAGATAATTGATCTCCTTATCGTAGTCCCTTTTGTGAGATGATGTTTCTCCGAGGTTACCAGTTTAGTAAGATATATTTTCCTCAGCCCGTGAAACATTTTTTTGTACTATCAATATATTATCTGAAATCAACGGTCTAACCACAAATGCTGACTGCATTACAAATATTAGCGTCAGAAGGTAATGTTTTAAACCTTTGGAACCAGACCTTTGAAATAATTTTGTAACCATATTATATAGGATTATCGGTCTCGGTTCTGTCGTCTGGGTAGGTCTCTGTTCTAGATATCAAATAAATATTTGTTGTATTCAACCTCCAATACATCTTTCCTGTCATAAAAAATATATTCACTAGTTTGACAATGTCCGCCTTTATTATGTACCGTGAATATTGGAAAAACAAATTCGTCATTCCATTCATGCCCTATGATTTCTATGGGTGCATCATAGATAATGCTTTTTGAGCTTTTTCCTTTGTCGCCTCTGCCGTAAGTTAATAGTTCATTTAATCTATTATAGTTGACGGTATTTCTTGTAAGAAACTGTTGATGTGAATTATTCTTCCAAATAACCAACTGCCACTTGTTCCAATTTTGTCTCATCTATTACCCTCGTCCTCCTTTATCATATAGCCCGATATCATATTCTTAGTTTTTTTTTTTTGTTTAGCTAATGTGTGATAGAATTTCGAATTGGAATATTCTAATATATACCTATTTTTTCTGCCAATAAAAGTCATCATCTAGGTTAAGCCTGTTGAAATTTCTTTAAGACTATGAGAATTTTACTTTGAATTTTGTTATCGTTTTTTTTGGACTGTCTCCAATACCCTATTTTAATTCATTTTTTTTTTCTTTTTGTATGATAGATTATGTTTTTTTATCTGGTCAGCGTACTTCGATAGATTACTCAACTTAATCAAAAAGTCCTGAGTATTTGGTTTATCCTTTAATTTTCACTAGACCCTAACCCGCGCGCCAGCGTGGATATGAATTTTCAGTTTTTAATTATCTATATTATTAAATGATGTATTTGTAATATTCGTTCATATTAAAATATCTATTTTTTTACGAATGTGTGATATCATATAAAAAATATAAAAAAATGAGTATAGAGTTAGTTATATAATTTTAAAAACAGAATTTTTTTTTTTCGTGTGCGATATCCTAAAAATAATGATCCTCCCGTTAATAAAAATCATGATTATTTTATGTGTAATTGTTTTTATTCTGACCATTTCCTTAAAACTATATTAAATTTTACATATTTTAATTAGAATATTTTTAATATCTTTACCTTTTTATTTGAAATGCAACTCAATATTTTTTTAACAATTATAACAAAATATTTAAAAAATATTTTTAGAATGTTTTTGAAAAATATGAAAATTACATTTTAAATTAAAATTATCCTAAAATATGATAAGTTTTGATGTAAACGAAAACTCAAATTATGTCAAAA
>NC_027754.1:26642490-26672816 GCF_000695525.1 Brassica oleracea var. oleracea
TAAGAACATTTTCAAATGGGTACTTCTCTTTTAATAATATAGATTCTCTAGTTATAGAGTCAAGTAATATATCTTGTTAAATCTATCTATTATATTAAAACAGAAGTCACAACCTTGATTCATGTGTGATTTTTTTAAAAATAGACAATCACTAGAGTTTCATTACATTTAATTGTATCATTAATGTTATTATTACGTTAAACTCCACATTATAAACAACTGTTAGTAGATGTATTGTATTTATTCATATACACCAAAAGTCGTGTATTATGTTTTAGTCAATACAATATAAACGAACACACTTCATATTTGCACAACATCAGTTGTTCTTTTATAAACTTGATTTGTGTCATAATTCATGTCTTTGTCATTTTCCTGTTTTACACACATCTGCGTTAAACAGACTTCTATGAACATAAACAACATCGATTAATATTTACAGCGTCCACAAGTTTCTTGGGTTGTAAAAAAAAAGTTTCTTGGGTTGTTAGCCTTTGACATGTTTCTTCTATGTATTGTCACGTTCATATTTACACCATGATGTGCCTCAATTCATTAACCATTGATGTGCAGTAATTTATTCCGTCAATTCACAAATTGCTGGATTCATATATTCTTTTAATAATGGATTGTTTAAAATTTAGAAGAAAGAATAACAATGAATAAACTTTTAAGTTGTAATTAGTGTTAGACATGAACACTGCTATTTGTTAAAAAAAATTATTACGTTATAAACTAAACGGAGAAATCATTTGGAAAAGATGAAGATGGTGAATACTAAAATATATATATATATATATATATATATATATATCATAATTTATTGGCCATAAAATACGGGTATATTCATTTACCTAAAAATTTTTATGTCCTACATTTAAAAGTCAATTAATTATAAGCCATATCTTTCGAAATAAATCCTCCATATCTTTCGAAACAATACCTTTGAATCTAAGCAAATATCGTTTATGGTTTTTTTTTCTAAAAAAAAAATTTGTTTGTACGTATATTCTATGTATCACGTGATTTCATTCCATTAAGTAGAAACCTAAAATTATAGTTCAAGGAAAATCTGTTCCAAAAAAAAAAACAAATCTGTTCAAAATATATTCTTTCATGATTTTCTATATACATATATAGATACGTAAACGAGGAACATAGATGTGTACTCATATTTATATCAAGTCCATTCCTAATAGTATAAATGTTTGAATCAACGACATGACCGCATCGGTTGCAGGCGTTTGCGGATACAAATGGCTACGATTATAAATATTATTAAGAGATTTGTACGACTGGTAGAACGATTATAAACGGATGCGTTTGCAGGATACTTATGACTTGTTCACTATCAAATGCAGCACTGGTTAAATAATAAATTAAAAATATTTATATTTTATATAATTATAAAATATTGAAAATCATATTATTATAATATATATTAAAATTATATTTATAAAATATATTTTTAGTTTTTTTATAATATAAATTAAAATAATTATATTTTAATACTTATATTATTTCAATCTAAAATTTTGATTGAATATTTTATTTTTTATATCTAGAAATTTTTTAAAAAAAATTATCATCCTGCAACCGCAAACGCTAGCTCGAACCAGCTTTTGAATTTTAGAGGTTTATAGCAATTTGTAATGTTTTGTGATTATCACAAAACACCAACAAACGCTACCAACCGCAAAACTTGCGTTTGCGGGTGGCAAATGATATAAACTTATGTTTTAATAATATACTTTCAAACCTAACATACTAAAAACATATATCAATATTATGTATTTAATATTCAATAGTTTATTTTACATATTTATAAATAACTAATGCTAGGTGTTTAAATATTAATGTATATGAATATGGAATCATTGCATTAAAATACAAATATGTTACTAAAATTTATAATTATTTACTTTTATTACCTATAATCTGAAAGAGGTTATTTACATGTAAATATTCAATAACAAGTTAAATACAAAATAATTTACATATTTGTTAAATTAAATATTTTTATTCATCTAATATTCAAACACAAATCTAAAGGAATAAATATATAGTTAAAATTTACAATTACAAATGATATTATAAATTTGGTTTTAAGATGATAAACATGTAAACCATAACATTCTTAAAAAGAAAATGATATACATATATTCATTTAAAAATATGGTTAATGTTAATAATGTATACTACTAATAATATAAAGAGAAATTGCCAAAAATATCACATTCATAGTATCACTTTTCATGTTTACACTAACTACTTTTACTTTTTTAATCAAAGGTAAAAGACATTTATAACCATATGGTTAACTAATCTAGACTTAGGGTTTACAGTTGAAGGGTATGGTTGATTTTTGGAATGTGAAATTTAGGATTCTAATAAATATATAAAAACATACTTTAAAAAATATAATTTTTTTAAAAAAATAGTTTCAAAAATAATTTTCAATTTTCAAAAAAAAAATTTGAAAAAAAAATCAAAAAACAAATTCAAAAAAAAATTTATAAAAAAGTTTGAATTTGAAAAAGTAAAATTAGAAAACATAAAGAATTATTATTTTTAATTTTTTAAGGGCAATTCTCTCAAATAGCCGTCTTTAAGTTTTTGTCACAAAAATAGACCTCAAAAACTCAAATGACCAAAATAGCATTTTTTATTTTGAAAATTTTAATTTTTATAAAAAAAATTGAAATCTTATCCCCAAAACATCACTCCTCAACTCTAAACCCTAAACCCTAAACCTTAAACCCTAAACTCCACCCCTTAACTCTAAACTCTAAACTCTAATGTCTAGATTAATTAACCCTAGGGATATAAGAGTATATTTGCTTCTTTTGATAAAACATTTAAGTCTATTTTAGTCATTTTTATTTTTAATGTCTATATTTGTTATAAAAACTTTTTTAGGTCTATCCTAGGGAATCACTCATTTTTTATTTTAATTTTTATTTATTTAAATATTTATTTATCATATAGAATTTATTTTTGAAAATGTATATTTAGTAATGGTAAACATGAATAATAGTACAAAGAAAGTGGTAAAATTTCTCTAATATAAAAACAAAATTTCTACATATATATATAATAAAACAAACATCTGCGCAGTTGCGCGGATCGAGATCTAGTTGTTTATTAAAACAAAACTGCCATGCACTACAAAAAAAGATCACATTGATAGCATATTGTTATAGCACGTTTTACTGAACTGCTATCGTAGATGCGTTTGAAATTTCCGTCCTATATAATAGCATTTGATAAACGTTATGATAGAGCGAAACCTAAAATAACACTTAATTAATATCATTTTCAAGATTAAGTGAACGGGAATATAAATCACTCATTCCGCCAATACTTAGCGGAAAATTAAACATCTTCCATAATACTTTCAAACACATATAATAGCATTTTGCTAACGCTAAAAAAAAATATTTTCTAACATTATATTTCAAACACTATAACTCTAAACTTAAACTACATACCAAATCATAAGCTATGTTTTATATTTAAACACAATTTATATTTAATTAATTCATTTTTACATTTATAATCCCTAAACTAAAAATTTAAATTCCAAACCCTATATCTAAACTCCAAACCTATTCCACAAACCCCAAATATACTTTAATCCCTATGACTGTACCAAAAATTGAAATCTACACTATAAAACTAATATTTTTCAACTTAAACACCAAATATTAACATATAGAGTACAAACACTACAAACACCTAAACATTTTTTTAAAAAAGTTCTAAAATCCAAACGTAAACTTTAAATTTCTAATCTTTTTATCTTATAACCTCAAATCTTAAAATTAAAATCAAAATTTCATCTTTTAAATCTTATTCTATAATTTTCAAAACACAAACCTTAAATCTTCATTCTATAGTTCATCTTCGTTCTATAATTAAACTCTATTTTGAAACATAAACCATACTTCTCAAACATTGTCTTGATCATATACCCTACATAAAACAAGCTCACCATACCTACTATATATTAAAGCTTAAATAAACTAAACATAATAAATAATACACTCTTGTCGAAGACATAAAAGAAAAAAAAATACTCCTAATTTTCTATTGGTTAAGATAGTGATATGAGGATCACCATTTTGACCATTGATTAATTATAATCAATGGCTCGGATTCAATTTTTGTGTGTATCTTTCTCTCTCTCCAAGATTTCCTCTGTCGACTTCTTTTTCTTCTTTTCTTCCAATCTTCTTCTCCCTAGAACTTTGTCTATTCGACAATCAATTTTTCATGTCTCAATCTTTAACAATCTCTCACATCCTTCTTCTCCATTGCTTCTCTCTCAATCATCTCTCAACAACGACGAAGCCAACAAGGAGCTCTTGTGTGACCAGCCCATGAGTCATTCGCAAGCAGAGGAAGAAAAGCTCTGGTGTGGAAAGATTTAGGGTTGAGCTTGACGGCAAAGGAGGCAGAGACGGACATGGATTCTCCACCTCTACAAAGGAGGGAGGGGAAGAAGACGCGACGACGGCGAGATGGCGGAAGAAGATGGAGAAGAGGAAGATCTGGTGGAGACGACAACAGCGAGCAGGTCCGAGCTCTGGTGTGGAGAGGACGATGACGACGGCGAGCAGGTCCGAGCCAAGGAAGAAGACGTGACGGCATGTGGAGGCGTAAGAAGAAGAAGCGGCGGTTTGATTAGGGTTAATTTTTTTTAGGTTTTGTTTTAATACGGTTTAGATTTGGTTTAGTGTAGAGTTAGGAAGATTATAGTGGTTTAACTTTATTTTTTAATATCTGGTTTAGTTTAGTAAACCAGAATTTATTTGTAAACCAATTTAAATTTATAAATAAAATTTATTTTATTTTTAATTATAAAGTAATCTTCAGTTTAATTTTTAATTATTTATTTTTTATTATAATTATTTGTGGTTTATTAAAAGACCTATTATAGCACAAATATATGAATCACAATCAATTTGTAACAAAAAAAATAGTGCTATAACTAAAGTTAATAACAACGTACAAATATTGCTATCATATTTGTACATTTCGTGGCATTTTAAAAATGCTATTGTAAAGGAGATACTTATGATGGTTGCCGATGACATAGCATATGAGAAAACGCTATGAAAAGTTTACTATAGCGTTTTCGTGAGGTAAGAATGTACATATTTCTTGTAGTGATGTCTTTGAGTACCTTATTTTCAATGGACAATGGTTGTCACCAATGATCTGACTCCATCATTCCTGATTATAAAACTTATTCACAAAGTCCTGAGTATTTTGTCTTCCCTTTAATTTTCATTCTCTGGTTATAGAGTCAAGTAATCTATCTTGTTCAATTCATCTAATTTATTAATTTAAGGTCATATTTTTAATCTATTATTAACAAGTTATAGTAGGACCATTTAAAAAATTAGTTAATATGACACATTTTATTTTTAATTATAGAAAATTCTGTTGAGAAAGAGTCTACCAAAATCTTACTAAAAATTTAAATATTTTTATAAACTAACACATTAATTAATTTCGTTATTAATAATATAATATTATCATAAATCAATATTAATTAAAATTTTATCATAAAATAAGAAATAAAATTATTCTATTTTTTTTTTATAAATTTATCATTATATTTGTATTATATAAAAATAAAATTAATTTATGAATTAAATGTGAAAATTATATTAAATATGTAAATTAACAAATTTTATTTTCTTATATTGTTTCATTCAAATAAATTATCACTCATCATTAAAATGGGTTAAAATTCGTAAAATATGTAATATTTTATAAAAAAAATAAATTTATTAACATAGGTTAAACTTTTATATCTACAACTATATGTTATCTTTTTATTTATTTTGAAACTCTCAACTATATATTATTTAAAAATGTTTATATACAAAAAAATAATGGTATATAATAACTTTTAGTTCATATACTATTTAAAAATATTTTATTAGAAAACTATGAAATTTTAGTAATTCACCTAAAATATTAATGACAAATTAAATTTTAATTATAAATTCATTTTTATTTAGTTATAACAAAATTTATTGAGAAATATTTAGAAAATACTACCAAAAGTTCAAATATTTTTTTTTATAAAATAATGTATTAGTGTAGTAACAAAAACAAATTCAATATTCATGTAATTTTCCAAACTCAAAAATAATTGTGTAATTTTCCAAAGTTTTCTAGACAAAATATAAAATTTTAAAAATAGATATTCAAACTTAAAATGATAATATTTCATTAATCATTTTAATATTTTAATTTATAATTTTCCAAAGATAAAATCATAAATAATAAAGAATAATTTTTTGAAATGCACCAAGAAAAAAACAAACTATATATGTTGTAAAAATTAAAGTAATTTAATATTTTGAAACTATTATGAAAAAAAGAATAGAAAACTTAATATCATAACATCCAAAACATATCATATATCAATAAAATTTACTAAAATAATCTGATAGATGCTACTATGCATAAAATTTACTTAAATAATATGGCTATATTATTTAAACAAAACAGTGTTTTACTTATAAATCCCGTAAAATACTAAAATGATATGTGTTAAACTATATTTTTGTAAACACAACATGTAAATATAAATTATCTTAAACAAATATATTTCTATAATAGAAATAAATAAATTTTAAAATGCATTATATGTAAAATGTTTGAATTAAAGAAAAAACATATTTTGGAGAAGATTTTCTATTTGATTATTTCAGATTGTTATTCTAATGTACCAACTCGAAAATATATTCGTAAGTAATAAAAATAATAATGAAGTAAAAAGAATTAAGCAAATCACTATATATTAATAATGTCGAATAAGAAATATAAACAATAATATTACCAAGTTACACAATATATAACATTAAAATATAAATTATATATTTAAAACATTTGTAATAATATTAAATATATTTTAAAATAAAAAAAAAGATCTGCATGTCCACGCGGATCAAAATCTAGTTGTTTATTAAAACAAAACTGTCATGTCACCAATGATCTGACTCCATCATTCCTAATTACATTCCTAATTACTCAGTAAAAAATAATGTGCTAAAAGATAAACATATTCAGTGGAAAAAAGAGTTGCTACCACGTCATTTAACTATAAAAAATAAATAAAATACTATTTCACATATATATAATAATATGTGCGCATCTTTTCAATCCATTTTCTTTCTTGCTTGCACGTATGCCGATTTAACATCACCAAACGAATTAATCTGAAGATGTCACGTTTGTTGCCAATTCTGGAAGTATATAACACATAACACATAACACATAACCTAGATTCTACAGTATATATACCTAGGAATAACTATTTTTTAAAAAGAGTTAATTCAATCCAGTGATATGGCTGATATTTCAAATTTGGATTTTTTGAATTAGTAATTTTCTAGTATGGTTTAATTAAATTCTCGATCTAATATTTTATTTAGGTTAGTTGGTGACGTCGTGTTGTTGGACTAATTAAACTCGATTCCTTTTAATACATGTTCAGAGTTTAAGATTTAAGAGTTATGGTTTCGAACTGAATTTCAATATGAATAAAATAGACGTTAGAAGATATTGGATCGGATCACAAAATATGTAATTCAAGCAAGCAAATTAATGTATAGAAAATTCACATGGATAGCAAATAAATTAAACAAACAAAATAAATTATCCACACAAAGACAATCAATATTAGAGTATTCAAGTAAAGGCGAAGATTTTTTCTTTGTAAAAAAAGACAAATCAATATTTTCTTAAAGAAATGTATTATGGAAAAATTCAAGCTTTTTGTGGCTCAGCCGCCGGCGTTTCTAGAGCCTTGGCCGGAACTTCTGGAGCCTTCGCCGGAGCTTCAGGAGCCTTGGCCGGAGTTTCAGCCACCAGAGTTTCTGAGGCCTTGGTCGATGGAGTTTCAGCCACTGGCGCTGCAGCAATAACTTCTTTTTTCACCTCCTCCACTGGCTTCTTATCTTCCGCAGCCGCCTTCTTCTCCTCTTCAACGGCTGGCTTCTTCTCTTCCACAGTCACCTTCTTCTCCTCTTCCACGGCTGTCTTCTTCACCTCCGCAGCCGCTGGGGCAGGAACCGGTGCCGGTTGAACCTCTTCTTTCTTCTCTTCAACTATTTCTATCTCTTTATCACCGCTTATAACTTCCTCTTCTTTGGCCGGTTCTTCAGTTTTCACGACTTCCTCCACAATATCCACCTCCCGTGACTTATCGCCCGGAAGAAACAAACATACTTTCTCAAATATGAACGTTACTGGTCCGGAGCTAGTAGATGAAACTTCACATGCAGCCTTTGAGCCAGGGAACCCTGAGTTTATAAGTCATATAAAAAGATTATTAACTGACTTCCTATATTATACAATAACCTTTACTATGTATTCATCTAATATCATTTGTACTCATTATATAGTTCAACCGAGAACATCGTGATGACGTGATGTTTAGCGAATTAGACGTGCGTACCAATTTCGACAAGTGCCTCGAGGAATTTGTGCACCTCGGCCGAATGTTTCATTAAACCATCCTCCTTAGGCTCCTTCACCAAAGCCTAAGTATCGACATTATAATCCAAGAAAAATTAACAATCATTACTGTTTACTGTAAATTTATAAGGAAATTAGAAGGAAAATTATTGAATAAGCACCTTTAGTTCAGCAGACGTTGCTTCGTAGATTTCCACGACCTTGGGTTCCAGTTCTGTCCTTTTCTCCTCGATCTCCTTGTTGATTGCTTCCTATTAATTATTAATACATGGATATTTTAAGAAAAAGTTTTCGAAAAGATTATATCACACACGCGTATATCATGTCATTATAATTTATAGATGTGAATACCTTAGAATCATCGAAGGTTAAGGACTTGCTAGCCTCAACAACAAGAGCCTTCTTTGTTGGGATTCTCTCGAATAATTTCTTCATTGTTGGAACAACCCTTGATTTCCAGTAACCCATATCTTCTTGTGTATGCAACCAAAATAATTTATTAGAAAGTAGAAACTTTTCTATATATATATCGTTTAGATGGACATAATGGAAACAAAAGATCTTAACATCTAACCTAACCGAATAAGGACGAGACGAGACTATCTGATCATTCAAATACATAACTAAACGTTTGCAGTTTTATACATTTATACGCATAGAAATATAAATATACATAATATAGGTTATACCAACATATATTAACCTTTCTACCACATTTCTATTGGTTACGTATCTAGCTCCCTAGTTCTATTCAATAGAATTTCAAGAGAATGCCAAAGAAACGTAATAACGAGTGCTGAAAAGAAAAACGCATCTTTTCATGTCTAAATAATCGAAAATGAACTTGTTTATATGTAGGAAAACGTAATGTGTATACATTTTTGTGCATGGTGAAACTTACTTGAGATGATGAGTTATTGTTCTTCTTGATTCTCCAACTGTTTAATTTGTGTTTCTCTGGTCTTTAAGAAACCCTCTTCCTATTATAGAAGGAATTATCTTGGGGGATCTTCCTATTATAGAAGGAAATTATCTTATAAACCCCCTTTGTTTTCCATCTAAAAGACGTGTCTGCCCCTTTTTTGTTTTCCATCGTTGTCTACCATTTTTTTCCGTTGCCGCCAGTATCATTTCTGCTGGCTGGTCGGCTTAACCGGAATCGGTTACTTAAAATTCAAATCAACACATGGTTTTCTTTTGTTATATACTTTTCTTCTACATTATCTTCCAAGGTTTAATTGAGTATTTTGTATGGGTTATGAACCGAAATTTTGTATTATTGCCATTTTAAATTTCCGGTTTTACTACAAAACCGGTTCAAGGCTCAAAGAGAAGACATGCGAAAGGATACACACATAGTTTACAATAACCCGCTGGCACTGATATTGCAATTACAGCTAGCAATTTTAAAAAATGGGACCTCCCATGGTGATCTGTAACGTACAACATAAACTCTTCTGATCTTATATTACAGTTTATAAGCTATGCGTATAATTTAAGAACTGAAGTTTGAACCTCCCATGGGGGTTTGAAACATTTTTTTAAAAACTGAAGTAATTTTTTTTTTCCATAAATTAAGAACCTATGCGTATGTGAAAAACTTTCAAATTTTTTGGAGCCAATACCAATGTTTCATTAGTTTGTGCTTAGATCCAAAGGCCCTGATTAATTAGCCTGCTTAAATTTTAAGTTTTGTTAATTTAGCTTAACTAAACGTACATATTTTGTTGTATTCTTAGGGTCTTACTGGTGTAACTGCGTCGGTTGCAGTTACAGTTGCGGGAGTTTGCAGATATGGGTAGTTGCGATTTTAAACGGTTTTAAAAGATTTGTACGACTGGTACTGCGGTTTTAAGCGGTTTGCGGTTGCAATTTTAAGTATCTTTGCAGGATACTTATGACTGGTTAACCACCAAATACAACAACGGTTTTAATTAATAAATTAACAATATTTACATTTTACATAATTATAAAAATATTAAACATCATAATATTATAATAAATATAAAAATTATATTTATAAATTATATTTAAAAATATTTAAAAATTATAGCACAGATTTTTATTTTAAAAATTTATAATATAAATTAAATTATAATAGATATATTTTAGTATTTCTATTATTTCAATTTAATTTTTTTTTGTATTTATATTGTTTAAAAAAAAAGAAAAAAAATGTATCCTTCTGCAACCGTCCGCAACCGCAAATGCTAGCTGGAATCATCTTTTGAATTTAAGAAGTTTAGAGCAGTTTGAAGTGGTTTCGGACAGTTTAAGTGATTGTTTCAAAACGCCAACAACCGCTAACAACTGCAAAAGTTGCGTTTGCGGGTGGTAGCGAAAAAATCAGTCATGCCCTTAGCTAATTTTGTCAACGGATTGGCTGTTTTAGATTTCATATCTTTATTCAAGGAATTAAATGAATATTGATACCAATATATATCCCCCATGAATAAAATTAGACTGACGGCAGATATTTTATTTAGCATAAATAATTATTTTTTTAACACAGACATCCGGCCATCAACTTCTAAGGACCAAGCATGAAAGCTCCATCACAACATGGTGTACACTTCTATATATACAAAAGATAGGTTAATCAAATAAAAATGAAGAGAAGAAACCTATTTTTACAACTAGCATTGTACAAATGAAAATGTTAATTCATAGACTACTTAGGACAAATAATTCAAATTTACAGAATTAAAAACAATAAAATTTTACAGCTGCAATTTTTATACGAAAAGTAAATATTTTGAATTCAAACATGGTATACAAATGATTTTTTTTTTTCTAACGCTGGATAATTATGCTATTACGAACTATGAGAGATATTACAAACAATTCTACAGCCGGCAATTCTATATGCCTTATGAGGATTCACGCTTGATGTAAACATCACCTGAGCCGCTGACGGTACTCATTGCACAATGCTGCCGATCTCTTGTAAGTTTTTTCTCCATTAATTCGCATAATTCCGCATTCTCTGGGAATCGAAACTCAGACTTCATGGTGTAAAAGCATTAAAGAACCAAGCAGAAACCATCACTAAACTGAGAATAAAAAATAAAAGAACATTAGGCAAGCATCGAACCTGAGAATGTGAGGGTGCATGTGCGTCTTGTTTACCATATGGGCTACCAAACTAAACTGTTTAACAATGCAAAATTTTGGATTTGATATAATTGTGGGTGCACATGCACCAAGGCCCTAAAACGTGGCTTCGCCACTAAATACAAGGGAGGGCCATCAGCTGATATTGTCATCATTTCGCTGAGAGAATTGGAGATTGCCACCTCGACTTCTCGAAGACGTGCATGACCGCTACACCCATTTAACTTGACCTACAAACAAAGAGGCCAAACTGGTTGTAAACCTCACCTCCCGTGAAGCAAAATCAAAGCTAAGATAGGACCGCTTGTCTAACTAAACCTTCTAAATAAACCTAATTAAAATC
This sequence comes from Brassica oleracea var. oleracea, assembly GCF_000695525.1. Lineage (NCBI taxonomy): Eukaryota > Viridiplantae > Streptophyta > Magnoliopsida > Brassicales > Brassicaceae > Brassica > Brassica oleracea. Next base: position 26,654,450 of record NC_027754.1, read on the forward strand.
TAACACCACCAGAGAGCAACATTAGGGCCACATCACTAGACTGGAACACATACGAAGGTCGGAGAAGGCCTGTTAGATTCATGTTTAATTATGGGTTTCCAACTTAAAACCAATTGGTGATTAGTTGATTGACCCTAACCATTTATATATTACTTAATGTCCTTTAGAATTCCCGATGTGGGATATATATCCCTAATACCCCTCCTCGAGATGATAGCTCTTATCGGCCAGAAATCTCGAAACTTTAGGACATTTATACTCGGTCGAGTGAGTTTAACACAACTTTTATACCCGGTTGGAAGGGTTAATCATGACTTTTATACCCGGTCGGAAGGGTTAATTTTAATTAGGAGTTTAGGGTATTTAGGATCTGGGCTCTGATATCATGTTAGATTCGGGTTTAATTATAGACTTCCAACTTAAAACCAATTGGTGATTAGTGGATTGACCCTAACCATTTATATATTACTTAATGTCCTTTAGAATTCCCGATGTGGGATATATATCCCTAATAAGGCCACATACACACCAGTTCCGAAGATCAAACGGTGTGAGACGCACATCTCAAACAAGAAACATGTTACCAAAGTCTACAGAGATAGTGCTTACCGACCTTCACACAGCGGAACTGCCACACGCCTTCACCCGATGAGAAATGGCCAGACGAGATTGAGAAGGAACACAGAGTCCTCCACTAAGGCCTAGTTAGAGCTAAACACAAACACACCAACCCCAGCCCCAGGTGGATAGGAGACACGATCAGGAGGCCCCACCGACGATACATGGCTCTCACCAAAATTTACGCGCAGAGCTCAACAAAACCACTGGAGGCACCAAGGACATCACTGAAGTTCTAGCCAGATCAGAAGCAGACATCGTCCTCACTCACCGCGTAACCCCACCTAAGACCTAATATATGAGCCCCTGAGAAACTTCCCTAACCATAGGAAGAATAAAGCACGGAGAAGTGACAAAGACAGAAGTGTTGGACTTTAATTAACTAAAGGAAGCAACGTTTCAGACAAAACATGTCAGTTATGAGTCAGCATATGCGTTGATTAAAAGGCACCGCTTGAGTTAACGCATGCGTTGATTAAATGCACCATTTGAGTCATTATATAAAGTGATCAAGTGCAATACGTGAAGGAAAGAGAAGAATGAGAGAAGAGAGAAGATGACTGAGAATCAATTGGATTTAATCTTCTTCTTTTCCATAACAAGTTTCTGAAGGAAAACTCAAAGTAAAGTTTGATAGGGTCTCGGTACGGATGTGTTGTACGGAGATCGATAGTTGTATCCTCAAGATAGACACCTACGAAACTACACACACCATTGTAGGGGCAAAATTCTGTCTTAGGAGATTGCTTAGGCAAGCCTCTATCAAACTATAATCGGTTAAGAAGTGAGAAGAAGAAACATAATTATCTCGTAACTTCTTATAAGGGTTTATAAATCGTGTAAGATTTATAAACTCAAATGTATTGAGTACGTGAGATTGATTTGCATCTGTACTTTTGATAACAAGAAGAAAGAAAAAATGGCAAGAAAGGAAGGACGAGATGGTCCGTCAAGCGAGAAAGGAAGTGTCGACCGTTGTAAAGCTGAAACCGATTGAATAAAAAGAAGTGAAAATATTTTACAGGGGAGAGCGAATCAATAAATTTTTACATGGGGAAATGCTATAAAATGTGAAAAGGCATTGCAAATAATCAAAATTTAGGGAGGAGGTGTCAACTGACCGCTTCTCTTCCACATGCTTTTCCTCCTTTGTGTACTGGTATTAATGTGAATATAATTTGGTGTGTGTTTCTAGTGGGCAAGATTGAAGATGTAAGATATCTGCCCTGAAGTAGTCGCTGACGTAGTTGCTGAAGCAGACGTCGTGGTGAGTGGTGAAGACCATGTGGAGTCAAGGTGCTGAGCTGGAGTCGTGTAGACTTGGAGAGCAAGGGAGTATCTTGGAGATATGGAAAGAGGAATAATTTTGAGGAGCAAGTTTATGACTTAAAGAAAGAGGAATAAGCGCATTCCAAGAAAAGGAAAGTTGCACTTATTGTTATGGAAGATGTCCATACATGTTGCCTTGGAGACTAGGGTTTCGGGAACGTGGAGAATAACTATAACATAACTATGTGTTCGTCTGTATCGAGATAGAGACACAGAGGCTGATCTTATAGAAAGAGAGAGAAGCTTTTGGAAGTGTTCTGGGTCGTGCTGAAGCAGTGGCTGAAGTACTCGATGGAAGAGAGACACAAGCGTGTAGCTTAGGAATCTTTCAGTAGCAGTTGTTAGGGTGTAACAGACTGTGTAAAGCTGATTAAGCAGATATTGTAATAGAGTGTACAAGACGATTTCTAATAAAGCTTAAGGGTTGCTTGTAGTTTTTTTGTCTCTTTCTTTACTTTCTGCATTACCTTATTGTGTTTGCATCTTGCACTTACAAGTGGTATCAGAGCGGGGCACCTAAGTTATCGGTGTTATCCTGAAGGTGAAAATGGACACGATTTTTTTTGTGCATAAGGCGATCGTGTTGAATGCAGACCAGTATAGTCATTGGAAGGCTCGCATGAAGCAGATGATTCGAGGAATCAATGAAGATGCGTAAACAACTATGGAGATTAGTTGGGAGGAGCCTACCATAGTCACAGGATATGAGAAGAAGCCTAAGCCAAAAGAGGATTGGTCAGAGGCATAGCGCAATGCATCAAAGTTTAATGCAAAGGCGCTTTTGGTGATTTTTGGAGCCGTTGAAGCAGAACAGTTCCAGCTAATTCAGGGGAGTACTTCAGCTAAAGAGGCGTGGGAGATCCTGCTGAATTCGTTTGAAGGAGATGAGAGTGTCAAGAGGACACGTCTAGATCATCTTGGGTCGCAGTTTGAGAATCTCAGGTGGTCTGATAATTATTCTGTGGTGAGCTTTAGTGCCAAACTCAGTGGTATGGCGCATGAAGCATTTGTACTTGGGAAGAAGTACAAGGAGAAGAAGCTGGTAAAGAAGTTACTACATTGTCTTCCAACAAAGTTTGAAGCTCACAAGGCGGTCTTGCAGATGACCACAAACACAGATGAGCTCCAGTTTGACAAACTTGTGGGTATGCTAAAGGCACAGGAGATGGAGACAGATAGTAGTTCAGTCTCTACATCAAGCAGTGCGGCAAGGAGTGTGGCGCTTGTAGCTGACAAAAATACTGATAGGCTTCAGAAGATCGAAGATGACATTGGTATGTTGGTCAGAAATTTTGGTAAGACGAATTCTTCTGGTGGGAGGAATCAGTATGGTCGCCAGGGAGGTGATCGTGGCAATCTCAGAAGGAGAGAAAGTCTCAAGTGCTATGAGTGTGGAGGCATTGGTCATATAAGGGTTGACTGTCCTGTAGCACAGCAAATAGAACTTAAGTGTTCTGAGTGCAGAGGTGTTGGACACACACGACGTGAATGTCCAAACTCAAAAAAGGGAAAAGGAGTTTCGTTACAATCGTCTGATGATTCAGAGTCTGAAGAAGATTGAAAGGTGATGAAGAATATGGTTGCATTTGGTGCACGCAAGGAGAAATCTAGTGAATCCTCGGATTCAGATGTCAGCACAGACTCTGAGGATTATCACGTGATGCTCAACAAGTGGTTGAATCTCAAGAATGAGAATCTGAGGTTGCAACACGATCTGGTGCGGGGCCGTGAGCAGTATGAAGATCTTGCTGAAGAACTTGCTGCTGTAAGTGAGAATAATGAGTCTCTGGAGAAGGAGGTTAGCAAACTGAGGGAGGTTGCTATTGATGAACGTGAGAGAGCAATGATGCTGGAACGTGATTTGGTTGAGAATCGCAAACAGATCAGGATGCTCAACACTGGATTCAAGAATTTGGATAAGATACTCTCAATGGGACAACCAGCCTAGGCGAATTGGAGACTGGGATACCGAGGAGCTGAGAGTACTGGCGTACAACAGAAGGGGCTATCACATTTTGTGCATGGGAGCACATCAAAAAGTGGAGCCAAAGGAGCTTGTCAGGAAGTGCGCCGGGATGTACGACAGGGAGTAAGGCAGGAAGTTCTACAGCGCGTAGCTGTGAGTAACAAGCCGAAAGTAGTACATCAGTGCAACACCATGAAGGTCAGCCAAGAGGTTCTGAAGCATGGTTGTGCAGCTGGTACAAGGAAGGAGATTGATCGGTGCATCAGCAACTGTGTCAGTTTAAGCAAGAAGCAACATCGGATGTGATGTTGGTTATGTGGGAAGGTTGGAAACAAGAAGGTGGAGTGTTTTGCTCGTGAGAAGAGCAGAAACATGGCCAAGAAGGTGAACAAGACGTTCATGAAACCCAAGAAGGTTGAAGAGGTGTTCTTAGCCAAGGGTGGCTTACTTGATGGGATCAAGGAGGACATCAGAAGAAGGATGCAGCTCTGTCAGGAGTGATCTTGAGGAAGATCAAGAAGCATCAAGCGTGGAGTCAGGACACAAAGTTGTCTGTGATACAAAGGGGAAGGAGATCGAAGTGCGTCAGGAAGTGATGCGAGATGATCTTCAGGAGGGTGATAGTGAAATCACTCCAAGATAGTAGCAACGAGTGCAGAGTGCACTCAGTGTAGATGAGGAGGGGTTCATGGTCAAGGAGACGACACATGAAGGTAGCCAGGTCCTCAACAGAAGTGGGTCGAGAGGTAGCTCGACAGGTGCGTTAGATCGTGATGCAGTACTTGTTATTCCGCTGCAGCAGGGGCTGTGTCATGATTATACATGAAGAAACAGACGGGTGGGTCTGTAAGGCTTGACATCTAAGCATCTGTTTTAGCTTCGATCTTGGTGATGTTCTGGTACAGAGAATGCATATCTCATGGGGGAGAAAAGCATGGTGTGGTGCACATCTCGTGGGGGAGAAAAGCACATTTGGTGTGGAAGTTTCTAGGTGAGGAACGTGGTTGCAACGTGGTGAGGAACGTGGTTGCAATGTGGTTGCTGAACCAGAAGATTGTTGTGCTTGATCGGCACACAAAGCTAAAACGGGAAGATTGAAGATGTAAGATGTCTGGTCTGAAGTAGTCGCTGACGTAGTTGCTGAAGCAGACATCGTAGTGAGTGGTGAAGACCATGTGGAGTCAAGGTGCTGAGCTGGAGTCGTGTAGACTTGGAGAGCAAGAGAGTATCTTGGAGATAAGGAAAGAGGAATAAACTTGAGGAGCAAGTTTATGACTTAAAGAAAGAGGAATAAGTGCATTCCAAGAAAAGGAAAGTTGCACTTATTGTTATGGAAGATGTTCATACATGTTGCCTTGGAGACTAGGGTTTCGGGAACGTGGAGAATAACTATAAGATAGTTATGTGGTCGTCTGTATCGAGATAGAGACACATAGGCTGATCTTATAGAAAGAGAGAGAAGCTCTTGGAAGTATTCTGGGTCGTGCTGAAGCAGTGGCTGAAGTACTCGACGGAAGAGAGACACAAGCGGATAGCTTAGGAATCTTTCAGTAGCAGTTGTTAGGGTGTAACAGACTGTGTAAAGCTGATTAAACAGATCTTGTAATAGAGTGTACAAGACGATTTCTAATAAAGATTAAAGGTTGCTTGTAGTTGTTTTGTCTCTTGCTTTACTTTCTGCATTACCTTATTATGTTTTCATCTTGCACTTACAAAGATTACATAAATATGGGCTCATATCTTAAATTCATTATTGTTTGTTCGCAATTATCGAACGAGTGTGTACAGGTCCAAATAAGTAAGTTTGAAGTCATCCAAGTCATCCAACCTAAGAACTTAATACGATTTACCTGCATACTAATACTGGGCTTATTCTATTTGAGGTGTGCTAAATATGACCTAAGGCTAGTTTCCAAGTGATAGTCTGAAATATTTTGGTTTGTAAATTTGATTTAGGATGGTCTGAATAACTGAATTGATGTCAACTTAATTATATTTGTTGTGAGTCTCTGGTTATTTGAGTTTTCTAAGTGAGTTTATTTGTTTCTCAAATCCTAATGGTTGATTCAGTATGATTCACAAAAGAAGCATATGTAATTGCCAATACTGGTCAACGCTTCGGTTTGACTGAAATTTGTTTCAACTGCTGGTTTAATTATCTCATCAATTCTCAAACATAGTTATCTGAAGATCATTACTTTATGTCATAATCTTCTTAATTTATTTCACCTCTTGTTTAAGCATAATTGATTAAAACTAGTTGAACAAAATCACTATATAATTGACAAAATCTCATCAATCTGGTTGAAACAATTGTTATCATCGATTAACTACAAAATGATTATACATATTAACAAAAATCAAATTGACATAAAAGCAAAGTAAAAAAAAAATCATACTCATTTCATTTTTCGGTCAATTGACAACAATAAATGTCAAAATTATTATATCTATTAAGAGAACAAACGATAATATTGACAATATTTATTGGAATAGGTGTTGGAAGTCATGTAACATCATGTTCCTCACCAACATTGATTTAACCCCAACTCTTACACATAGGCATACACTTGTTTTTCTAGTTGACATTATAGGCCCTAGGGCTAATAGGTTATTCATCGTTAATAATGTTGAAATTCAACCTACTCAAATGAGATTCACCATGAACTGCAATGGTCCTTCACAATCTATGGTTAAACATAGATCCTTCAACATGAAATGAAAGAAGTACACTATAAAAATTCCTATCAATATACTTACATTTTCTCATACCAACACGTAGATTTTAAAATTTAAGAAACTCAATTTTAGGATCGAAGTGCTTGAAGATGTTATTCAAGAATTATAATGAGTCAGTTATTGATTATGAAGTTTCATTAAATTATCAAATAGTTGAGTTTTAGAAAAAAAAAACAATTTTCTTGTGAGTTCAATCAAGTTTCAAACAAGAAATAAATCTTCAGTCCGAATCTTTTTGGACAAAATAATTAAATCATAATGTTATAATTAAAATTATAATACATGATTTCTTCAATAAATTAAATTTCAAACACACTCACGGTACGGACACAATGGTCATTGTAATATTTGAAAATTAAACCACAACGAGCAATGATCATCACACTTGGAGTACAGCCATTATTCACCTAATATAAGTCAAATAAGGTTTATATTACATAATTACTACTTTTGGGAATGAACTAAATCAACTAAAAGTTAACAGAATTCAACATAAAATTAAATCGACAAAAATGATAACAATAGCAAGTTACTTGGTATAGATTATTGACTTAGGTGATTAAATGCTAATCTAAAATGTTAATCCAAGCATACAAATGTCAATCCTTAGGGCTAGTATCACTAACTTATGCTAACACACTTCCATGGTAATAATTATATATAATTATACAATTAACATAAACTTATATTGGCTATCACAAGTTATATTGCATCAATTAAATAGTGTTGGCAACTAAACTATAGAAATCAATTTTATTGGCTAAGTATGTAAAACACATAATGATTCAAATGTTGATTGTTTTTGGTTTTTGCTTTAGTTTTTGGTTTTTGTTTTTGTAAAAACCACTTTTTATCCAATCAAGTTTTAGTTTTTAGTTTTTGTTTTTGTAAAAACCATTTCACTTGCCAATCAAGTTTTTTAACAAATAGATTCTCTAAAATTTAGGAAACTAGTTTTCAAAATTTCAACAAATTTGTGAAGAAAAACCAAAAACAAATTTTTGTGGGTTTTCAATATAAAAACGAATTTTGTTTATTTTGTATAAAATACTATATTTTAATTAATTAATAACTAAATAAATAATACTTTCAGATAAAATTCTCATACAATATATTATATTAATTTGAAAACTAGCCATTCAAGTTCTATAAAAAAAATATTTTATGTAATAAAATTATAATTAGTTTCAAATTTTTTTTTTTTATAAATTAGATATATTTTATTAATTATATTTTAGTATAATACTTAAAAATTAAATAATTTAAAAACATGGTAATGTTTTTACTCTAAATAATACCATGTTTTTATTCTAAATAATAAGCACTATATTTTGATAAATTTTAATGGTAATTTATAAATTTTTTATTGCTATTTCTTTTATTATTTTAAAATAATGTACTGCTTATTTTATAAAAAGAAACTAAGCATACAGCAAAACCAAAAACTAAAAACCAAAAATCAAAACCAAAATCTGAAAATCAAAAACCAAAATCTAAAAGTTAAAAACCAAAAACCAAAATCTAAAACCAAAATCTAAAAACTAAAACTAAAAACCAATGGAAACAATCATCACCTCATTTAAGCATTTCATCAAAAATATTGTGTGCATGATTATCTAACCTCTTAATTATGATTATATAAGACATAAGCATCTTAAATCAACATTTTATCTCCATAGTATATCTAACTCCAAAGCTTAATATGGTTTACTCAATAATTTCCATGAAAAACAACAAAAGTCATGATAAATTGGTGCAAAATCAAGAGATTAGAGAGAGATTAACAAAAAGCAAAAATATGAAATAACACATGCATCAAGTTAAAACCCTCAAATAATTTTGATTTTATTTACAAAATAGATAATAGTTTTAATTGAAAAATATATAGTTATGCAGCTGGGTCTAAAGACTGTGGTCTTTTAAAGACATTTTGGATTGATCGATGAAAAAATTGGTAAAAGCTGGTCAATTCTGAATGAACACAAAATATGGATTCGTTTGGGCGCATAGTGGTTCTGGCCACTACAGGTTCGCATGGCTCGGTGACATGCTCCTGCTCGCTGGTCTGGCCACTGCGACTACATTTATGTCAATGTTTTATCATTCTAAGTGTGTATCCAAACATTTATTTAATAAACAGAGACATTAAAATAAGCATTATAATTTTTTCATATGATATGTCATCTAACCATTTGACATATTATTCTTTCCAGTTTGTATAGAGTAGAACCTCGTTAAATTAATAATGTTGGAACTATGAAATTTTATAAATTTATAGAGATATTAATTTACAAAAATTTCATTATTTAGATTTCTTATTTTAAGATATATTTATTCTCAGATAAAAAAAATATTTGATTTTAGCGTATTGACATTAATTGTTATTTTTTGAAATTTAACATTTATATTAATTTTATTATATTATTTGTTGTATATAACATATATTGCATAGAACTTAAAATGTGGTTTTAGATATAATATTACTAAATCTCATCAAAAATATATGAAGTGTTAAGAAAATATAAAGATAATTCTATTGTGAATATAAAACAAACAATATAATAATAGGTTCTTAAATATATAAAATATGTATACATATAAATTATTAATTTATAATTTTAATGGGACCATATATTTACAAAGAATTTTCTAAAAATTAATTATCTTATTATTTTATTGATTTGTGTCAAATTTTGAACCAGCCCAAGTTGAGACCGCCGAAATTTATTAATTTATAGAGATTATTAAGTTATCGAGTATTAACTTATAGAGGTTCTACTGTAATAAGTTAATTTACTTATTTATTAATTATTCATTTTATTTTCACTCATAAAACTGTTTTAAAAGATCATATATATACTTCACTTTACTTTAGTTAAAATGATATAACATGGAGAAATCAGACGCCCGATCCGATGCTCACGAATGGTCTAATTACAATCAGACGCAATCAGATTCAAATAACAGCTGGTCTTCGACACTTGGATCTGAGCAAACTGTATGGAGAAAACCAGCTGAAGGATGGTTAAAATGCAATGTTGATGGTTCGTTCAAAAATTCAGGAGTACCGGCACGAGGAGGATGGGTAGTAAGAGATTCAAATGGAATGTTTGTTACTGCAGGTCATGAAGAAGGGATGATAGTTTATTCAGCATTGGAAGCGGAATTTCAAGCTCTACTAATGGCTATACAATTCTGTTGGTGTCAAGGTTATACAAGAGTGATCTTTGAAGGAGATAATAAGAAGATGATAGATATACTCAAGTCAAAAGCTTTGCAGTTTGGTTTATACAACTGGGTACGTGAAATAAGATGGTGCATGGATTAATAAGCTTGGAGAAGTAGTTTTGATGTGGACTCGAAGACAAAATAATATGGTGGCTGATGAGCTAGCGAAAGCATACTTACCGGAAAATGTTTATTTTCAATCTTACCATTATATTCCAAGATTTGTAACACATCACTTACATAAAGACTATGTATCTTCCAATTTGTCTTAATAATAAGATGGAAGTTATAAAAAAAACTGATATAACATGGAAGGTAAATTGAAAATTATCTTTTAATTCAAACTCTTATTTTATACTTAATATTGATATATTCATTTGTTATTTGAATAAGTTAAGGTCAATATTTTACCATTTAAAGTTTGTTTTGCCAATAAGTTTTTAATAAGTTGAAAAATCTAAAACATATTTCAAACTCGACATACTAGAACTATTATAAGTCATACTAAAGTATAAATTTGATATTTCAAAGCAAACTATATTGAATCATCTTGAATTCATGTTTTTCTATACTAACAATTGTTCAATTTGGTATTATCTATAACATTACACATGTCTAATACTTTGTTATAAATTATGTACAGTTTTTGTTTGTATAAAATAAAACTTATGAAAACCAAATGACTATAATTTAACATACTTAAATGAATAATTTAAAATTTCCAATATATTTCAAAATTATTTTAGTTTTAAAATTTAACATGTTTTATTTTATTCTCTTTAGATCCATGAAATGTGAAGACAATCCCTTGTACTCTATATGTTACTGAATTTTGATAATATTATAAAGTTTTTAGTGATACAATTATAGATTTTTTTTTAAAAATATTTTATTTCGGTGTTTGGAATTTTTAAATGTATTTGCAAGAAATATATGTGTTTCAGACGAAAAGTAGTTGAATTTAGACATTTTGAAGATTAAACAGTTTTAAAGGACCATTTTTTTTGCATCAGATGGAGGATTTTCTACTAAAATTTTTTTAATAATCAAGCTAAATTAGAAGACTCAGCGTAGAGTCGTCGGAAAAGACAAATAGAAGAAGCAGATTAATCATTTATCTTACTTTCTGTCTGTTAAAATATGCCTATAGGACATCAGAGATTTCAAATTGGTTTACCCATCCCGTTCCGTTCCGTACCGCGGCGAGTTAATCGTCGAACGGGTTACATCGGGTCTGTCCCGCGCGGGCTGCGGTCTTCAAAATGCCGGTCCAAACCCGTACCGCAGAATATATAGGCCTTCGCGGGCTATCCCGCGGGACGCCTCCTTATCAAACCGTCAACTACAGTTTCTTTCATGAATGCTCAAGTAGAAGAGTTGTGTAAGAGAGTTGAAGAAAACTCATTAAGCTTCACTAAAGCCTTATCAAAATCAATGTCACAAAGCTCTGTTTGTGCTTTCGTTCTTGAGTTAAAAGCCTTCTTTTGTTATCAACATAAGCTTTTGTTAAATTTGAATCTGATTGAGTTGTTGTCTTTGTAATAGTTTGGCTCAAGTGTTGTATGTCTTCATCAAACCATCTCTTTTTTCAATTATTTGGATTGCAAAAAAATTCGTGAATCACTTTGCTAAATTATACAAATGACGTGATATACAACACCATTGTAACCAAATTTAATTTAAGAAAAACACCACTTCACAGTACTGAAAACAAAACCAATCAACTTAAACAAGAAATATCACATTGTAATAAAGCAATTCATAGCTGTGTGTAATTAAAAAGAGAAACCCAAATCAAAACACCACCAGAGCTCGAATCAACATCGCTGGAGCTGGAGTCGTCATCGCCGAAGCTCGAATCATCATCACCGGAGCTTGAATCATCATCACCGGAGCTCCTTATGTTTTCTTGGGGAAAAGTCACAAGAATCATTTTTTTCTCACTCTCTTTCTCGTTTTTTCAGGTAAAATAAGAAATGAAGAAAAAAATGCAGGTCCATGTAATCCCGCATGACCTGTTTCGGTCGATCCCGCAAAAGATCCAGTCCCGAAAAGACCCGTCCCGCGAGGCCCGCAAATTTACGGGCCTAGAAAACCTCGTCCCAATACCGTACCACAACAATTCTTAACTGGCCAGGCCCGCGGTCCAGATCCATGATCGCCATCTCTATAGGACATATGGATACATATTAAGTTAAGCTAGGTATACAAGCACTTAGGAAAGTATTTGTAAACATTTAAACATATATTAAGTAAGAAAAATGGTTGTAGGAAGCAAATTGGTAAGCATGTACCAGTTCTCCTACTGCTTCAACAACTCTCTCATCTCCCATTAGGTGTTGTACGAAAATGAGAGAGAGTGGAATTGTAATATTTTGCTTTTGTTGCTTCATTTCAACATTCTTTCTCAACATGGTTGGCTGGTGGAGATCTAATAAGTCCATCATGTCATGACAGTCACTGACTTTAAATGTTACTGCTTGGAAAATACATCAACTACCTTATCCAAATTCTTTACATAGGAAGGAAGGATACACACTTGAACTTTCTATTTAATGTAATGATATATAGTCCACATTTATGTGGTTTGTTCTTTCATAAAACACTAAATTAGAGCAGTGTGTATTAATGCATGATTGTCGCAACGAACTATCATTGATTAGGATGGCTCTACTCCAAAGTCTTTGAGATGACTCTTCATCTATACTAGTTCACATGTGATGTTCATCGTTACTCTGTAATTAACCTCAACATTTAATCTACATATAACTTACAACTTCTTGCTCTTCCAAATTTTCTTCCACAGCGAGTTGTATATTTTAGATCCACTCCGTACATGCGTAATCAGAGATGAAGCTCTTACGCGGTGCCTCGATTGATCCACACCTCAACACAGCCAGGATGAGAGAGAACGAGCGTTCGACTTCACCTTCACCTCAAAAAACTGCAATATAGCTTGATGTACAAAAACATCAAATAAAATAGAAAACCTCTCTTTTACCGTCGATATACACCATGGCGATGGAGATGCAATGGAAAAATCAAAGCGTTTTAACTTAAGCCCTTTCTCAAAAAAAAAAAAAAAAAAAAAAAATGTTGAGTGATGGAGGGTTTGAAACTAAATATTTATTATTTGTATATCATACTATTACGTGACGCATTAAAATGGCCTAACATTTTATGAATTTCTTTTCCAATTTGGGTGGGTATGCATATGTGAGCATCTTTCAATATATTGTATAACCATATATACATTGACCAAGATATATATATTTTTTTAGCCAAAAAAGAAGAAGATATATATTCTATATATTTATATGAATATGTAATGTTGTTGCTATCGCTACCCGAATAATAGACATGCATAACCTATTAATATATAATCTATCCTTTATTACATTTTATTATTATTTTATTATCATCTATCTATACTATCCATTGGAAAGTTATTTTACTGATTTTCATGCCCTTCATAATTTTAAGATGAGTCATCATTTTAATAATACTATTATTTACAACTATATTAATATAGATTTATCATGATATATGAGATAACTAATTTTTTTTTGACAGCCATGAGATGACTAATTAATATATGGATATCAACAAATTCTAATGATATTATCATAGTTAATTTTATTTTATATTTAGTTTATAATTTTAATAGCTTATTTTACGGTCAGCTTCTCTTTCTCTAGTTCTTATTGAAAATATTGATCCGGTCCAAATTATAACAAGATTAAAATAAGGTGTTGGAATTTTGGAATGCATGGAAACATACAAAAAAATTTGGCTCAATTGGTGTTGGTAGATACCATTGTAAGTATAACTAGAATATAACCCGCGTTGAAACGCAGATTATGTTTTTCATCATGAATTCAACAAATATAATTATGTATTAAGTTAATTTATTAGATAAAATGTTTGATTAGATTGTTTTTTGTTTCTTTTATTTTGAAATTTATTTGTAATCGTATTTTAATTGGTAACAATAACATAACTCAACTTTTTGACTGTTGCATGGATTTTATCCTGCTATAAAATAATAAAACATATCTTTAGTCAAAAAAACTTCCAGTCACCAAAAGTAACCATTTGTATAACTAAACTTAGAAAAAATAAACCAAAAATAATTGTTTCATTAGCAAGAATTAACTATAAATTTTAAATATTATCATTTTGAGGTTAATATTTAGATTTGGTTTCTAAAATGTTCTGATATGGAAAATTTCCTTCACATGTTTATTGATATATATAAGATTTTACTTAAATTTTAAAACTATTTCCTAAGTTATGGTTGGAAGGATACAATAAAAGTTACCATACAGATTTTTGAAAAACAATTACTGTAAGAAAATCATAATAGAACCATTTCATTAACAACTTAACAAATTAAACTAATTATATATTTCGATAATTAATATGGTATTGCTTTTATATACCTTCTTTAGCATATTGTTTATTATCCTATTGTGTGGTTATTGTTTATACTTTATACCTAACCTTATGTATATTTTCTTCTTTTTAATACTTTTAAATATTTTCCTAAAAATCATCCATTTATATTCAATATACGCCCAAACATTTAAAATATTAAAAAGGAATATTTTTGGTAACAATATTTCGAAAATATACATAACAAAATCTGTAACAGATTTGTTCAAATTGTTTTTCAACTCTGGTTATTATTAGAATCATCAATTGTTTTTTTTTTTTTTTGCTAAATAGAATCATCAATTGTTCCTTTTGAAAAAAAAAAAAGAACACCAGCTTTTGAATTAATTGTCTCTCGCAGCCATCTGGGACCCTTCCAAGCAACATAAAAATGATGTATGTGATCCCTTATAACCCTTTGAGCGATTTATGTTGACACAGTCTTAAGGGTATTCAGTGTATGGTCAAGAGACCAGAATTGAATGAAGGAGAGGCCAATCGCTATTCTTTTGAGAAGGTAACGAAACTGAGAAAAGAGATGAGTGTGGAGCATAGCTCTTCCCTTGCGTCACACATTGTCGACTTAAAGATGATCCTGTGGTATGTAAATGTTTGGATTAATGATGAGTTTTTGCTTATATAATCGTTTAGATCTGATTAGTATTTCGTATTGGTTAATTTCTGTTAGTGTTAATGGGATAAATATTGTATAACCGAATTGTAAGAAATGTTAAATTTATTTTTAATAAGATGTGAATAGATCCAAAACTTAAATGACAACATTTTTAAGTAGATAAAAAATAAGACCCTAAATTAATAGATTATATATTTTCTTTTTCTTTATTGATTTTCATGAGTTATACGGTTTGATCTAATCAATTATTCTTGTAATATATGTTTCTGGATTTATAATTTTGTTGAGGAACATTTTCTTGGTAACGTTCAATCTAAATTATCTCAAAGGAATTCCCCAAAAGAGTTGGAAAATAATTATTTTAAATTTTTTTAAGAAATATTGTAACGGCAGTACGAAGATGAGGTTTTAGAGCATCTCTAACCCATTGTTATCTTTGCTTCTATAATAACATTTAGAGACAAAATGACTCCAATCCATTTCTATATATTCCTCTAATATAGAGATTGTTATTTTTTCCTCTATTTATAGGGGAATAAATAGCAATCTCTATTTTTTACTTTATATTTTAAAGATTGCAATTATAGGGAAATACATTGGAGTAAACTTCATCTCTATTATAAAGGTTCTATATTTTAGAGGCAACAATAGCAAAATACGTTGGAAATGGTCTTAGTCAATGAGTTTCTAGAGTGTAATGTGTTTTTATTGGTGCGTCCTATTTATATTATTTATTGTAACGACAGTACGAAGAAGGTCTTAGTCGATTCATTAGCTGACTTGCCTTGTCTCTCTTATCATTTTGATAACGAGATCGAAGAGGTCTCGAAACATGCGTTTGAAAGGAGAGAAGATTTGATCGCTAATGAAAATGATTTGCACACAGTTTCGATCATATTCCGGGTTTTCAGAACATACGGTGACTACGTATTGTCCGGTACAGATTTTTAGCATGTTATAAGATAGTTGATATAAAATTTAATCTAGATATATAATCTACTGAGCAATAGATATATATACATATATACATATGTAGATATTTTCAACATATTTAAAGGAAACAGCGGCAAGTTCAAGAAAAGTTTAGTAGAAGATGTCAAGGGTATGCTAAGCTTCTACGAAGCTGTACACTTTGGAACAACAACAGATCATATACTGGATGAAGCGTCGAGCCTCACATTAGACCACTTGAAGCCATTGGCTACAGGTTGCCGAGCATGCCCACCACATATTCTCAAGTATGCAAAAAGCTCTCCACATATATCAGTGCCGGAACAGCCAAGCTCTGGGTGTAAGGGGCAATATTACCTTCTATGAACAAGAAGAGGACCGCGATGATACACTGATCAAGCTTGCTAAGCTAACCTTCGAGTTCATACAGCCTCATTACTTCAAGGAATTAGAAATTATAACCATGTCAGTAAATCAATATCTAATTGTCTTATAAGCAAAACTCTATAATGTTGTTTTAGACTGTGTTATTTTCTTTGGAAATTGCCACAAATATCACGTTTATATTACCATTTTTCATGTCTACACTAATCATTTCTCTTACTTTTAATGAAAGATAAAAGACACTTATACCTCTAGGATTAACTAATCTAGACTTAGGGTTTAGAGTTGAGTGGTGAGGTAGGTTTTTGGAATATGAAATTTAGGATTCTAATAAATATATAAATAAATATTAAAAAATATTAAAAAAATTTAAAAAAAATTCTAAAAAAATTTCAAAAAAATTATAAAAAAGTTCGAATTTGAAAAATTATAATTCGAAAACATAAAAAAAAAGTTGTTTTTTTAATTTTTTATTTGAATAATGATTTATTATATATAGAGAGAACAAGAGTATAAAAGTCTTTTGCTACTTAATGAATAAGATAATTTTGAAAATTTCTTTTTAGTGGTGGTAAAGATGAAAAGTGGTACCATAAAAGTGGTAAACATGAAATTTTCCCTATTTTCTTTTGTGTATATTTTTGTAGGTGGTGGAGGGAGCTAGAGCATAAATTAAACTTTCCAGCTGATATGCAGAATTTCATGTTTACCACTTTGTTGGTACAATTATTCATGTTTACCATCACTAAAGAGACATTTTCAAAAATACATTTTTTCATTAAGAGATAAAAGACTTTTATACACTTACTATATATATATAATAAATAATTATTTAAATAAAAAAATAATTTTATAAAATGTTTTTGAATTATAGTTTTTCAAATTCGAACTTTTTATAAATTTTTTGAATTTTTTTTCTTTCAAATTTTTTTGTGAAATTAGAAATTTCTTTTTGAAACTATTTGAAATTTTTTTAATTATTTTATTTATATAATTATTAGAACCCTAAATTCCACATTCTAAAAACTCTACTTCACTTCTCAATTCTAAACCCTAAATCTAGATTAGTTAATCGTAGGGTTATAAATATTTTTTTATTTCTTTAAAAGTGAGGGTAAAATCAGTTAAGTTGGTATTATAAATGCAGTATTTTTGCAAATTTCCTAGCTAATATCAAAGAATGAACGGTTGAGAGTTTCATTTGGGAGAATTATGTAAAGCGGCACTGATGATCTCATCAACTTCGAGCCACATGTTTCATTTGGGAGAATTATGTAAGCTAGTTAAGTTATACTTACTGATCACTTTTATAGACGATGCTTGCGACATATATGGTTCAACTCCTTAAGTTGCACCCCTACTTGATTGTCTTGAAAGAATGAAAGGTATATACTTTGCAAAGATTCGTGAAACTGCATAACAAAATCCAGCTTAAAATTATTGTTTTAGTATTCGATAATCAAGTTTTTTTTGGTAAAATCGATAATGAAGTTTGTTTTGATTTACTAGTAGATGGGATCCTGATTCACTACAAGAAAACAGGGGGATTCTGATGGCCGAAATCGTCGGTAATTCGTCGGAATCGGTCTATTCCGACGAATTTCCGACGAACCCGGCCGTCGGTATCGTTTCGTCGGAAAAACAAAATTCGTCGGAATTTCGTCAGAACTTCCGACGACTTTCTGACGAATACCGAGAAACGTCATTCTGACGAACTTCCGACGATATTACGATGCGGCTACACGAGACCAGAGTTCATCGGAAAACTACAATTCCGACGAACGTGGTTCCTCGGTTTATTCCGACGAACTGTAGGCGTCGGAATTTACCGACGGACATCGGTCGTCGGAATATACCGACGAACCACGTTCGTCGGTATATTCCGACGGAAATGAGTTTGTCGGTAAATTCCGACGGATATATGTCCGTCGGTATATTCCGACGACCGTTGTCCGTCGGTATATACCCTTTTTTTTTTACAAATTAATTTTGCATTTTTATATATTTTTTGATATTAATAAATTTAAAAAATTGGAAATTTAAAACTAATAATATTATAAAATTTAAATTCATAAAAACCGAAA
>NC_027754.1:26677876-26695822 GCF_000695525.1 Brassica oleracea var. oleracea
CGTCGGAAAATACCGATGGAATTCCGACGACTTTGCTATTAATCGGAATGTCGTCGGAATTTCGTCGGAATATACCGACGAACTTCCGACGACTACAACGGTTACATTTTTTATCGGAATGTCGTCGAAAAGTCGTCGGAAAATTCCGACGAACCGTATGTCGTCGGAATTCCGTCGGAAATGGCCGACGGAATTCCGACGACTTCATTTTTTTGGATTTGGTCGGAAATTTGTCAGTATTCCGTCGCAAATGTCCGACGACCTTGGTGTCCGTCGGAAGCTCCGTCGGAATTAGGAGTGTTTTCTTGTGGTGATTACATAAAAAGTGCCTTAAAGTTTGTGATGCATTTTTTAAAGAGTATGATGAGATATTGAGGTCAGAAAAACGATCCTTTATGCTGGAAAAGATGGTAGAAGAGGTGATTTACCTACAAAACCCTAAATATTCATAACCATAAGAGATAGGGGTACATCCATATACTAGCTGGGCTAGAAGGAATGTAACATGTTTCAAATTTCGATGTAACTAAACAGTTCACGGTACTCGCGAAATCAAACATAGAGCTTATAAAATGGGCACGAGCAAGTCACAAGCCTAACTTTGATGAGTACGTACGGAGGTTGGTAGGCTGAGGTTCGTGCATATGATAGAGTTTGAGCTCGGATTCTTCTCATAAACTCGCTCACAATAGAACAATCTCGTGTATATTGAATCAATCAAACGAATTACACTTTGTATCAAAGATCAATTGAGAATCGATGTCTTAACCCCCTCGATATCTCCTCAAGTCTCACGACTCAGTCTCTAACACAAAGCTAACTAACAAATGAACTCAATGCGCATTATTAAAGCTATCCAATGGACTCTAACAAAAACCCTCCTGATCCCGAGTATTTCGAGTTCTTCTCTTTTCAAGACCCGCTGGATGATACAGAGTCTTCCGTTTAATTAGAAATCTCTTTTCTTCTCCCGCGTTTCTACTTCTCCCTTGTTTCTCCTCTTGCTCACGTAACATTATTGTAGCTTATCAGCGTATGCAGTCGTAACATCTCTATAATATTATTTGAGAAATCAGTTTCCTATGTGTCGCTAGGGCTGGACAAATAAACCGAACCCGAAAATCCGAACCGAACCCGATCCGATAAACATGAATCCGAACCGATCCGAACCCGACATAAATACCGAATGGATCCTGTTTTTTTGGTATTTTGGGTTATAGGTATTATCCGAACCGAACCCGGACCTAAATGGATATCCGATAGAACCCGAAACATTTAAAATCACAAAAAGAACTTCTACCAACAAAATAGTAATATTACATTTAAAAATATTTTTAAATAACATAAAATGTACTTTTTAAGTAATAAAATATTTACTTTACATCTATATTTTCTTAGATGAAAAATATAAAATTGTATATAATGTGATTCCATTAAAAACAATTTATACAGATAATCTTGTTATTAGAAAAAGAAATATTATTTCTTTTAAAACATAATTTTAAACAATACAAAAAAATCAAAGTAATAGAAATATTTTTATATATCTATCTATTTTATTAGATGATTACATTAAATAAGTAAGCAACATGAACTGATATATGTTTAATTGATTAAAAATAGTTTATAATTAGTATTATTGAAATCTTTTATTTATTTTTTATATATTTTGTTGACTATAATATCTTTCAGTTACAACAAAAAAATATCGATAAATTATATTTTACTTATATAACGTTATTTTCAAATACAATCGCAATTTTTTTACTGCTTATTTTTAAGAAAACTAAAAATAATTTTTTTTAAAAACATCAATTGATCAAATAGTTACAAAATAGTTTAACCAGGTTGATATATTATATTTTATCATTATTAAAGTTATTTTTTTCTTAATACTAAATTTTGTATTAAATCTTATGTTTTTATGTTTGTGGAACTTAATAGAACCATAATCAAAATACCAAAGCAAATCTGAATTTTCATTTTTAAGATTATTAAAAATAAATTTCAGTTTCTATTCAATAAATCAAAGGCATAAAGTTATTTATAATTTATAAAATATTTTAATTATTTTAAATATGGATATGTGTTCATGAGCTTCCAAAAATGTATCAGCTACTTATTCATGTGACTTCCTATTGATCATCGCTTTATTTTCTAATACTTTTTTAAAACATCAACATATAATTTGATAAATATTACGAAAACACATGCATATTTAAACGATGAATAAAATTGATTTGATTTGGCTTAATTACAATAAAAATAATTATACTTCATTTTGAATTTAAAAGAATATATGTAACTCAATATACTCACAACATGAATGACTCGACTTATCCAACTTATCTCTAAAATCATAGATTTAACTATGATAATAATATATAATTTTATAAGAATAGTAATTGATTTAATAAATATAAATCATAGGACAACTCAAAACATATTAAAAATGAAAGTAAAATATTAACCAACTGTTACAATTTAGTTCTTTTGTAAAATTTATATATCTGCATGAGACTTCATAGTATTATCGTTATATTAATTTATGTAATTTGGAATCAAACACTTTAGCTTATTTTTTTTTTTTATTCTAAACACAATATATCTTAAGGTATACATAATTTTCCTAAAATATATTTACATATTTAAAATAACAACCAGCCTAAATGCAAATAAGAAAATTAATGAAAATTTTAATATATTTAGAATAAAACATTTAATAGTTGAATTTAGAAAAATATATGCAATCGAATATACTCACATGATAACTAAATCGACTATAAAAAAACTCGACTAGATATAACATATCTAAAATAATATGTCCAACTAAAGTAATATAATATTATTAATATAAATTATGCCCATAAATTATAAATTAATTTAAAATTAAAAATAAATAGCAATCAATTATTGTAATATATTTACTTTATAAATATTTAAATCCGTGTATGAGCACGGAAAAATCACCTAGTGTTCTATTATTGGACTTGGAGATATTGGTAAGAAGGAAGATTTTGAGTGGCTTAGATCTCGACCGAAGTTCGTCCGCTCTTTAGCTACAAAGACACGGCTCATGGATGACATATAACCGATTATGAGGTATTTGATCTTAATTTTAAAAAGTTTAGAAAATGTTTTAAAGCCAAATCTAACATGGAATAGTACTTTTTTTGTCCGTGTCCATTTTTTTTTTTTTTGTCACGAATGTCCTTGTCCGTTATTAACAACTTTCGCAGTCTATTATTAAACTAGTAATAACAGACAAACCGCATGAACCATGTTCTTAAAAAGATATTTTATTTTTATTTCTATCCATTCCATCTAAAGCAAAGTTCTTAAAAATTAACAATTTCAGTTCCCTTGATTAATAACAACTAGGTTAAGATCCGCGCCTTACGCGGAACCAACATTATATATATAAATTATTTTAGATATTCTATATTTTTTACATATTATGAAATAATAAATATATATTGAATAATTAAAAATTCAGTAACTATTATATATATAATTAAATTGGTGAAAAGATATAAATAAATTTTATTAATCCAAACATTATTTCTCTATTAGATAGGATATATAATCGAATTTAAATGATATTAACATATATTTTTAATATTAATGTTTATTAAATGATGCTTTCTACTCATATGGTTTTTCTGATCATTTATATCTTTTATAACAAAAATTTTAAATTACCAATAATTAATTAAATTACACTTATTACTATATGATTTTGTGATTATTTGTATCTTGTCATAACAAAAGTTTTAAACCATGGATCAGAAAATTTGAATATGAGAATTTTAACAGTTTTAGTAATTTATCATCATTTTTAAAAATTCAAAATATAACATATACAGAAAAATCTAAATTTTTATTATATGGTTAATATGGTTGTTTAATTTATTTTAATAGTTTAAAATTAAACAAATATGATAGAAGATACACTAATTTTTATCAAACCTTTATTATTCAAAATCATTAATTGTCATATATAATTTAGTTACATTAGACAATTTTGTAGCTTTTATCTAAGAAAATAATAAAGAATATTAATAATGAAATTATGGTTAGTTTAATAAAAAACTTATTATATAATTAGATGGACCAACATATTTTTCTAAAGATTCTAAGAATCATCATATTAATGATACATGGTTACAAAAAGAAGTTATAATGTTTCTCAATTAATATATAGGAGATTTGAGTGGACTGATTTTCCTACCCATCCTGTCCACGTTTCCAAACACTGTATTTATCTTGAATCAGTGATTATGTTTAGTCATCTAATTGACTTGTGGTCTTTACCAGGACGATATGACTAAATTTAAAGGGTATACTGCAAATGCAATCAACTATTACATGAACCAACATGGAATTACCAAAGAAGAAACATATAGGGAACTTGAGAAGATGATTGGAAATAGCAACAAAATTGTCAACGAAGAGTACTTCGAAATCACCAACATTTCCCGTCGAATTCTTAACTAATTCATCAATTTCTGACGCTTATTAATTAGACGTTCTCTATACGGCAGATGATGTATTCAACCACAGTGATTATGAAAAATTGAAGGATTATATCTTCTCTTTACTCATAGATCCAATACATCTTAAAAGAAATAATCATTTTATTTCTTCTCTTCGCAGAACGGCTAAAGTATCAATTTCTTTTGATTCTATGTTTTTCACTTTTTTTTTCCCGTAGAATCAAGTCTAGAGGTTTTATATTTGTTAATCACATCTTGTAAAACCTCAACTTTCATTTCTGAAATGATATTTAAAATTTAGCAAAAAAGAAATGTGCTATTTGGTTTTTGATGAAAGTTAATATAATAAATCCGTTAAGATCACTTCAAAGTGATGGAAGATTTAGTCTAAGCCTGCATCAAATACTCTTTATTGGTTTCTTTACGGTTCGTATTGCAAGTATCTCAACATAGTGCTTTCTTTTCAAATGAAAGATTTTCACATGAATCTCTACAGTTTCTACGAGACTCTCATATCAATATAGTTGGTGAGAGATTCATATCGAGAAACTCTTAACGAATGATGACTTTATAAATCAAGTAAAACAACGCGGGTATTTACAAAGCACAAACCCCAATATGTAAAAAGGAAACAGAAACACAGAAGATATGTAGGACTTGGAACACGAAATAGAGTACTAAATCAAACTTTGCAAGCATGCGAACGCCCTATAACATGTTCAGCTTTATTAAATCATAGAACATCCCGCATCAGAAAATTCAATTTTCCATTATCTGACGGTTAGATTAAAGATAAAGATTTGGATCGGACAACCTTAGCACTGGGGTCGTAAGAAGTGGATTCTTCAGCTTCAACGCGATCCCAAACTTCTCCTCGACCTCCATTCTCTCTCCTTGAGGAAGTTTCCAGTCAAAAGAATGCAAAAGCGTAGCGATATTATAGAGAACAATTCTCTCCCCCATCGCCATTCCCACGCATATTCTACGACCAGCTCCAAACGGAATATAGTTGAAATCATTTCCGTTGAAGTCATAAGATTTATCAAGAAACCGGTTGGGATCAAATTCAAGTGGGTTCTCCCATACATTTGGATTCCTATGGATTGCCCACACATTAATGAAGACCTTTGAATCTTTAGGGATAGTGAAGCCGCCCACTACGGTGGTTTGGGATGGGCGGTGAGGAATAAGGAGTGGTGCAACCATGTGAAGCCTCAGAGTTTCTTTCATAATGGCAAGAATGTATGGAAGTTTAGGGATGTGAGACTCCTCCACTATTTTATCTTTTCCCACAACTTCGTCAAGTTCTTGTTGAGCTCTCTTCATGATATCCGGTTTGTTTATTAGCTCGGCCATTGCGAACTCTATGACATGTAACGATGAATCTGTACCACCGAGCACCATGTTCTATATATAGTTGAGAAAGTTATGATTTATGAATTTTTTAAAAGAAAATATTATATCAAACAATACTATGAGTAAGAGCGATATACTAACTAGTAAGGTCTAAGAACTAAATCCCAGACCCTAAAAAATAATAAGCTCTAACACCCAGGAAAAAAAAAATTATATTCTTTAATTTTTTTTAAATCCTATTTTTAGTTGACATGTTTAAGATCATTACTCCAGTAATCCAATTACCCTCATATATATATCAAGCTGGTAAAGATTTATAATGTATATATATATATATATATATATATATATATATATATATATATATATTTAATTAAAACAAACCAACTTTAATAAATCTTCTTGGCAGCCGTTTGATGCAAAAAAAAAAAATAAAAAATAAATCTTCTTGGCGTTATGAACTTATAACACTCCATTAGAGAATGTCTTACGTACCATGAGCAACGCCTTCACATCATTCATGTTCAAATTTGTCTGCCCTTCTTCATCCTTGATTTTTAGTAAGACCTGTAGAAAATCTTCACCCTTCCCTTGAGTTCCCTTATCCATCCCCAGCCGTTGATTAATGACCCGGTCAAACAGCCGGTCCAACCTCTGAGCCAGTCCTCGCATACGCTTAGCCAAGCCCTGAAGATCAAACCGGGTCAATGCCGGGAAAAAGTCAGATATATTGGGCACCATCAGGAGGTCATTCATCTCTTGAACTAATTCTAAGAACTCGGCTCCAACAATCTCCCTCTCTTCTTCTTCAACCGTAGCGCCCCACAACATCTGCGTTACAACATTTAGTATCATCACGAATATTTGTTCTCCCAAGTTAACCTGCGATCCTGCTCGAGCCTGATCCGCCAAATACCTAACTGTTCTCCTGGTCTCTCCGCGACGTAGGCCAACAGATGAATCCAACCTGACGTTGCTCAGTATCTTATTAACACATAGTTTCCTCAGCATCCGCCACCTTGGTCCATATGGTGACCAGGCTATGTCAATACCACCGTACGTGTTTATCAGAGCCACGGCAGGAACATCGTGGTTAGCGAAAATGACGTCGTTGGTTCGTAGAATCTCACGGGCCACCTCAGAGGAGCTAACCACAATCGCCAGTTTGGAGCCGAGCCAGAGTTTGAAAATGGGACCGTGCTCTTTAGCCAGACCTTGGAAGTAGGTGTGAAGCTCTGGTTTGAGGAACAGCAGGTTTCCGATTATTGGAAGACCCCAAGGTCCCGGAGGCAAGGGATGGGGCTGCCGTTTGGACTTGGCGTAAAGCCAGATATAGCATAAAACAGAGGATAGAGCGATCACTATTATAGCATAGTCAACGTGGTCCGTGCAACTTAGAATCTTGAACAGACTCGAGATGGTTACCATTTTTAATCGAGTTGATGGATAGAACAGAAGAGCCGTTTTGATGTATAATTTATCATGAAGTAGGACTTGATATAATCTGGTTTGCTCAAAATTTTAATATAACTAGATGGTGACTTTTAAACCCAAAAAATAGATGGTGACTGATGAACGACTGAATTGTTAATAATAATAATAATAATAATAATAATAATAATAATAATAGTTAAAAATTAATTCAACTATTGAAAACTTGCAGTGGTGACATTTGAAAAAGAAAAAAATTAACATTGATTAATCTAGTTAAATCTGTTCAACTAGTTGAAAAATATAGAAGTGAAGTCCACATAAAAGATTTAAACCAATCAAAGTTGGAAATTCTATTTTATGAAAAAAAAATATAACTGTTAAATTTTAATTGATTGTTTAAATTAAATAACTTAGATTTTTATTCATCCTACTTGTTTCAAGTGAATTATTTTGTAGGAAATACATTTTCTAAAAATGTTTTTAATATCATCATTTTTATACTATATAAATAAAGATTTGGTTTATTTTAGTTGAATATATAATTTTTATTATAATATGATATTAATTACTAATAGATTGTTATTTATATAAATAATTTTTTATTAAAATAAAATTTTAATTAAATTTTAGAAATTGAATACTGAAATATTTATTTTAATTTGTCAGTAAGATAGTAGAATGTTAAAAAAAAAATTAAAAAAAAATCATCGTATAACATAAAAATTAAATAAATGTTCATGATTATGTGGAATAAAGACTATGTAATATGGTGATGGATTGTAAAATTGTAAGAAAGTGGCTGTTAAATAATCGAACATTGTGCATGGTCTAACAAGTAACTGCTTAGATAATCCAGATTCTACAAATAATCAATTTGACTTTAATCTATATTACGAAATATATGATATAACGTGTCACACTATTTAACAATTATTTTAAAGCATCTATTTTATGTTTAAAAAAAACGGGAAAACTCAACTATATGCTAAAGGAGAAATCAATTAGTTATGTGGCGGATGTTCAATAATTCTTTTTATGTTTAATAATTTTTTGATAAACAACAAAGTTCAAATTATTTCACATAAGTATTAGGCTGCCCAAAAGATCAAATTATTTCACGTAAGAGTTAACCCATTGAGGTCATAAGAGTCTTATCTTTTCAATTTTTCTGTAGTCTACTAGCTAAAATTCATGTATTACCTAATATGATGATATATTTTCATAAATTATAGGTATTTTTGAACATTTAATTACATGTGTTACCTAATACAGATTCTGAAGATGATCTGTTTATTTTATAAATTTCATGGCTTAGTCTTTTCTTAAAAAAATAGTTTGTTTCCTCCACAATGCGCATAAATAGATCTTTCAAAATTATTATATCTATAAATATAAATATAGGTTTTATTTTATCAATTTAAAAATAAATTCATAATAATTATTCATAATTATAATTATTTATTATTTATTTTCCATTTGATTTAAAGATATTTAATTTGATTTTTGGTTAGTTATATTAAGTAAGGTTAAATTAAAAAAAAGTTATTTTCTATTTATATATATATAAACTATAGTTCCAAATATATAATTTTTAAATTTATTACATCAATAAACTTTATTCATTTTATTTATGGCAATAAATCAATAATCCTCAAATAATAATTATTGTATAGCATTTAAATCCAAATAAGTTCAATAGATTATAGTTCATAAAAATTTTATCAAATTGTCATAGTTTATTTGTTAATCTATTTTATAATGAATTTGGATAAAAGTATAAATAATTATACGAAATTACTTACTTTTATCATAAGTTCATCTAATAAAACTTTCTAGGTACAGTTATATTATTTTTAAAAATGTAATAATAATCCTAAACACAATTTACGTTTATGGTATGTAGCCAGATTATATAATTATCTTAGTTTAAGAATTTTATCAAAAGTCAAAGTCTTTATGATTAAATCATGTCATAATAAAAAAAGAAATATGTCATCATTTTGATTAAATTATATAACCATTTTTCTTTCAAATGAATATGGTGATGATATATATAAACAATTTTTTTTAAGAAAATCACATTTCAAATAGTTGATTAAGGGATTTACCGTCTTACGAATCCACAACCTCCCAAACATTAAAAGAAAATTGGTCCGACATGCCCCGTATATATTATGCGAATGTCGTTTTCTAATATAGTTTTAAAAACATTTGTTTGTTTATAATATGGAAATATCTAATTTACTTTTGTGCAACTTGTAGCGTGTGTACGATAAAGAATTAAACAATAAATTTTGTGGCGGCTGTTTAGTAAATTCGATTATTAGATAAATTATAATCCATTCTTTTTCAAATTGAAGTGCAAAACGATATTTTTTCAAATTTAAGTGGTTTCTTACAACTTTTCTTTTTCTTTTCTAACACACTGTAATTACTTCATTAATTATTTTTCCTAATAATTTGATAGCATTTATTAGAGAAGTATAAAATAGAAATTACCTATTTAATGTGTCTTACTACATTTCTTATACTCCTTTTTTATTCTTCCTAACTAATTCATTAATTAAGTTTACCATAATAATTAGACAACATTTATTTTACAAGTTAACCATAATAATTCGACATGTTTAAAATAAAATTGATTTGCAGAATCTTACTAAATATGTCTATGTTGATGACAAAAAAAAATTGCTTGTGAAAAGAATTCAAAACAATTAACAAGGAATTTTTTATTTGTTTGCAAAATAAATTAGTCATAGACATTTAGAGAACCATTCAGGTACATATCGTTTATTTTGGGTATCAGAGTTTTGAGTTTTGAAATTAGTCCCCGCGCGGATCATATAAATGAGTGGATTCTAGTCAGGTCCTCCCGGGTCTGGAAGAGTTTGCTTCTGATGTATAAAAACCTAATAATATTTGAAACGTGTTCAGATATTTGTACCAAAATAACAATATTAACCAATTTGATTTGGGTTTTTTAAATACAATTAGTTATATATGGCGATAAGCCTAAAATATAAAACACTAATCATGAAAAATAAATAGTAATGTTTAAAATCGTAAGACCCAATACCACCCAATACCGCACGGTAGGGCTGGGCAGTTTACCCGATACCTGACCCGAAATACGCAGACCAAAATCCGAACTGAAATCAAAATACCCGAACGGGTTTTGATATGAGCATGTTCGGATAACTGAACCCGATCGGTTATATCCGATACCCGAACATACATATAAATAACCCTAAATATATATTTCTCATCCTCCATTTAGTTTAGCTGACTGTGCAATCTCCATTTATTTCTCGTTCTCCATTTTGATTTTGTTTGCGTGATAATTATAAGTTTGATTCAGATTGTATGATGCTCAGAAGTTAGGTAATTTTGTTTGCAACCTTTTGAAGTTAGTCGATTTTTTTTGGTTTGTCCACATGTTTAAACTTTAAAGAGAATGTTTTTGTTGATTGAAGAAGTGAGAACAGAACACAACTGAATAATTGTGTGTGTCTGAATGTTATTGCACGACTTGTTTAGCTTTACAAAATAAGAATGAAGATAGAATATGAATTATATTATTGAACGACTTATCTTGTTTTCATAATACATATGCCGTTTGTTTCAGTTTTTTTTTCTTATTCTATAAACTTTGTTGATGTTTTCATTTTGTTTTTGGACGGATTATTGTTGTTGTTCACATTTCATGTGTTTTTGGACTAATAACATTACAAGGAATGATTTGAAGACAAAACAGAAAATGCATTTCGATTTTTTTTTTAAGTTTTGATTTCAGATATATCTGAAATTATCCAAACCCGATCCGAAATAGAAAATACCGAACGGGCTATATATATATACTTATATCAAAATACTCGAAAATCCAAAATACAAGATCCGACACTGAACGAGTATCTGAACGCCCACCCCTACCGCATGGGCATGCGGGTCAAGCTCTAGTGTCTTATTGAAAAAAAAATTATATAAAAAACTTAACATTTACATGTTATTAGGATTTATACCAATAGAATTTAGTATTTCTTTCAAAAATGACTTAACTTTTTTTGTAAAACACACAACTAATATTTTTTAAAAAAATTTGTTTTTGGCATTTTCACCTTAATTTATCAACTATTTACGAAAAACCATTATGTTTTTTTTTAATTTCCAATTACATGAATATGTTTGAAATATTCTCACGATTTTCATCTAATTTGAAAAGGCATTATTATCAATATCACAAACCACCATGAATAACTAAAAGCTAGACATTAAATGCCTTCTAATTCAATTTTGGCATTTTTTCGTTTTTCAGTTCCCACTCACAAAGCTTATTTATCTTTCATTTTCTCTCTCGTTTCATTTCAAAAATTTCAAAAGTTTATTTAAAAATTGAATTTTTCACTGAATTTTGGGAAACTTTGATGATTCTTTGTTATTAACGAGTAAATATCTTTCATTTAGCTTAAATTAGAAATTATAGGTGTTTGGAAAAATTAAATACAAGCTCTCACCGAATTTAGGTAACTATTTACTTGATTTAAAAATTATCAAATCTGTTACGTAAAGAATACTTCAAGTAAATTATGCTGGTAAACGTACTGGTCATTTTAAGAAAAAAATGAATCGAACTTAGGGGGAGTCTCCGTAAAAGCGAGATTAGTTTTGCGTTTGAATGAAATTTTATAAAAATTAACTATTTCATAGCAGACTTTATGTGAAGCTTTTTTTTTTTTTGAAAATGCACTTTATGTGAAGCTTATTGTGTAGAGATTTCACTTGAAGTCTCCCTACATATCATTTGAATTTTTGAGGTGTCAGAAGAAATATGTTCATATTTGTTATTGTGAGAAATGTTAAAATAGTTAACCAAAAATAAATTAATTAGAAGACTTGAGGTGACATTTCCTATTTTCGAAATTAATTTCGAGATTTTGGTTAAACCCATGGTTCTAAGAGCAGATTTCACCTGTATAAAATTAAATAAGATCAAATGCAAAATTAACATGAGCAAGCTTCTCGCGACACCTCAAAGATTGCATGTGCCATGCAAAGAGAGTTTAAGTGGAGTCTCCTTACAGTAGACTTCGCCTAAAGTATGTTTTGAAATAGTCAAATTCGTACAATATTTTGAAAAATTGCAAGATTAATATGATTATCAAAGTGGAATATGGATGAAGTTTGATCTCAGAACCTAATTTTTTTGAAATAAACAAATATCCCAATAAATTTTTTTTTTTGATGAAAAATATCCCAATAATTTACAAAAGAAAACTTCATTTGAAATCTTGTTTCATAAATTTGTAGTTGCAAAACTACTTAAATTGTTTTTGCCTTAAGTCTGCACATGGAAGGCTTCGTGAAGACTCCTCCGGTAGATTTCAAGTGAATTCTTTCTTATTACTTTTAGTAAAATTACTTTTTCCAAATTTTAAATGAATTTTATGAATTTTTTGTTTGTTGGTGTATATTTGTTAACTGTGAAGTTTTTAAATAAATTTTACAACTAAATGTTTTATATGATGAGATTAGCAATATTATTGCTTCTTTAATTTTGTAGCTAATCGGAGCAAACTTCGAGTGAAATTTGGTTTAGTGTCTTTTTCTGTGTTAAACTTATGTCAGGTGTTATTTTGAAATTCCCTTTTGTTAAACTTATGAATATGAACTTTTGTGTTGTTTAACTTATGGAAGTGTTATTATGAACATTTGTTATGTTTGAAACTCTGATATAAATTTGTGTATTCTAACTATAATGTGTATTTCTTATAATTTGCATGTTAACATTATTTAAAATTTAATATAACTTATAAATTCTAAATAACATAAGAAACATATAAAGTTGATGTTTAAAGTAGATTATTAAGTTACAATTTACAGAAAAAAAACATACAAGTTAAATTAATATTTCATAATAATAATTTACAATCAAATATTCTACAAAATTAATTGGTTACATAGTAAAAAAAATTCTAGAGTTTTTTTTAATTGTTAATGAACTTGATGACTTTCTAATGATGAAGTATGCACATATAAAGTTTACCAATGAAGTCTGCTAATAAATGACATCTATGAAATCTACTAATAAAGTTTGCTAATAAAGTATGATGCATCATATCCAAATCTAGAAATGTTAAAGATATGGAAAAAATATATATTCCAAAAACGTCAAAACTACTTTAAATATTTCAATATTGTTCAAAACAAAATCTTTTAAATAAAAATAGTAACAAAAATTATAATGACACTGAATGTGAATCTATAGTTTTATTTGGATACAAAAACTCACAAAATAAAAAAAAAACACAATAAGAAAACAATAACATTAAGTTTCAATAACTTTGTTTGGATTTAATATATACTAGGTAATAAACTGCGCCATGCGGGGGGTGAGATGATTATTTGAAACTATATATTATATATTAGGTAAAATTATACATTACATATGCAAACTTTCCCCACAATACCATTGGAAGACAAACATCCATAAGTTGCCATAAAACAATGCATTAGAAATTTATATAACAGTGAGGCAAGAAAACATAGAGGACATAACAACTAATAAAAGGTAACTTTCAAAAGCTGTGATATGAAATTTACTCTAGATCACATAGCTCGAGTGAAATTTTTTAGGTTTCCATTCACTGAAATTATTTCAACATGACTTACTTCCACAACATGTCCTATCACATCTGTATAAAACGTATATATCAATAAACATAATAAATAAGAAATTTAATCATATCTATATAAAACGTATACATGTACACAGTACTCACCAACCAAAAACTCCGGGTTGAGAGTTTCATCAAGAACTTCCTGAAAATTAACAGGTGTGAAGCCATTAAGACCTCTGAGCAAATCCTCGGAAATTTTCACAAGAGTAGTTAACAGGAAGCTGATCTTGTAAACATGGTTTGTTGTCCGGTACGAGCCATATGAATGATCCAGGGAGAAGTTGATGAAAGTCAATCTTTTCCCTAGCGCTAGGAAAGGGTTGAATTGGTTCACTAAATCTTTCTTCACAGTTGCATAAATCTTATCTCCTTGTAAAAACAAAACAATATTGTATAGATTTTGAATACTGAACACAAAATATTATTAAATAGTACATATTAAAATAAACACGATGAAACTTACGTAGAATCAATGAGAACCATTTTAATGGTTAGGCCACCAGCAGCAGAATATTGTTTCCACAATCGGATGATATTCACCCCTACTCTCCACATTGTCTTAAATGGTTTCAATCGGCTACGGAGTTGAATCACACCATTAGTGTTTTGCTTGCGAGAACGGGGTTGTAATGATGGTTTGGGAAAGAAGATTGTGATGAGGAGATGTGTTCAGGGCTACCTATTTATATACACAATGATGTGGGTTTATGGTTAAACTGATGAAATCAAATCGGACTAATTATAGAAAATATTCATGAATTAATATCCCAATAATTGCGCTCCAGTTTATATTAAAAACTTTCCTCAACACACAATATAACCTATCAAAGCACCACAAATTATGTAAAGACTATCATATACCAATTATATAATCAATGCACTTCACTTAAATGTATGTGTAACGATATCGTAGATATAAGACTTGTGTTGTAATTTAAAAATTGCATCCATAACCGTTTATATAGCAACTGATGCTGCAAAATAATTGATGGAAAAACATCAATCAATTTAAATTCTGAATTGATTCCACAATTAAAATTGACCACTACTCTTAAATGGTACAACTAATAAGAGACGTAGCTGCCAGTATTTACAACTAAAACTTTGAACCGACCCATTTATTTTTCAAATTCATCACAATGAATACATAGCTAACCGGTTTTGTTATCTCAGGCTTTTACTTTGATGTCATCGGTTTCTGTTGACCAAGCCAAATGAAGATAAACATGTTTCATTTTACCCAAACATTATTCACAAGTTTAATTATTACTATATGTTATAAAAACAAATATAATTAATTGAATCAAGTTAATGATGATTTTCTATATGTTCCACAGAAAAAAAAATAAGATAATTGAGTTGCAGTATATAAAAAGATTACAAATATATATATATATATATATATGTTAATGTGTTATCTTTATAAGTAAGTAAGTTATGGTCATTCTGAACTTGAATGTCATTGAAAATAATAAACTACAACAGCTAAATATGAAGCAACTTCTTTCAATCTGACATATATATACAAACCACTACAAACGTCAGATTAAAGAGCCGCAAGTCCTGAATATATTTATGCTTGCGATGAACTGATGAGACCATTGTTAAAAGTAGAACATGTAATATATTGATTCCGGATCTAACTATGTACAAAATTGATGTTAGTAAGACCACTTAATTAATTTTTAGATAGTAAGAACTATCAAAATAGAGAACCATCGTTTTGATTTGACTATGTACCAAATTTATTCATGATATTCTTGACCTGACTACGTCAGATCCATGGCTTCCTCTAATATTAGTAATAAGAGAGTTATACAGTGATTTTGTATATGTGGAATCAACTATATAATTTAATTAATTTATATATGTGCGGCATATGTAGACATTTTTAACACGTTCTATATAATCTTAATATACAAACATATATGTTAATGTGTTAGCTTTATAATAAGTAAGTTATTAGTAAGTTATGGTCACTGAAATTGACATGTTCATTCCCGTAACAATAATGTATGGCGTTAATGAGTACTCGGCTATAGACATAGGAAACATATAGTATATTATGTTCAACTATTTATAGTGGCACAGGACAATATAAACGAGGAACCCCAAGTCATAAGCTTGGGAAATATATGCTTGTTAGATGGATCTTGCACATCTTCTGCTAACTTTAGTGGATGCGGATGGACATGGATGGATAGTTCTGGGAACATTCAACTTGTGGGGACAAGAAATTTTTTTCGACGCGAATCAGCCTTGCATTTGGAAGTAGAAGCACTGCGATGGGCGATGGAGAATATGCTGCAACATTCAACCTGCCAGAGCTTTGGGACAGATTGTAAGGATCTGATTGCAATGGTAAAGGACCCTCAGGCGTGGCCAAGCTTTGCGACGGAATTGGAGAGGATAGAGACGCTACAGATATGTTTCCCGGATCTCAACATCACTCACGTTCCACGGGGGCGCAATCAGACTGCTGATTTTTTAGCTAAGACTGATAGATCCTTCCATAGGGAGTTACATTTTATTGGTTGTTCTATTCCGGTTTGGTTACCCAGACCACCTCAAGTTTGAGTAATAGAATGACCTTTTGACTTCAAAAAAAAATGAATATACATGTAATTATTCTAGTGAAAAGAAGGCTTTTAATTAAAAGTTGTGAGAATGTATAATAAGAAACAATCTTATCAAGTTATTCTTTAAATCTGACATAAACACAAAAATACACATCTAAAATCCTTATATCTATCTTTTTAAGACGGGAAAATGAAAATAATGGAATGAAAAACCTTCAAAAAATAAGATAAAATTGTGAACATGAGACAATGAGATAAGCAATTGATATATTGTCTTTTGTCTTCAAATTAAATAAATTACATATAGGTTAGAGAGTTTTAAAGAGAAAAAAATTAGATTTTTGTTACAGTCGTGAAAAAGATAGACTGTGAGGTTTTTTTCTATATAAATAATAAAAATCTCAATTAGATTTAAATAATTGGTGCAGGGGGCATCATGTGAAATTTACTCAGTCGAGTATACTTCACATGAAGTCTTTTACACCATAACTTATAATTAAACTCTTATTTCATGAAATTTTAATGGTTTAATTTCGGTTATGTTTAAATTGAAAGTACAATTCACAGTTAAGTTAAAAAAATCGGGTTAAAAAACTTCTGCAAGAAGTCTCTTAGGCCATCCGCAACTGTGATACCCGGTTAAGAATCCTTAGAAATTTTATTTTTATTTTATTATTTTTTTTTTCAGCTGAAAAAAAAAAAGGATAACCAATGGCGGGCCACCACCCAACAGCGGAGCCCGCGAACAGTTACAGTACTCCAAGCGAATTGATCCTTAAAGAAGGATATGAAGAGATCAATCCTTAATATATTGCGGGACCCATCAAGTTTTTTACTATTTTTTACCCAGGTTTTGGAGCTAAAAAATTGGCAAGAGGCTCCATTGCGGGTCAATACAAGAAAACACAAGCTTAACGAGGAAAATTAACGAGAAATATTTTTTCTTCGTTAATTTACGTCGACTTTACGAGGAAATTACGCGGAAAAATAAAATCAGCGTTATTTCCTCGTGAAGTAACGACGAAACAGTTTCGTTGTAAAGTTGATGTAAAGTGACGTGGCTTTTACGAGGAAATCGTATTTCCTCGTACATTTCACGTAAACTTAGTGTGGTCTTTACGAGGAAATAATTTACGTCTATTTAGCGACGAAATTTTGAATCCACCAACTTTGTTTGTCACACGTTTTTTTTTCGGCCACCTAACTAATTTTCGTCGTAAATTCGTAGAAAAATTACAACTAATAGATTCGAAAATTTTCTATAAATAGGGACGTTTGAACATCATTTTAAACACACCAACAAAAAAAACGTGAAAGAAAAAAAAATGGCTGGCTCCGGGAATATTTTCGAGTTGCCGAAGTGGATGTATATGCATAGATGCTAACGGGAGAGTGACGAAAGAATAC
>NC_027754.1:26697261-26698136 GCF_000695525.1 Brassica oleracea var. oleracea
TACCGAAGAAACAAGAATTTGTTTAGGCACAAAAGGGTTGTGAGAGACACTCCTCCTCCATATCTAACTGGATAACAAATTGAAGCGCAAATCGACTACTACGGAGCTAACGAAACAGTTCGTTGGGGTGGTAATTGGCATGTCCCTCTTAATATGCATGATTCTTACGGTGTTTGGGGTTTGGAATATATGAAGTAGAAGATAAGGAAGATGGGGTTTGGGGTTTCGGATTTTAGGGATTTAAACATAATACTCGTTAATTCCTCGTAAATAAACGTGGATATTACGATGAAATATAAAAATAAAGAACGCGGGACTCGTTAATTCCACGTAAGAAGAAATCGTTGTAAAACATTCGTAAGCCAACGAGGAAATAAAAATGAAAAAAAAAGAAAGCAGGGCTCGTCAATTCCACGTAAGCGCAAATCGTCGTAAATACCTCGCAACCATAAAAACAAAGCTGGCTTTGCTAATTCCTCGTAGAATAAAAACTAGAAAAAAAAGAAGAGAAGAGAAGAAAGATATTGGAATCACATGTGGCGAGACATACGTAAGTCTAGCCCACATGTGTTCCAATATCTTTCTTCTCTTCTTTTTTTTTTCAAATATTTCTAATTTGAAAAGCATTTTACTGAGTTGTGTGATTTGAGATAGGGTGTGATTTGTGAGTTTGTGTGTGATTTGAGAAGGAAAGTTGCGGGTATTTATAGAAAAGCGGGGCTCGCTAATTCCTCGTAAAATGTTGAC
This sequence comes from Brassica oleracea var. oleracea, assembly GCF_000695525.1. Taxonomy (NCBI): domain Eukaryota; kingdom Viridiplantae; phylum Streptophyta; class Magnoliopsida; order Brassicales; family Brassicaceae; genus Brassica; species Brassica oleracea. The sequence goes on from NC_027754.1 coordinate 26,698,009, forward strand.
TCGTAAATTCCACGTAAGCTTAATCGTCGTAAAAAATTCGTAAAGGTAAACGCGGGCCTTTGTAATTCCTCGCTACTTCCTCGTACAATAAAACACGGGCCTTTGTAATTCCTCGTAAAGCTAAACAC
>NC_027754.1:26698147-26699987 GCF_000695525.1 Brassica oleracea var. oleracea
GAGGAAATAACGAGGATAAGTAATCTTATATATACTCCCGAGCGCTCACTCTTTCTTTCCTCTCCACTTCCTCTCCACTTCCTTTCTATTTCGTAGCAATTGTAAGTCTCTCTAATTTGATTAGTTTAGGATAGATTAGGTGGTTAGTATAGGGAATTTAGATAGGTTTACGGGTTTTATGTTAATTAGTGTTGATTCGGTGGATAATGTAGGAAATTATACTGTTGATGTTAATTTTAAAAATTAAATTTTTTTTTCCAGAAGATTCGAAAGAACAGACTTACTCCCCATTACAGACAGATGTTCGTTGAGCCTGGTAGTCGTTTAGACCTGTCGTCTTCTTTAGCTCCCGGTTCTTCTTCAGCTCCCGGTTCTTTGGGTCCGGAGACTGTCTCCGAGACTCAGCCTTCTCAGAGAGTCTCTCGGTCGCCTTCTTCTAGTGCACCATCGGTTCCTCTTGTGCCTCCTCCGACGATGCCTCCTCCTGTGCCTCTTTTTAATTCGTTTAAATATCTTTTATAACATTAAAAAATAATTTATATTTTAAATTTGTATTTTCCAGGTGGGGGGTTGACGGATGTCTTGCATCGGACGTAACCGACACGATCAAGGGTTACTTCTCCATGGCACATCCAAACTGGAGTAAGACGCCTCACTACGTCAGAAAGACGTGGTTCAAAATTTACGCTGTAAGTTTCTATTAATTAATTATATATACTTTAATTTTTTCATGATTTATATATATTTCTTCTAAAAAAAACTAATTATTTATTTAATTTATTCCACAGCAAAAATATCATTGGGCCTTGGGGGTCACTGAGAGGGTGAGGAAACCGTTTTACGCGAAGGCGAAAGTTCGCTTGTTGGACACGGTCTCCAACTGGAAGGGTGACTGGATCGTGAAGGGATATTAGCGTGGCAAACCCGCTGAGCTCACCACGGATGTGTGGGATGGCCTCATCCGTTATTGGCTTCTTTCTGATTCCATTAGAATTGCCCAGTCTTGCTCTAACTCCTGTAACACGGTCGATGAGCACGGGAATGGGCCGATGCTTCACACTACGGGCCAAAACCCCAAGCCGGTGTCCGTATGGAAATGATAATTAAATATTTTATTAAATAAATTTTTAATATATATTTTTATTCTAACTTTCTTAAATGTTTTTTAGGCCAAAGAGACGGGACATCTCCCGTCTCTTATGGAATTTTAAGAGAGGACCCACAAGAACAAGGCGGACGTATTTGTAGATGGCAAGTCCGAGCAAATCTACAACGACGTGGTTGCTCGGGTTGAAGACCGCCAGATCCAGCTGACCCAGCAGACTAGCGACGGATTACTCGTCACCTTATCCACACTTGAAGTGGATAAGATTTACGAAGAGGTAAATTTTCTAAAATTTTATTTTTTTATTATTCATTTAATTTGAATTTAAATTTTTACTAACAATATTTATTTTTTGTTTTTAAGGTTGTCCCTAAAAAATGAACGGACGTTGGGGATTGGTTCTGTCAACGATGTTCCGATAGCGACATCGTCTTATGGTCAGCGACGGGATGATGAAGTCACTCAGCTACGTAACGAGTTGGCCTCGACAAAAGCTCATATGGGTGGAGTCGAGGGCTTCTTGGACGTTATAACGGCTACAAATCCGGAATGGGAGTCCATGTTGAGGAACATGCGACAACAACATCCCATTCCAGGCGAGTCATCCGACACACATAACGAGGCGGATGTTGCGAGGAGGAATGAAGAATTCTACCAGGCGATGAACGACCCTCAGTTCTTTTTTTCCGGTTTTTGTATTATAAATTCAAAACTTATTTATATATAAAATATTTT
>NC_027754.1:26700052-26710213 GCF_000695525.1 Brassica oleracea var. oleracea
TTTTTTTAATTATATTTTTAAATTCTGTAAAATAAAAAAAAAGTAAATTCGTAGCTAATTTACGACCTATTTACGTGGAAACTTTACGAGAAAATGACGAGAAAAAAATAAACGAATATTTTACGAGGAAACGTTTACGAGGAGATGACGAGGAAAGATAAACGAGTATTTTTCGAGGAAATACTTTCGTGGTACTTACGTGTACTTTACGAGGAAACACTTTCGAGATATTTACGTGTAGTTTACGAGGAAACGTTTCGAGGTATTTACGAGGAATATAGCGACCTCCTTACGTGGAATATTTAATTGGTCTTTACGACGAAATAATGTACTTCGTCTTTACGACGAAATATTTTCCTCGTTATGTTACGACGAATTGGCGAGGAAATATGTGTTACGACGAACGAGTAACGACAAAACGTTTTTCCTCGCTAATTCCTCGTAAAGCCTCTTTTACGATGAACTCACGAGGAAAACCGCATATCAAGCATCAAACCGTCCACCTCCTTTGAGTGCATTATAACCATGAACCATTCATGCTACTAGATATTTCAATCAAAAAATGGCCGAAATTTTACATAATCTAAAGTGGGGGCCGGAAACACATGCTTCCCCTGCTTCTGCCCATAATCAGGTGGATGTGATGTGAGGGAAGGGTAGACCGCAAACGCACTCAATTATTACATGAAACAAAGAGTTATTAAAGGCAAACCAACATTTTCGTCCCGCGCCCATGCAAGTCTTCAATTCCGGACACATGTTGGACGTTCTTATACATAAGTTATGTCTACAATCACCGCAAAGGAGACTTCAACGAATATCTCACCACTTTGCTTAGATCAATAACATCTTTAGTTACGAGTTTGCTTTTGTATCCGTTTGGTTTTTGAAAAAAAAAACTGAGCTAAAGGAATCCAATAAAACTAGGTCCGAATGATATAACAACGCAAGGTTTTAGGCAGGATTCTACTTAGAACTACAGATTAAACACAAAACTTCGTAACATCACTCGATCACATAGTTGGGAGCAACGGCCAAGATCCTCTCATCTCTTCTTCTTGGTTCTTCACCTTCTGCGGCTTCTTGCTCATTGGATAACACTATAAGGTGGCCTTCTTTACATACCAAACTCTGTAATGCACATATATATATATATGTTCTGGTGTTAAGTAGAAACATAAAATTTTATAATAATCTTCATTTGCAAAATTGTTTTGGATTTACCTCAATAATGGCTCTGAGTTTCTTGATATCGAGTTTGACTTGCTCTTGCGAAGTGTATTTCTTTTTCTCGTTCTGCTGATCGATGTACCATCGAATCAGATCCTTTTGTCTCATTCCAGGCAATTCAGAACCTAAAAGAAGAAAAAGAATTCATTTGTTTTAAACGTCGAGGAGAGCAAGTAATGGTTGCGAGGACTGATGAGTGATGTAACTTACTGTCTTTGTTAACAGTTTCTTCGTGTTGTCTAAGGCGAAGCACTAAGGCCTGTGTGATTCTATCATATTCTTCTTCACTTATCACCAGCTTTGGAACTGCTGCTCCATTATCTGCTGATAATACACCACGATTGTTCATTATGGTTCTTAAGTGACTCTAAGTAAAAGGATGAGCATACAGGGTGTTTAAATACCTGCAGTAGCAGGAGCTGGCTCGGCTGAACCATTCTGTTGATCTTCATCTCCATTAACAGGATTTTCAGCGTCATCTGCGTTGTCCATGTTGTCACCGTTAGCATCTTGATACTCGGAAAGATCGATATCCCCTGACTCAACACTGGATAAGAGAAACAAATACGTTACGGTTAAGATGTTTGAAGAAATCAAGAGCTAGAAGAGGCTTGAAAAATTACCTAATAACTGAAGTCTTTAAGAGTCTGACAGCTAAAAGAACATGACTTGGTTTCACCTGAGAAACAGTTCTCAGATAAAGCAAATTAATGACTTATAGAAAAATGAAAGAAACGAGACAAGGTTATATAATCACCAGAGTTTCTAAATGACTCCTAGCAATGGCTTCTGAGAGCCTGATCAGTGCCTCCAGTTGCCTCACTGTCATTCGATATGCGACTCTTGTGCCAGGAGTTGTGTCGCCTGTACGTAGAGCAACATAAGACTCGACCAGTAGCTTTCTTGCTTCTGGGCTTAGCTGCAAAACAGATGAAGATACCAAAAAAATGTTAGCATCTCCAAAACAAGAGCTTTTTGGGGTTAATTTACAACCTTTGGCTTTAACGTTTTGGCATATGCAATGTAGCGCTTGAGTTGTACGGTAGTAAACTCAGGCGAAAGAGCTGCTTCGTGTTTCTGGTGGACACGCACGATATGATGGGCGATGTGGTAATCCGTTAACTCATCAGGGTCATCAATCATAACGTACACAAGATCGAACCTCGAGAGAATGGCAGGTGGAAGGTTAACGTTGTACTGAGAATTAGAAATATTCAAAAAAACTTCAATGAAAGTTCTTAAACAAAGAAGTAAATCAAAACATGCATCCACTGAAAATCAACTTCGGGGATAAGCTCACCTTAAGTGGCTTAGATTTATCATATCGCCCACCAACAGGATTAGCTGCTGCAAGAATTGATGTCCTAGCATTCAAGGTTGCTTGAATCCCAGCTTTTGTAATGCTTATCGTTTGCTGTTCCATGGCTTCATGAATAGCAACCTTTGTGCCAAAATGTAACAGTAATCTCAATTAGCCACAGTCAAGGAAACTCAATCCTCAGTACTGTAACAAGAAATGATGAACATTTACCTGATCTTTGATATCCATCTTGTCAAACTCGTCAATGCAACAAATTCCATTGTCAGCAAGCATTAAAGCACCAGCCTATGAAAGAACACGATGATATCAGTTACAATTGAAACATAGAAATCACAGTATCAAAGGAGGGTAGCATTGTTCAAAGCCATCTACAAAGTTTCGTCTCATCAAAAGTTACCTCAATGCAGAATTCTCCAGTTTCTGGTTCTTTGGCCACAGTTGCAGTCAGCCCAGCTGCAGAAGACGACTTCCCAGATGTGTACACAGATCTTGGTACAATGCTTGCGGTGTACCTGCAAATATTAAACCAAAACTAAGGTAGCAGAATTCTGAAGAATAGGAAGACGCTTTGTCTTTTCAGCGAGAATCAGTACTTGAGGAATTGGGATTTAGCACAGCTGGGATCCCCAACTATACAAACATTGATGTCTCCTCTAAGGTTGATGCCTTCATGAGTGGTCTTATGCACACCACCAAGTAGCATAAGTAGAACTGCACGCTTGATGTCTTGATGACCAAAAACTGTTGGTGCCATGCTTCCAACTAATTTATTGAAGTAATCAGGAGTGTTCCTCATCTGCTGAATTTCATCGAGCTCTTCTCCCTAACATGTTTTAACAAGAACAATTTCAGTACTTGTGTATATAGTTACCATGTGAGACTCACATAAAAAGAGCAAAACCGGACACTGCGGAATAATAATACCCATCTCGATTCATATATGTAATTTAGTCTAAGCCTTACCGTGAACTGCTGCTGATCATCTTCATTAGAATCATTTTGGCGGTTCCTCATGTCAGTGTTCCTGCTACCATCAGCTATCTGAAAAGAAGAAAACATTCATTGAGACTGGGTCGACACGTTTCACCTTGAGTTTTAATTTAACAGTTACTTTAGTTGACAAACCTGCACTGAGTTCGCAATAAAGGCAAGCCGATACGAAAGATCTCGAACTCCCAGAGCCTTAAGACCCTTGACACCTTCATGTCCAGCAGTGGAGCTTTTCTGCTGCGATGAGTCACGGCGGCATTCTGCTCTCTCTCCAGGTGCTGCCAACGCTGATATGTCAGGTATCACAACAACCGTTCCCGTAAAAATAACCCTGCGAGGAAAAAAAAAACAAAAGGACTCAAAATGATGGTCCTTATAAAGATGGAAACATATACTAGCGAAAGAAGGAAACTCACGTGTCACCCGCTCTGGCCTGTTCAACAATCTCATGGCGCAGAATGACATCCAAAGACCGTGGCAAGGAACCTGCAGGTATCTCTTTAGAAGTCTCCTGCATCCTAACTCTTTGCCAATCCGCAAACTTGCTCTCTTGTCTAAGCAGTGCCCATCTTGCTCTGTTCAAACAAGTTGGGCTCACACAGATCGTAGGCTGTGCATCAATACCATGAATGACAAAAACAAAAAAGTTAAACAAGGAATTTCAAAGCTAAGAGCGTCTTAAAAAAGAAGCAATCATTTAAGTACCTGTGTGTACTTAAACTGTTGCTCAACGTTCTTGATAACGCTGCCACAATCTAAGCACTTGAAGGTTCCATAAAGAAGCTCAGGTCTGACTTCGCTAGTTCGAGTAACCACACCAGTGACAGACACAAGCTTCCCAATTTCTGAAGTGGTTAGCTCCCTCAACCTGGATTCATTATCACAAGCACCACACACTACAAATTAAACATAAAAGTTCATGGCTAGAGAAAGAAACGAAGAGCTACTTAATCGTCAAAACCATAAATGTAAATTAATCTCAAGGTTTCATCATCACAATCACCAAAACACGAAAAATGTATCAAACTAATAAAGCTCATGACTTTTATGAGGGAAGGAAAGACATATTCATTACCTCTTGGTGAAAGGGAGGTTGTAGAAGGAAACATTGATATCTTTGTTGGGAGTCTCATCAGAAATGAACGAAGGATTCATTTCAATCACAAACCTCTTACAAGCATTCCTCAAATACGGTTCAAACCTAAACCAATTAATTATCAACCCCAAATTAACAAATCTAGGGTTTGTTTAAAATTAACGCCATTAGAAGAAAAGCACAAACCTGAGGTACTCGTCGGCGATGGCTTTCTGAAGAGCGTCGTTGAAACCCATGACATGTGAGAAATCGATGTACATCATTGTCGATTCCCCGCCTCGGATTGCCTCAATCTCCGCCTCGTAGTACAGCCCCGGATTGTTCGCATCTAATCGGAAACTGAGGACAACCACCAAAAGTTAATTTACCATCGAATTAGAGCGATACGGAACTTCAAATTCTGGGAAGAACGAAAAAAACAAACCTCTTGAGGAACTCTAAGAAGACGTTCTCCACTTGAATCGCTTGCTCGTCCATTACAAACCCACCAAACGCCTCCATTTTCAAATCTGAAAACTTTCCGGGAAAGTAAAACCCTAATTTTCGTTTGAGCAGAGAGAGAAAGAGAGTAAATGTGTCCTCCCAGTTTCTCACTACGGGGGTAAAGAACATTGCTGAGTGCTGTTGTGGCGGGAAATTAACTGGGCCTCTCTATCATTTTCCCGCCAAATCCATAGCGTACAATGGGCCTTAATAGTGAGCCTTAATACTGGGCCTTATAATAATATTGTGGGCTTTGATTAAATTTTGTTTTATTTTTTTTAAGTGATGGAGTATTATCCAAGTGGCATGCGGTTCGAGGGCAATCTACTTTTGAATCGTCTTCTTCTTCCTCTTCCTTTTGGTATTCTTCTTCAATTGAAAGAGAGATGCAGAATCTGTGAATTGTAAGAGGATATTTTTTTGCTGTTTTAAGATATAGAAGAGGAAAAATGGTGGCGGCTGCGACGCAGATATTTCAGTTACCGTTACAGTACTCTGTTTCTTCCGGCCATCGGAGTTATCACGGTGTTTGCTTGCCGTCTCCGGTTGTATTCCGTAGGAGTAGTGGACAGAGGAAGAGTCGGAGGTTCGGAAGTTTGATAACTCAGCAGGAGAAAGGAGACGCGGTGGAGATTCGAGTTCCTGTTCCGTTAACACTGGAGCAACAAGGGAAGGAGAAAGAAGATAGAGACGATGAAGACGAAGTAGAAGAAGGAGAAGTAGATCCTCAAGATCTTAAATACGTCAATGAGATCAAACGGGTTTGTTATTCCCTTTTTTTTTTTTTTTTTTATTTACTGAAATTATAGATAAGTGTTCTGAAGAATTAGATTCTTGTGTGTTTCTTATGGGAACGTGTAGCTATAAGCTTATGGTTTGTCTAGTATTTGATGAAATAAAAACGTGTTTTTTTTGGGGTTAGGTGTTGGAGCTACTCAGGAGGAACAGAGACATGATGTTCAATGAGGTAAACCCCATCCCAGTCAGTCTCTACGTTTTCCTACTGTATACCAGCAAGTTCTGGTTCTGTATTGTGTTCTTTCTTTTGATGAGACAAAGGATGAGAAAGTAACAAGTCTGTGAAACTTCAAAATCATATTAGGTCAAGTTGACCATAATGATTGAGGACCCAAGGGAATTGGAAAAAAGGAGACTTCTCGGAATAGAAGAGGATGATGCCCCTAGTAGGGAAGACTTAGCTGAAGCCTTGGAACTGGTAAAACTTTCCTGTCTTTCATTTAGATGCACTACTTAGAGTGAATTGTGAGGAGATGATATGCTAGTTTTCCGCAAAGAGAAGAAAGGAACTCAACTCATATATGGCTCAGTTCTAGGAGTATATAGAGTTGTGAATCACTCGCTTGGCTATCTGGAGTTTGATTTTTTTTTTGTTAATTTATACAAATTCATCTGTAGCTTAGTACGGTTACTTGGTAGCCTTGGTTAACTAACCTTTCTTGAGTTGCATTTATCGTTCATCTGTAACATTTCTTGTTTAAATGGGAATGGGACATTATGCTGGTCTGTTTAACTCCAAGGTTTAGACTTTTAGTACGCAAAATTGTCTCAAGTTACAATGATCCTGTTACTCGTTATGATATCAAGCTGTCGCTTCACAAGACCAAGTTAAGCAGTTTGCATTGTGTAGTATCAAGGGGTAACTAAGTTGAAACTTGGTGGGGGAAATAGTTTACTTTTCGCTTAAGTATGATGATCCTTAAGTAATGTCTTTCTGTCTTCTCACAGGTAAATGAAGGGAAAATCCCTAAAGATCGTCTCACTCTCCAGATGCTGTACGAGGAAATGATCCGTTGGCCAAATTTAGAGGTACCTCTTCTTTAAATCATACAATTGTTTTGTCTATATGGCCCCATTGGTAGAGGAAACGACCACCGTTTCTCATGAGGCAATCCAAATACGTAATGCAACAACTGCCATAAGCTTATAAACATTTATAGAGTAAAGTTCATGGTAGCATACACACTTGGTGCATTTAATTTATCGATATTTCTTCCATAAGGAATCCAGACATATAAACATGCAATTGACTAGGCATGAAGGTAGCCTTTTAAGAAACACAGAAAGCATATTGTATTGACTGGTCTAACCCCACGGGGAAATGTCATATTGGTACAGGACCTTTCAAATCTTAGTTTTGTCTGATGGTGTTGATTCCTACATCGTTCGTAAAATACGATGGAAGTGTATCCCTTTTTGTCTGTGTAACTCTCTGGTGACCGCTGATATACATTTAGTTAGTTAGCTGCGCACAACTTTGTTTCAAAGCCTTTATCGTAACCCTTATCTTGTGCATCTGATAAGGTTGAGGTTTCAAAGAAGCAGCGAACAAAATCATTGTATGCGAAATCCACAGACACCGGAATAGATCCAAAAGAGGCAGCCAAGAGACTCAACCTAGAGTGGGATTCAGCTGCTGCAATTGAAGAAGCCGATGTCGATGATGATGACACTGGAGTAGCCAAGAAAGCCATGGTTTGTGTTCTCAAACCTTTCACAGAGTTGTGGTTTTACCTTTAAATCTGTACTCTTTCTTCCAACATTTGCAGTGTTTTCCTATTCAAAACCTTGGGATCTGATCAATATTTTTCTCTTGCCTTTGTTCTTAATCTGTTGCAGGGTTATGGAGCGTTGTACTTAGTCTCATCTTTTCCAGTCATCATCGGTATATCAGTTGTATTAATCCTGTTTTACAATTCCCTTCAGTAGATTCCCAAACCTTTACGTTTTTTCACATACACCAATGACCGACCCATCATGGATGTTTTGTAACATAATATTATGAAATAAATTTCAATTATTTAATCGTCTTCTTCCCTAATCAACAGCTTGTGGTATGCACAACGTCGGGTAATATTCCAAATCTTTGGGTAATATTATAATAAGTCTGGTTCGTGCGGGCGTATCTCTCTTTGTCAGATCCTGTCTCAATCTTGGGCATGGTCTCATGTATATAATGCTATAAAACTTAGCTTATTTATTCATTTTATGTGTTTTATAATAAAGTCAATAGCCTTTGGCTGAGATTAATACGCAGGTAAGAAGAAAAGCTGGACGTGCAAATCATGATCAAGTGTTAGCCACCGAACGTGCAGTCCATGCTTCCTCAGTGACATTGTATAAGTATCCGTCATCTCTTAGCCTTAAGACGTAGCCATTGTCATTTCTCATCTTACTAGTTAGACATTTTCAGACCGAAAAAAGACAATGGCTGCTGCAGTTCTTATGCCAACGATAAGCTTTAGAGACGGGAGCATTCACGAGGATTGGCAAGTACTAGGCAGAGACGAGCCAAAGAAGAAGATTCTGGTCAAGCAAACAAGTATGGTGCGTCAGGAGAGAGAGATATCGATGGACCCCAAGTCTGTCAAGTCGTTGTCTATGTCACCGTCCTTAAGAAGGAACGATAGCTTCGATATGATGCTTTTACCGGCCATGTCACCTCCTAGAGACTTAGATGCGCCTATGCCTCTTCCCTTGCAGCCAGTGCGGACTAAGTTTGTGAGCCGTAGCCTCCCAAGCTCAACCACAAATTCTCCTAAACAACGTTCTGGTCTAATGCGTGCGCTCAAAGGCAAGGAACAAGACTTGTCTTCTTCATCTGCATCATTGAAGAGAAGCAAATCGTGTGGATCTACGAGCAAGAGACTCTCTCTTCGAAACTCTTTCTTCGTCAAAACCGAATCGAACAAGAGCATTAACAATAACAGTACATTAGAAGACGGGTTCAAATGCAACGCTCTGTGTTTATACCTCCCCGGTTTTGGTAAAGCAAAACCGGTCAGATCATCAAGAAGAGACGATTCTTCTTCTTCTTCCTTCACCCGAACCACCACCACCACGACTTCGGCATCATCGTCCGTTACCGTTTCAAGAACCGTCTCCCTCAGAGAAACCACCACGACCACCACAGTGATCTCAGCTCGAGCTTCAATGGAGAAATTCGACTGCAACTCATACGCTTCGGAATCCGCCGGGGACGAAGGAGGTGGTCACTTATTCGACTTACCGTCCGAGCTAATCAAAAGCGGTTCGGGTAAAAACGATCACGACGATCCGGTTTCAGCGGCTTTCGTGTTCGACAAGGAACCTGTTGAGAAAGAGATCAAAGGGGTTTTAAAGATGTCTGGTTCGAAAAACAGAAGATCGATGGAGTCTTCGCTTCGCCAGGTTCGATTCTCCACGACGTCGCCGGTTTCTTACCCAACGTCACCGGCGATCTCACCACGGTTGCTAGAAGCCAGCAAGAACCTCAATGCTTTCTTGGAAGCTCAAGCCGTTTGAGTGATAATTTGAGTTTTAACTTCAATATATAAAGATGTAATATACACGGATGTCTCTGTTAAAATATTTTTTTTTCTTTGGTAACAATTTCCCAAGAAATCAATATCCTTTTTAAAATTAGAATTGAGCGATTTGTGTCAATATTTTAATGCCAAATTTATAGAAACTCGTTCAGATCGCGTGGTTGCATTATCATATTCTGGATATTGATGAATCATGGAGGAAACTGTAACGACCCAAATCTCGGTCTGGGAAAATTTAGTCCAATAAGATCTAATTACATTGCAGAAAACCCTAAAGTTTTCTTATTTAAGATGGATTTCGTGGTGGCCTCTGACAGAACTTTTGGGGGATGGCAAAGCCCTGCCGGAACGTCATCGGAACAGCTACAAATAGCCACCATGAAAGAGAAGTCATCCCACCATCCGAAAAGAGAGATTAGAGTTCAGCAGACACGTTTTGGGGGAACAGAAGAACGATCGATAAAATATGAGTATTTCGAATCTAACTTTTGAGGTTATGTTCTACACTCATAGATCTAAGTGTATCAGAAAGCAGATCGTCATTTGGAATTTTTATCTAAGAGTTATGGTTGTTTCTTTGGGACTGATATCTACAGATCGGATCCGCGAACAGTCAACTTCATCAGCGTTTTACCGTTGATACAGAAGGAACCAGGGAACGGGCGAGATATCATTGGAAAGTCTCGATGCCAGATTTTCAGATCATCTATCCGATC
>NC_027754.1:26710313-26739223 GCF_000695525.1 Brassica oleracea var. oleracea
TTATTCCTTTTTTTTTGGTTATTCCTCAAAATCTAAATTGATTTTCATATTTGCATTCTTATATATCTTATTTATGAGAAGCTGAATCTGTTACAAGTTGTTCACTATTTTCTTTTTAGTTGTATCTTTCCTTTTTTCTTACTCCTCAAAATTTAAATTGATTTTAAACTGATTTTATTGCTTTTTAGGGTTTGGTTTTTGATTTAGTTTTAAGATTTTAGTTTTTTCAATTTTTAGTTTCTGATTTTTCTGTAGATTTTAGCTTTTAGAAAAACTTGGACGATGATTTAGATTTTAGAAAATTTTAGTTTAAAAAATTTAGATTAAATTAATAAAGAATAAAATAATAAGAATAATAATAAAAAAATTTAAAGCAATTAAAATACATTATATTATCACCAAAAACATACATACAAAGATAATTATATAAAACTGCATGCTCTTAAAAATTTCAATTTTATTGAATATTTCGAAATTGATATTTAAAAATACTACAATATGTTATTTAAGTAATTAATTATTAAAAATAAAGAATTAAGATCAGACAGTAATGGATTTGGGCACAAATATTTCTATGATTATTTATTTTCTGTAAGTACTTTCTATAAAAGTTAATTAAAATAGTAAGGTTTAAATAAAATTTTCTTTTGAAATTTTCTGAATTTATTAAATTTATAAAAACAGGAACTTTGTTATTGTATATAAAATGATACTTTTCTAAAATCTAAAATTAATAGCAATATTAAAAAAATTGAAAAACCGACATAATTTGATGAAAAACTTAACAGATGTAGTTTTTGGATTTTCTTTAAAAATTAGGAAAAAAAAATAAAACCAGTTTCCTTTGATTGAAGGAAAAATATTTATCTTTTCTTCTTTTTTTTTGGTCAAAGGAAATCTATTTATTTAAGAGTTTGATTGGGTAAAAGGTGGTTTTTTTCAAAAACATACCCAAAACTACTTCAAGATCAGTACATAATCAACACCTTAACCTGGCTTATGAACTTGTGTTTGTACCAATAAACGTTTTACTTCACAAAATCGTATTTTAATTCTTAATCATTAGCTCACTATACAAGTTTGAGTTACAAACCTTTACACCGGTTCAATAAACCACATTCATTTAAGAAGAATCCAAAACTGATATAATAGATGGCTCGGCAGTAGATGCAGCCCTGACTCCAAGTTTTTGTTTGGTATTTAATATATGCTGCAATTATTCAACATAAATCATGGTACTAGTGTTTTAATATTGGAAAAATACAAAAAAAATATGTTTCATATAATATTCTTTGGATATCATTTTTCTTCTTCTTTATGGTGGACGTGATAGATATTCATTGAATGGGTTAGTGGTAAGAGCTCCAGGTATGAGTCTATTAAAGATCCCAATGACTAAACCAAGCTCAGTGGCTCAAGGTGTGTCTATGTGGGAATGGTCTGGCTCTGCATTTGATGAAGGAGAAAAAGCTGCTAAGTGGTTTTCAGATTATCTTGGCAAACAAAGCCGTTGGTTCGGTTTGATAAAGGTCTTGGCCTTTTTTTTTTTTGTTCTTGTGAATATTTTATTTGTAACATATTTTGGATGCATAGATTTGACGTCAAGTTTTCTTAATTTTGATACAGAAACTGAAACTAGGCCTTCACCTCCTCAGTTTGCACCAGATTACACCACAACATTTGCAAATACGTTTCCCTTTATTGGTTGCCTCTCAGGTAAGCCTATATTGATATCTGTAAAGTATAGTATGCATTTAATCTTCCTCTTCTGTTGTTTTGTGATTAGGGTTCTTTAGACTAACTGAATACACTTCTTTCAGAACCGGTGCCTATGAACCGTTTTCGACCCAAGTAAGCTATATCTTTGTTCCTGAATTCTATCTTCAAGGATGGTTGTTTTTCTTCCTAATCTTGATTTTCTTGTTTCTCTTGTAGTATTATTGTGGATAACTGTGATCCTTTCGGAGAAGATCTCTGGGATGAAGTCATGATAAAAGAACTTGTCTTCCAAGGAGTTGTTAGGCTATGTAGCCGCTGCAAGGTGAATATGACGTGAACAAGTAAAACTAAAGTCAGATTGTTTCACTTGAAGTGTTTTTTTCAACTGTTTTGTTATTTCAGTTACCATCTCTGAATCAAGAAACTGGTGTTTCCGGATGCAACTGAACCAATTGAAACTCTGATGAAATTCTGATCAGACAAAGTCTTAATCCCACACAAGAAACCGCATGGAAAGGTGAGATATTGAAAGACCTATAAAAGATCTCAAGTTATCTTGTTTGTACATTGATGCTAAATCGATTTCGATTTCGGTTTATGACAGGTTTTCTTTGGTAAGGATATGGTTTGGAATTGGCACATTACCAACAACAACCAAGGCAAAGGTAACAAGACAATCAAAGTTGGAGATTCCATCTCTGTCATAAGGAAGATCCCTCCCAGGGCTGAAGCACCTGTTTAAGTCATAAATGTAAACATATGTTATGTTGTGTAATAATCTCAAAATAAAGTAAGGAGAGGCATGCTTTCTTGCTTATGTAGATTATTAAAAACTGCACTTGTTAAGTGATTCACCAAGTTGGAATTGTATTTTCTGTTTGAATAGATCTTGACCTTTGAGAACCTGAAGAACTTGGAGCAAATATACTATCAGCGAAGAAACCAAAATGGGACATTTAAACTCTTTTTACTCATAAGAAGAAAGAGCCAAAATGTGCAATACTACAATATATCAGATTCTTACTTAAGATAAACTCTATTTTTTTTTAACATTTCAACTTATCAGACTCCAAAAGCTGTTGAACAGCAACCAAATCAGGAAGCACAATAGCTCCAGCTTCCCTCCAGTCTTTAGCAGCTTCTGTCTTAAACCTATCAAGCAACAAAGCATGCATCCCAATACTCTTTGCCGGAACATAATCTTTACGCATACTATCTCCGATATGCAAAACCTCTTCAGGCGCAATGTTCCCAGCTCTCTCTAGAGCCAACTTGTAAATCCTCGGATCTGGTTTCTCCACCCCTTCAATACCAGAGAACACCCCAAAATCCCACTCTCCCTAAAACAAACCAATCAAGCATATGAGAAAACTTGAGAATCAACTTCGAAAATCACAAACATATTTCACAGTGAGAGAGACTTGTTCAATACCTTGTTCAAACCCAAGGCAGGTAAAATAACTTCTTGATATCGATACTCGGCGTTGCTAACAAGTCCAACTATAAGACCTTTCTGGCGTGCCCATCTCAAGAAGGGGCGAGAATCTTGAAAGACAGAGTAAGGTGCAGCAGAACCAAACGTTGAATAGATTCGTTTGAACACTTTCTCAAATGTCTCCTCATCATACTCATATCCTGCCTAATTTAAATATCAAAACCCTCCCTTCAACATCAAAGTAGGTAACATATGCTTTAACATGAAAATCTAAAGAATCAAATTAGCATATTACCTTGACAAATGAGTCTCTGACAACGGTTTTCCACCAGACAAGGTTTGGTATTTTGGCGGAGAAACCGAAACAAGGGTACTTTTGAGCCATGTCAGTGTAAGCTAGCTTGAAACCTTCATGGACACGTTTGTAATCAGGACAGGGCAAGCCAATGGCTTTAGCAGCCATACAATAGTAATCACCAAGCTCTCCTTTGTAAGCTATGAGTGTACCAGTAACATCTACTGTGATACACCGTAACTTGGATAAAAGAGACATGGCTCCTCCTGTCATCTTCTCTCACACTGTAAAACCAAAAAAAAAAGGGAGATCAATTTAGTAACACAAAAGATTTGAAGTTAATAACACAAAAATATGATCAATTTATAACACAAGTGAGCTCCCTAATGGCTAATTTTAATTTCTTCGCCTGCTGCCAAAAAAATTATTTTTGATGTGAGTTTCATTGGACGAAGATTTACAGAGAAAGATCTGATTCTATTTCATGGGTTTTGCCCAAAAGTGCTCTGATTGATTAAGACAAGAATCAAAATAAATGATGGAATCGACATAAATGTAGGGACACAAAGAGGAAAGCTTTATCGCAAGAAAGCAAACAAAAAGCACGAAACTTGAAGTACCCACCAGAAGCTGAGATTCGGGGGAACACTTTGGTTTCTTCTTCAATTGGGTTATATATCTTCGAAAGCTTTAAAGCTACACTGAAATGAGATCACCCAAGTCCCTTTGTTGTATGTATATATATTACACGAAACACACAGAGAAGTTGTTGAATAGATGCGTGCTCTCACGTGTGGGTTGCGCACACAGAGACAAATTAGGCTGGCAGCTAATGGATTTTTTTTAAAACAAGCTTCTTTGATTTTGGTGTTAAGATAGATTTCTTGAGATATCGGACACTCTTAAAGGTTACATTAAATTGCTTATTTGGAGACCAAGTTTGAGGATATTTTCGTAATTTACACACAAAATGAAAATAATTAATCCATTGGATGGCATGATAGTGGCCTGCTGTTTTGTCTTTAAACCAGAAACCGGGTTCAGGTTTTCTGTTTATTCCTATAACACGTTTTTTTTTGTGTTTCTACAGTTTTTTTTTTTTAAACTGTACAACTATTAAATGATGTGAAACAATATTACAAATTTTCTTTTTTGACAGAAATTAAAAAGATGACTAATACCAAAAAGACCAAAGATCTAAACAACTACAAAGGAAGAGAAGTATGTGTTGGCAAGAAAATAAGGCAAGTCTTGTTTAGAAGAAGTTTGATATATAATAGTTAACAGTCTTGACTTTCTTAGAATAACGTTTTATACAAAATTTTGATTGGGTACACAAGTAAAAAGGTCCCCATACTAAGAAATGAGAGAGTAATTAAGTAGGATGTTTAGCCTAACCATTTTTATAGAATATTGAATAATAATAATATAACTATTGTATTTGTAAATACAATATCATATTATCTCAAACAAGAAATAAAGACTACGCAATACACAGTTTAACCACAGAGACACAAGAGCCTGAACCTATCTCTTCAGTGGTGAAAAATAATGAGCAATGCTTGAGGAAGCAGAACCATCACCTTTGCTTTTACCAGCGTTAGGCCGTTTATTAGGACGTAGGAAACTCCTGAATTCTCTTTGAATCTCATAGGGCAACTCGTCGAAAACAGACTGATCGATTTCACCAACCTTGTATCCCCATTCTGTTTCTCTTCTATCTTCCACCTCTTGATTCACTTCACTACTATGGTTTGTGGAGCTACTCAAGTTGCCTCTGTTACTTGTTAATGACACTGTTGAATCTTCTCGAGTCTCTTGCTGTGATTGAGGAGTTGCATTGTAATTCTTAAAAATATCGACAATTGAAGGCATTCCCTAAGAACATATAAACAAAACAGATTCTCAGAAAAAGGCTGAAGGTTTGTGTATTACAGAAACAAGCAAAGAAACGGTTATAAACTAGCATACCCGATTCTTCTCCTTGGAGTTGTTTATCTTCCGCCCAATTGTCTTCGTTTGTGTGCCTGATTGGGTTGGAAACTCCTTTGCTTCACTTGATTGACAAGAGGCATCCTGACAAGGAAACTGCACAGTTGGTTCTTCAATGGTACAACAGTTACTTGATAAAATAGCTTGATAAGCTCTTGAGTCATTCAAACTATACACAGAACCTCTTCAAATTTCTAATCTCTTGAAACTGATAACTTAATTGTGCCTGGTTGTGTTTGGCCTTTTTTTCTAGAGAGATGAGAGTAAAAACTTTCGGGTATAGATACCTTTTCAGGGACCATGTCCATGTTTCCATATGAATTGTCTAAATCAGGCGAAGTATCAGTTATGCTGATGTCTTTATTAGGCATTGCTGCTTCGGTTTCTGCTGATTTCTGTTCAGAACAACTTTCACTAGCTACACAAATTGCAAGACAAAACATGAAATTAAGTTGATTCAAGAACAGTTCTGCAAATACACAGGAAGACTCTGGAATACCTGAGGGAGTCATCGCTACATGTTCTTGAGGACAACCACTTTCTGAACTTGAAGGAATAGTTGATTGACTTTGAAAATATCTCATTATCGAGCTTGTGCCCTACGGTCATAAAACATCACTTCTACCAGTACAGTGTAGAAAACAAGCTACATGTTCGATAGTGGGAAATATATAGAAGATATTTTAGATGCTATGTGAACTTACAGATGGTATATCCACGATCTTGCTTGCTGAAACAGAGAGTCCTGTTATTCTCCATGTTTCTTTCTTATTGCCTTGAGGTTTAGTCCCGAAAGGTCCCATGTATTCACGCAACGCAGCTTGGAACAAGTTAAAGGCATCTTCCTGAATCTTGGTTACCCCATATCTCAGAGGACATGATTTTGAAGGAAACTTCTTTTGCGAATCTGAATCCTTTGACTGCATAGTATTTTACCAAAAAATGATTTTAACTCCACAAGGGTATATAACTAAGCAAAACATTTGTGCAAACAACAAATACAGGAGAAAAATAAGTACTCTGAAAGCGCTAGCATGAAGGGTAAGGGTGCTTGCAATCCGCTTATTCTGCTCCAAGTCAGAACTGAGACGCTCGTATAGTTCTTCAGAAAGCTGATTCAGCCAATGCTGGACCTAAAAGTATTAACAGATTTTTATTAAGATAACAGTTATATGGTATAAGTAAATAATCTGGCTGAGATTCAAGTCTTACATTTGAGAGTGACCTCAAAGCACGAGGTCCAGGAAATGTCTTTCCAGAACCATGGCTTTTGGGGAGAAGACGGCCTTGCACTTCTTCCCCACTGATCCCTCTTGCAATATTCCATAACCATGTACTACAAGGCACATCAAAACAAGTATTGATAACCTTAGTTACAAACAAGCACAAGTCCCACATCCTTTTAAGTTTATGTTATAAAGCACATAAGTGGTCTTTTAGGTAACCAGATTCATATTTTGGCAGGCTAATCTTCACTAGCCTAAAGAGTCGATGAGAACAAATTTCTATCTTTTCAAGATTTATTATTACCCAGTATTTATTCCGTAATGTTCTTGCAGCTTCGTTTCAGAAAACTGCAACAAGTCACTCACAGTGTCAATTCCCAAGTCAGTTTGCAAGCTAGTTCCCAGCTTTCCTCCCAGTTGTTTCCTGCAAGATACATAATTAGAGTATCTAAATAATTGCCGACAGCAACTAACAATCTTATGATCATGGGACAGAGATCAATGATGCAATTCCAAGGTTAAGACATGTTTAAACTTTTTTAGAACATACGGATAATAAATACCAAACCTTACATGTTTATACATAAATTAACATGTGTATAACACAAATGATTTAATTCTTATAAAGAAAATATCCACTGGGGTCAGTAAATAGGGTCTAGCTTACTTACATTTTCTTTATTGGCAAAGAACTGAGAAGTTCCTCTACAGCTGCGTATGGTACAACAGTTTGCTGGGCAGGTTTGTTCATTCCACTAGCAAGTTTGGCTAGCATCTGCATGTTAAGTTACATGTTGTCACTAAAAGTAGCAATAAAAGGAAACTAAAACATACAAAAGAAATCGCTTCTTGCCTTGTTATGGGCAATGCCAGCAGAACAGCTAAACTCAGTCTCCTTCAACACTTGTTTCCGTAGTTCTGCAACAATGATGATTCCACAACCTAATAACTTATCACGACGATCAGCATCTTTTCTACATATCCAATCACGGACACTCTCCTTAAAATCATCTCCATCCTGAATCAAAGCAAAAAAAATCTGTATCACAACAGTAGAAAACAACTTAGGATCAAATATATTAGAAGAATCTCAATCAAACCTCTCTGCTCATTCCAAGAATATGAGATTTAAGAGCTTCTTCATCTATAGATTCCAAACCCTCTGGAGGCGCATCGGCGAGCATGCTTTCAGCTGCATCGGTGAGGTCAAGATACACTTCGTCAATGGAAGCCCTCTCACATTTACCGCTTTGTGCTAGAATCGAAACCACCTACGGAGAGACATAGAAGGGGATAACTTTAGCATATAGTTAGAGACACAAACACAAACATTTTAAGCATACTTCCAAGTTCCAACAACCTCTGAACCGGCACTGCGATAGGTATTCAGGTCAGCTTTACCACGAGCGACAGGAACTTGAACCAACTGAATCTCAGGGCAAGCAGCTTTAGCCTCTTCACCTCTCATGGACCTGAAAATTTCATCCTTTAGACACACAATAAACAAGATTTGATACGATTGGGAGGAGGGGAAAGAAGCATATTATTGAATTAGACTAACCGCTTGACGCCACAACTACGTGCTTCGTAGCTAACAGCAATCAAAGCACCACCTTGCCATTCATTGTACTGTACAACCGCAGTAGGAAGTCCTCGCAGCTCTGGTTGCTTCCGTTGCTCCACTAATCAGGTAATAAAAGGGCACAATTTTAAAGAAAGAAAAGGAGTTAACTTAACATATAATCCCTAAACGAAGTCAACAGAGGAAAAAAAAAAACAAAACCCTTTTTCCAGAAGTTGGAAACCCAGAACGCCAACAGTTATTCAAATTCGAAAGAGCTTATAGTAATCCATTGGGACCTTCTCTCACTTAAGTGTATAGCGACATTAGGGTTAGATAGGTAAAGAGACCTTGAACGTAGAAGCAATCCATGTCGACATGAGCGATAACTCTTGCATCCGATGTCTCTGGTCTCGCCACTGGCATTTTTTTCTATAGCAAAATTGAATCTTTCTTTCTACATAGTAATCTGAGAAAATCGAGAGGGGAACAAGAAAGGGGTTAACTTTTTCTGAGAGGGTTTTCTTTTTTTTTTTCTCGGGATAGCGCGCGAAAATAATAAATAGCAAAAACCCCTCAAACTATTCGCTTTTGATAGAAAGCCCCTGAACCACTACCTAACCTACAAAACACCTTCCATCAAATCTAAACGAAACTTTAAGTAAAAGATTATTCTCGACTTTAATATTTGTTTACTTTTAATAACACTACTAGGCTCGAATAGCAAAGAGGAAATTTAAATCATTAGGGATGATATAAGAAAGCAATATAAATAATGATCAATTTGAAAGTAATGGGTATTTATTAAAGAAAGAAATAAGTTTGAGTACTAACTTGGAAAAGTTCATGTTTTATATATAAACCCCCCGCACTGACTTCACGATTTGGAAAAAATTGCGTGGAAAGCTTCTTCTCCGTCTCTGCAATGAAGCGTAGCATCGGTTCCAATTCTTCAGGCAACAGTGGGAGTAGCAAGAAGTCTAAGAAGAGCAATCAGAAAACCCTAGGCGCCGCATGGGGCGCCGCCTCTCGTCCTCCATCTTCTTCTTCTCGTTCTTCTCCATTTTCCGATTTCGGAAGGTTCTTCTCTAATTCTATGTAACTAACACTTGTAGTGGTGGGTTTTTGAAATTACCATGTAAAGGTTTGGACTTTCCCTCATAAAGTGTTTGATTTGGCATTTTATTGTCTTATCCTCTGTCTAATCTTTACTTGTCTTATAAACGGTGAGCATTGTTATCATTTTATGTTGTGTGATTTTTGTAGTTACATGGAAGTGAAAAATCGGAAACTACAGAAGCAATTTGAAACCGAGGCTTCTAGTGGTGTTTCGGGTTCTGAGAAGCTTATATTCCAAGGGGTTTCAATCTTTGTGGATGGTTTCACCATTCCTTCCCATCAGGTTTACCTCTACTGCTTTGGTTTAAATTACTCAGGATCCAGTATTTATTTGTACAGATCTGTGGTTTAACTGTGTTTACATCTGTCTAGGAATTGCGAGGTTACATGCTGAGGTATGGTGGGAGATTCGAGAACTACTTTTCTAGGCGTTCTGTAACACATATCGTCTGCAGCAATCTTCCAGATAGTAAAGTCAAGAATCTACGGTTAGTGTCCTTCTCAGTTTCTTACAAACTCCCATGTTCGTTTATTGAAAAAAGGTTTCTTTTTTCTTTTTCTAATCAGGGCATTCAGCAGAGGGTTACCTGTTGTGAAACCCTCATGGATAGTGGACTCTATCTCTTCCAACAGACTTTTGGGATGTAAGTCTACACCAGACGATCCAGATTCACTTAAAACCATGCAAAACATAGTTAGAAATTTTTTGATTTTATAATTTTTGTCATAACTGCACAAAACTCTTTGGTCATCTGTTTCAATGCTCTTTTCTGTCTTTATCACATCACAGGGGTTCCTTACCAGCTAGATCAACTGAATGATACCCAGCCAAAGTTGTCTGCGTTTTTTGCACCCAGAAGACTTTCCAATCCGCCGTTTACATCTTCTCAACCTGAAACTGGATACAGTGAAGCTGAAGACGGAAGTTCAATTATAGCAGGAGATTCAGAGGAATCAAGAGACCACGTTGCTGATGAAATTGATGGCGTTTATACTGAGAAGACTACCCCAGAGATGACTGCACAAACAATAACTCACGATCTTAAATCTTCTGAAGTGAATGCAGACATACTTGGTAGCTATGACAACGATGAGAAAGAACTTAGTAGTGAACTCCAGTCCACCACCAATCTGCCTTCTGCTTCGGACAACAAATCCTCCCATGGAAAACCGGTTGCACCTGCTGGTGGATCCTCTGTAAGGCGCCATTCAACTCTCGAGGACCCCAATTTTGTTGAAAACTACTTCAAGGTAAATCTTTATAGAAACATTGTTAGCTAGGGTATCTCTTACGAGGCAATTTCTATAACTTGGTGTCTAGGATGCATGGTCTTACAGCAAAGCAGACTCTGAAGATGCATTTTTCCATATTTAATTTTGTTTCTGCAGAATTCAAGGCTGCATTTTATTGGAACATGGAGAAACAGATACCGTAAAAGATTCCATGGCTCTTTTAATGGACTTAAATGGGCAGATTCTGGCCAGAATACAGCTGAAAATGCCAAGAAGTTAACCATTATCCACATCGATTTGGTAATTTGCACACTCTAAGCAGTTTTCTTTATCCTATGTAGGGGAAACAAAAGAAAGTCCTGGCCTATTCTCTTTTCTGTATTTTCCCACAATACAATAAATATACGTTTAAGCATGAAATTAGCCACTAAAGAAAGTGAAGAACAAAAAAATGCTTGAAGCTTGCGATTAGGATTGCGTTTTTCTGTTCTCACTTTCAGTTGTTGCATTCTAATTATTTAAATCTGTGATATGATCCCAGGATTCCTTCTTTGTGTCAGTGGTAATCAGGAACCGTCTTGAATTACAAGACAAGCCCGTAGCCGTATGTCACTCAGATAATCCGAAAGGAACGGCGGAAATTTCCTCTGCAAACTATCCAGCTCGGGCTTATGGTCTGTCTTATACTAAAGTAATCTTTCTTAAGCTTAGTTAAGCTATGGGTCATTACTTTTCTGCTTATGCACTAACTTGATGCAATTTTCTAATTCTAGGAGTCAAGGCAGGTATGTTTGTAAGACATGCCAAAGACCTTTGTCCTCAGCTTGTTATTGTTCCTTACAACTTTCAAGCCTATGAAGAGGTATTTTTTGGAGTTTAGTGTGTCTTGTTTGTTGTCGAGTCGGTACAGCATGTATGACATTGTAACTCAATCGCAGGTAGCTGATCAGTTTTATGACATCCTGCATAGGCATTGCAGAAAAGTTCAGGTCAGCCTTCAAATAGATCCTTTTTCCAGTTGCTGGCGTTAACCTAATGTTAAAAATAATGTTTCTTTTTTGATGTTAGGCGGTAAGCTGCGATGAAGCCTTTTTAGATGTCTCGGATTTGAGAGATGTAGAACCTGAGTACACAGCATCAACAATAAGAAGAGAGATCATTGAGACTACTGGATGCAGTGCAAGTGCTGGGATAGGCGGTACTATGCTAATGGCTCGCCTTGCTACCAGAGTTGCTAAACCAGCCGGTCAGTTTCATATCTCTGCTGAGAAGGTGATTTCTGTAAACTGCTTTCTATTTTTAGTGTATATATGTTTGTTCAGTGACTTGTGCTAGTGGAAAGAGGTCTATGGACTATGAGCTGTGGTTATTTTCTTGAATGTAGAAGCCATTTTGTATAGAAGCTCGGTTCATGATAGTGTGTGCCGTTTTTGCAGGTAGAGGAGTTCTTGGATCAGCTTGCAGTCGGCACACTTCCTGGTGTAGGTTCTGTGTTGAAGGAGAAGCTGGAGAAGCAAAATATTCAAACCTGTAGGCAGTTACGTTTGATATCCAAGGTAAAACATCTTTGTGGTTGTAGACATGTCTGGAAGCCAAAAAATCGTATTTTCCTTAAAAGAGCATGTGATTCTCGTTTAGTGCGCTGGCCTTATACATAGTTAAATATAAATTTTCCAAGAAACAGTTTGGCACCAATATTTTACTTTGGTTAAGCTTTACATCGAAATAGCTTTTGAAGTTGAGAAAATCACCATATACAATTTTACTTACTACAAAACTTATTTTGAGAACATTCTACAATTACAAGGAAAGTGGAATTGTTATTGAGAAAAAGTGAAATTGTGACAATCATCTTGATAAAAAAAAATCTATTGGGATTTGCAGGATGCTCTTCAAAAGGATTTTGGGGTGAAAACCGGCGAGATGCTTTGGAGTTATAGCAGAGGACTAGACCTTCGGTCTGTTAGGGCGGTGCAGGTCTGCTTAGCAGTTGACTCACTCATTTGTTTTACATTTCCTAGTTTTTCTCTCTATAGGTGATATTTTTCTTTTGACATGTCTTAAATGTGAGCTTATAATTTAGCTCAACCAGTAACCTGGAGATTTTTTATTTACAGGAGAGCAAGTCCATAGGGGCTGAAGTGAATTGGGGCGTAAGGTTTAGAGATCAGCAAGATGTATGTATTCTCGTGAATTATGCCTTTTCATGCTTTTTTTCCAAACATAATTCATTTGATGTTGAACCAAGAATGGCTATGGTTGCTGACGGTTGCAGGTTCAGCACTTCCTCCAATGCCTATGCAAGGAAGTTTCTCTGCGTCTGCAAGGATGTGAAATGATAGGACGCACTTTTACTCTTAAGGTATTATGCCTTCTCTTAATTTTATTGCTTTAAAGATATGTAGTATTATGCTTTTTTCACAGCATCGCATTGGGTATTATATGCCATGCTGAAAGCATTTATCATGAGATAAAAACATTGAAAGTTCGTGGTGCTGTTTCAGATAAAAAGGAGAAAAAAGGATGCCGAAGAACCTGCAAAGTATATGGGTTGTGGAGACTGTGATAACTTTAGCCGTTCTATCACTGTGAGTGGGTACCATAAAAGTTCGAAACTAGGATGATAGTTTTCTTTTATCTCACAGTTGCTAAGTGCTGTAACTTTTCATATATGCTTGTGCAATCCTTAAAGCCTGGCTGATTAACATTGATGCTATAGGTTCCTGCCGCTACTGATGACGTAGAAGTTCTACAGAGGATTTCAAAGAAGTTGTTTGGGTCATTTTGCTTGGGTAAGTGGGCCTTATCTGCTTTTTTGAAGATGGTTTTGTTGTAGCTTTTACCCTCAGTTGAGCCTATTTAAGTCCTTCACATGAAATGCAAGAAGCAGCTTATCTGAATTTTCAAATGTTATAGAAGATGGATAAGAGTCATAAGATTAGTTTGAAAGATTAGATGAACCTGTGGCTAGCTCTTGGCGATTATCTCCCTTATTGCCACTCTATCATTTCCTCAAGTAGATGCATTTAATTATTTTATCGATTTTCTGGGACCATTTTATTGACTTGTAGAAGCTTAAAAGTTGCAAATGATATTTTACAGTACATGACTGTGAGAAATCCCTGAGAAATCTATTCTTTGCTAGCAAACTGTTGAATTGCTTGCAGCTTTTGCTATTTTGTTTCTTTTTCGTTTTAGCTATTCCTTGAATTTGGATTATTAACCCTCAACTTTTGTTTCTCTCAAGATAGATGTTAAGGAAGTTCGTGGGGTTGGGCTTCAGGTCTCTAAGCTTGAGGGTCCAGATCCTTCTAATAAAGGTAGTTTCCTAAAACTCTTCACTATGACTTGTCTGTATGTGTGTTTATCTAGAAAATCAGAAAAAGTTAATTTAATTCCCAAACACTGTTGTCTCGACATTCATTTGATATTTGTTCCCATAACTCTCAAGGTTCAAAGACTCTGACATCATGGCTCAACTCTGCGCCTGCCTCTGTCCAAACAGAAAAAGATGATAATGTCTTTGCTGCAGAAGTTAGAGAAATCCCAGGTAATAAATGCTCTTTTTAGTCCACACAATGTCTTGGTTAAGTTGATAGCTGTGAAAGCTGCTTCCTTAATTACTATCTTCTAGCAGATTGTAAGAGGCGTGATACTGGTGGAGTTTCTAGTCTCCGAGAATGTAATTCAGCAGAACCCTCAGTTCAGTCAGATGATACAAATTCGTCCCTGCCGCCCATGTGTCACCTTGACATGGAAGTTCTAGAGAACCTTCCTCCAGAGCTCCTTTTGGAATTAGATGGAACCTACGGCGGGAAGTTGTTTGAGTTGATTGAGAAAAAACGAGGCAAAAGAAAAATCAACAGCGATTCTTCACACGTCTCCTTGGATGAACCTCATGTAGCGCATCCTCCTATTGCAAGAGAACCTAAAGAGCGTGGCATCGAAATGAATGATTTGGTGCCGTTATCCCTTAGTCAAGTCGACGTCTCTGTGTTACAAGAATTACCTGAAGAGTTGAGAGCTGATGTACTGGGAGCATTTCATGCCCACCGGAGACAACAGTCATCGTCAGATGCTCCCATGGAGACTGGTAAGAAACAAGATAAGGAGACAACATATATAAATGACGCTGAGAATGAGATTGGATTCTCAAGTAGCTCTCTCTGGTTTGGGAATCCTCCTTTGTGGGTAGAGAATTTCAAAGTTAGCGGCAATTCTACTTTGGAGAAAATGTCAGAGATATATTACAAGGTGGCTCAGTCAAGGCCTATGTTATCTACGGTGCTTCAACGTGCTATTTCAGAAGTCGGGAGTTTTCATGATGAAAGTGCCAGTGATTTGGAGAAAACTGTATACGATGTGTGTGAATTTCTTAAAGAGTACGTTAAGATCAAGGTAGAAGGTGATATTGAGGAGATATATCTCTGCTTCCGCCTTCTGAGAAGGTAAAATTCTATTCATAGATCTTTCTTACACCTGTAATCAATCATGAATATGCCTTTGCATTTTTGAACATTCTGACTATTCTGATTCCGTTCAAAGATTTATTTTATTGTTCATAGATTCTTACCACTTTTGGTGATGATTATACTTTACCTTCAGATTAGCTGCAAGGAGCCAACTCTTCCACCAAGTCTGTGAGATTGTGTCTCCCTTTATTCAGGTCAGTGCAAGCTTTCCATCTACATTATAAATGACTGTGTAGTTCCACTTTGGATAAGCTACGTTTTGAAATTAAATCATTTGTGAATATTGGAAAATGGCAAAGTAATCAGACTTCTTTTTCTTCACATAGGCCTTGAGCAGTGAACACTATGGAGGAAGCTTGAGCATACCTTGAAATGTCTTTTTTCCTGGAAGAAACCATATGCTTTCAAATTGCTCTTTGGCTGGATGCTACTGAAGAATGCATACTTGCAGGTACATTCTCATCCCTGTTTATCCATCAATTTCATTTGTTGCCTTCCTTGCCGACCAAGAAAGCTGTGAATATAGAATTTTGAATTTGGACATTGCAGAAGAATGTGGATCCTCAAGGGCATCGTGGTGAATGCACATGAAGCAGTTTAAACAGTCATATGGAAGTGATTCAGACCTTAAAGAACAGAGCCACCCCTCTCTTTTTCTGTTGATAGAAGTGTGTATATTCAAGAAACAAACACCCCCATTGTATTTAATAGCACACTTTACAAGTATAGTGTTGTTCATGACTTCTTGTCATGTAAATTAACTACACTCCTTTGTATGTATATTTGTAGCTTTATATATAATTTAAAGTTATATATGAAGAGTTGAAGATATTCATATTGTAAGTTAGGGTTAAAACTAGGGTTAGCAAAAGGGCTGCAGCATAATGATTTTCCTCAAAGGTATCACCAGCGTCACAAGCAGCATTGATCCCGTCAGCTTCGACATCAGCATCATCCTCACCATCGCTCAAAGTTATTTCAGCATTCGTCTCTTCTTCCTCCAACCTCATATCTTTTAGGATGAAAGAAAGCTCCTTAGAAGAAAGGCCAAGTGAAAACACTACAATGCCTTGGCTAAACAAGAAATTTAGAAAGATCAAGAAGATGACAAAGCTGGTAACTTGAACCAGGACACAACTAATCAGATGTCTAAAGACCTTGAGGCAAAACGTGCTAGGAAAGGATATGAGATCAACAAAAACGACTCTTGGGCTTATATATTCCTCTTATCCATATGGTCCATATGCAAGCTTTCATTTGTGTGTTTTTGGGTACATGTGTTATGTTCTTCAACCTGAATGTTGTTGTATCAACGAAGCAGTAGAATTCATGGAAGGATATGGGATTTTCGCTCTTCCTTGAGGCACAAATGTATTTTCAAACAAATTAGAAACCATCCTCTGATCATCTCTGGAACAACCTGTTTAAGAAAACCAACCTCCTTATAGGTTTTTTAATCATTTCAAGCACTGACTTCTTGTCATAATCTTTTAGGTTCTATAGTCATGATTCTCATGAACAACAAGTGCTTGTGAATGTTACTACTGTGTAGCTGTAGGCCCAATAAATGTGGTTAAAACTGATAATCATAAAATATTGGCTCATTTTTCATAATATCCAGAAAATATAAGGGTATTAGACTAAATAGTAAATACTAAAAACCGCACGAAAGCCCTAAACCTATCACTGTGTAGAGGAAAGTCTCCGGCATCAATGGCCGCCATGCTCTCCCACCGTCTCCGGCGAGTTCTCCTCGCTTTACCCTCCTCTTTCCAACGATCCTTCACTCCAGCTCGCGTCTCCCATTTCCCTCCCGTATCGCCTCTGTTACGGCAAACCCTGGTGAAGCAACCAACGGAGTTTACTCAATCTCCGGCGAGATTGTTCTCGACGACTCAATATCAGTACGATCCTTACACCGGAGAAGACTCGTTCACGCCAGATAACGAAGGATGTGATTTCAACCATTGGCTAATCACAATGGATTTCCCAAAGGAGAATCCTCCGTCCAGAGAGGAAATGATCTCCATCTTCGAGCAGACCTGCGCTAAAGGGCTTGGTCTAAGGTTCGAATCCGAAGCTTCCAGTTTTTTTTGTAAGATGTTTGTTAAAAGTTGATTGCTTTGTGTGTGTGTTTTGTTCAGCTTGGAAGAAGCTAAGAAGAAGATATATGCAATTTGCACAACTAGTTACCAAGGCTTTCAAGCGACTATGTCTATAGGGGAAGTTGAGAAGTTTAGAGGTAATGATTAGGAGAGAAGCATTTGATGCTTTGAGAATGGACTGGATTTGATCTTTGACTGGTGTTTTTTTTTTAAACAGATTTGCCTGGGGTTCAGTACATTATTCCTGATTCTTATGTTGACGTTGAGAACAAGGTGTATGGAGGTGAGTTGTTTTGTTTCTATAGTCTAGAACGTTGTAGATTATTGGTTTGTAATTAAGCTGTGTGTTTTCAATTTTCAGGAGACAAATACGAGGATGGTGTGATTACACCTGGTCCAGTTCCTGTCCCCACTAAAGAAGGATTTGATTCTTTAGAGAAGGAGAGTGCGTCCGAAGAAGATAAAACTCTGGAAGCTCAAACGCAGCCAGATCAGGAGCTAACCTCAGGACAAGTGTTAGGTCAAGGAAGTCAAACGCCTCCAGAGCAGATATTGTTCAAGCAAGATCAAGGAACTCTGGCTCCAATACAAGGGCAAGATCAAGGAAGTCGAATGCCTCCAGAGCAAGAGAGGAGTTTCAAGCAAAACCAAGGACCTTTGACTCCAATACAATGGCGACCGACCCCAAGACAATGGAAAGGTCGAGGTGAAGTGTCAACCTCAAGACAAGGACCTTCATTTCAATGGAATTTCAATCGAGATCAAGGAAATCCCACCTTAGGACAAAGGCAGGTTCAAGGTAATCAAATACCTTCGTTTCAAGGGAGTTTCAAGCAGGGCCAAGGAACTCCGTTCGTAGGAAAAGTGCAAAGTCAAGAAAGTCAAATGCCTTCATCTCAAAGGAGTTATAACCAAGGCCAGGGAACACCAATTTATGCACAAGAGCAAGGGAAAGGTCAAGGAAGTCAAACATCCTTCAATCATATGGGTTATGGCCAAGGACAGGGAGCTCAGGCGCCTCCATATCAAGGATCGCCAAGCAGTTACGGTCAAGGAGCAGTGGTGAACTACAACCAAGGGCCACCACAAGGCAACCTTACCCAAGGGACACATGAAAATTACAACCAAATAGGCAGAGGGAATAACACTCCGCAGAGTGGTGGAAACTATGGTCCTTCACAAGGAGCAGGAAGTCCAGGATATGGACACGGGCAAGGTCAAGGAGGAGGTCAGTTATTGTCTCCATATCAAGGGAGTTACAACCAAGGCCAGGGAAATCCGATGCCAGGGCAAGCTCAAGGAGGTCAAATACCTTCATATCGGATTGGTTACAGCCCAGGTCAAGGAGCTCCGGTGCCTCCATACCAAGTAAACTACAACCAAGGAACACCAGGAAATAATGGTCAATGGGCGTTTGTGAACTACAACCAAGGGCCACCACATGGTAACTTTCTCCAAGGAGCTCAATGGAATTTCAGTCCACCTAATGGTGGAATCTATGGTCCTCCACAGTTTGGAAATGAATTGCCCCAATATCAGTTGAGTTACAGTCAAGGTCAAGGAGCTCCATTCCCTGGACAATGGCAATGTCCAGGATGTGGAATGCCTTTGTATCAGGGGACTTACTATCAAAGCCAAGGTACACCAAATCATGGACAATGGCAAGGTCAAGGATTTGCAATGCCTTCACACCAAGGAACACCAACCAGTAGCGGTCAAGGGACATCTGCAAACTTCAACCAAGGGAATCCGGTGAAGTATATCCAGACGGGGGAAGGGAATTACAATCTGCAAAGTGGAGGAAGCTATGGTCCTACACATGGATCAGCAGGGTTTTCCGGACTAGGACAGAATCAAACATTTCCACAGAAGGATCAGAGAAATGTAGTAGGTGATTGGAGCAACAACAATAATCCTAAAGACCCAACTGAAACCGGCAAAGTAAGTTCTTGAACATAAGCGTTTAAGCTCATTTCTTGCTTAAAACTCCATAAAGCAGAATTGTTCTTGTCTCAATTTTTGTTATGTATATATGTTTATTCGATGGTTCCCTTTGTTTCAGATTCCACATTGAATAAGATCTATCTGAGGAGAGGAATGAATAAATTATGAAATTGGCAGCCGAGCATGAATCTTTCTGATTAGTGTCGGCCATCAATGAGAAGTTCTGTTTTGTACAATTAACTACAGTGGTATCTGCAGGCTGGTCTTAGGCTACACGGGTATAACCACTAGTGATGATTTTGGCGGACCCGAGTAAAAAAAATTCATGTTCACAACCCAGCTAGCTAGCAGCTGTTTTTCTGTTGCCGTCGAGCAATTTGAACGTAGTTAGGTCTCAGCTTCTGTTTTATCTCTTCACAAGCACATGACGTACGTATTAAGGACGGTAAAGAGTCTAAAGGCTAGTGACACGGGTTTTTGTCCTTTTATACAGTTGACTACTTGTATTTTCAATTTTTTTAAGTTACATTATCATCATTGCAAAGGCATTTTGCAATTAGTTCGTCCCTTTGTATACATTTTCCTACAAAATATGAGATTCTTTCATTTACTTGGTTTCAGTTATCATGTTACTGAAGCATACATATTTGAAAAGCAAGCTTTGCTCGAGTTCAAGTCTCAGTCTATAGAAAAAAGAGTTGTCGTCCTCTGCAACTAGAATTGTCAAATGAGCGGACTACCAATGGGTGGTCCGTGTCCAGATGATATGGCCAGAAATGAAGATACCCATATTGAATCCTAATTAAATAATTTTTTTGCGAACCCAATTACATCCATGGACAAAGCTGAGCTTGGGATTAACCAATTGGACAATGGACGGCCAAATAAAATAAAATATATAGGTTTAGCAAATTGGAGGAAACACAATTTTTCTTTGGCTTCTTCGATTTCTTCGATTCTTCTTCGCCTTCTTCGACTCCTCTTCGCCGTTTTCGATTTTGAGTCT
Source organism: Brassica oleracea var. oleracea (assembly GCF_000695525.1). Lineage (NCBI taxonomy): Eukaryota > Viridiplantae > Streptophyta > Magnoliopsida > Brassicales > Brassicaceae > Brassica > Brassica oleracea. Next base: position 26,730,421 of record NC_027754.1, read on the forward strand.
CCGATGAATCAGTAGATCTAATTTCGTCATCTTCGAACTGTTTATGTGTGATTTGTGTTATGGATTTTCACTATTAGATACTGATTCATATCTTATGTGTTAGATGGGTCTGTGCACTCTCGGTTATTGAATCCCAAGAGCTCAATCCAAAGTCACGACTCACTACTCACGAGGGATCGATTTAGTCACGGATAACAGAATAAGGTGTGTTCTTCATGAGATCTATTTGATTTTGAGAGTGATCCACTTTCTCTGATCTTCTCGTGAATTTTGTACGTTATTTATTGTTGTTTGTGTGAATTTGTATGTTATTTTTCGGATTTGGTTCAAATATAAAACACATTACGAATTCGGTTGAACCAATTTTAAATTTGGGTTCAATCCTAATTTTGATTTTATTTGCAATTCAAAAGTATAAAATTTAGTTCACAAATTTGGCAAGTTTAACCAATTTACGCTAATAAAATCTTGGTGGCGTGATTAAGAATTGATTATTAAAAAGAGGAAAACATAAAGAATTTAAAATTAGTAACTAACAATTTCATAAATGTATGATTATTTAAACTTAAAAAATGTACATTGTTTGAACTTATTCATAATTTAACTTCAAATATAATTTTCAAAAAAAAAAATTTATGCAGAGCGCTAAAATATTAAATTTGTGGATCACAAATACAAAAAATCAATTTCCTCTCTCTAGTATTGATAAAAATATAAAAAGTAAAGGATGTGATCATTATATTTGGACGTTTATGTGTCCAATTAGGTACGATTCAGGTTCAATCAGGTTTTAATTCTTCTGGGGCATGAAATTTAGCTCCATTAGAAAATTTTTAACGTTTGGTTCATATTTTGGTTTAAGTTTTCTCGGATTTGGTTCAAATATAAAACACATTACGAATTCGGTTGAACCAATTTTAAATTTGGGTTCAATCCTAATTTGGATTTTGTTTATTCAAAAGTATAAAATTTAGTTCACAAATTTGGCAAGTTTAACCAATTTAAACTAATAAAATCTCGGTGGCATGATTATGAATTAATTATTAAAAAGAGGGAAACATAAAGAATTTAAAATTAGTGACTAACAATTTCATAAATGTGTATGATTATTTAAACTTAAAAATGTACATTGTTTGAACTTCAAAATGAAACTTATTCATAAAATTAACTTCAAATACAATTGTCAAAAATATAAAATTCTTAATATTTAACCAAATATCAGAAATATGCATTAACTGAATGCAGTTAATTATTCGTGTAACAAATAATTAGCTAAATACTTATTCAGTATTAAATTCATGTTTGCTATGGTTTCCCTTTTTGGTTTTTGAATTTTTTGGACTTGATCAATATCCATTTGAGTTTGGATTTAGTTCAAGTAAAACATAAAATCCAAAATACTATAAAACAAGATCTATACGAATTCACTTAGTGGTTTGAATTTTCAGATACATTTTCTTTTCCAGCCCGTAATCATGATTTTAAAAATATACTAATGTTGTTACTTTTGATGATCTCTCATTAACTCAGGATCAATGAGTTAATCTACCAATAAGGGTTTAAATATGTAGAAATAAAAGTCAAACACCCTTTTTTACATCGTGGGTCACCAAGATCAACATGTGGGTATGTTTCAATAAGGCTGCAAAACGAACTTAGGTCCGGTCTGGTATTTCTTCATTTAGTGGTGGTAACTTTGGCAATACCCAAGTTGGAGAATTGTCCAACCACAGAGCTTCACCATTCTCCTTATGCTTGAAATCAGGAGCTTTCGCGTTTGTCTACACGTAGTTTCCATAATGTTAATGAGAGTAGAAAATGAACACAAAGAAGCGAAATGGGAAGAGACGAGATCTTCAAGGTTTCTAAGATGCCACGAGCAACAAAGCTTATTATTTATTACCCTTTTTAATCTGTTGTCCCACCATTTGTCTGGATTCTGAACCAAGTCCTTCCAAAGCTCCTCTCCTACATATATTAAGACGGCTTATTTTACAAAACTGAGACAGTAAGTAAACGCCACATAGCTGCCTAAGACTTAGTTAAATGCGAACTTACTTTTCTGATTTTTCAATGCTGGCTGGGAGACTGTATTGGCCATTAGAGGTTGTTCTTGATTCGTCTTTAGAGGTGGTAACTTTGGCAGTACCCAAGTCGGAGAGTCGGTCATCCACAGTGCTTCACCACTCTCTTTATGCTTAAAGTCAGGGGCTTTAGCGTTTTTCTACGCTCGGTTCAAAAACATTATTGGGGAATGTCAAAATGAACATTAGAGGAGATCTGGGCAGAGACTAGTGTCTTCAAATATGTTACCTTTCTTGATCTGTTGTCATACCATTTATCAGGGTTCTGAACCAAGTCCTTCCAAGATTCCTCTCCTGCACAATGTTGTTATAGTAAAACGAGACAGTAACAAAATGTTACATAGCTGCCTAAGACTTGATAAAAAGGAGAAATTCACTTTTAGCTTGTTTGGGTGTTGGCGTTGAGATAGAATTAGGCATGAGAGGTTGTTCTTGATTCTTCTTTAGAGGCGGCAATTTTGATAATACCCAAGTAGGAGAGTCAGTCATCCACAGTGCCTCACCACTCTCTTTATGCTTGAAGTCAGGGGCTTTAATGTTTGTCTACACGTAGTTTTAAAAACGTTACCGGGAAAGGTCTGAATATAAACATGAGGGGGATATGTGCAGAGACTAGTGTCTTCATATATGTTACCTTTCTTGATCTGTTGTCATACCATTTATCGGGGTTCTGAACCAAGTCCTTCCAAAATTCCTCACCTACATTGCAGGACAGATCGTTTGAGGAAAACGAGATCGTAACAAAATGCCACACACCTGACTACTAGTTTCCAAAAGGGAAACTTACCTTTAAGGTGTTTCAATCTTCCTTTAGGGAGAAAAACATCAAACTCAAGCTCATTGAGTTTTTGTAAAACCCAATCAGGAGCATCGTTAAGCCACAGAGAAAGACCACCACCAACCTTGCCCTTAAAGTCAGGATGTTTAGGTGTCACCTGCACAGAAGATTATCAATAAACGAAAAGATTTTTAGTCTCCAAGGTATCAAGTATCATGACTGAGACAAAACTGAATCCAAATCAAAGTGTGTTTACCAATCCGCTGGCTTTACTCCCACGATAGTCCAGCCACTCTTTAGGATTTTCAAGTAGATGATTCCAAGGATTAGAGGTCCCTTGATCCAAGACTGTAACCTTGTTAGATCTTGCTGAAAAAAAAAATACAAAAGAATGAAACTGTTACTTGAACAGTCAATGAAAAGAATCATTATAATGAAAACAATGTATAAGAAAAAACAAAGGTAGCGCATAAGAGAGTCGATCAGGATCCACAAGTTGAAAGCAACAGAGGAGTAACGTTAAGTTTAAGAAAACGTCATAAGAAGAACATAAAAGACATACCAGGCTGCTTCTTGGTGGTGAGTTCTTCTATTTCAGGCAATGGGATGCTGATTTCTTCTGCCTCAGGTGCGTTTACCAAATCCAACAACTCTTTAGGATTTTCAAGTAGATGCTTCAAATCATCAGAGCTTTCTTCAACCATGACTTGAACCTTCATTGTTCTTGCTGAAGGAAGCAAAAAAACACAATATAATCACTTTAACAAGTTCAAGAAAACAGGTACTGAACATAAAACAACATCATAAAAAGAACAAAAGACATACAAGTCTGTTTCGTAGTGCTGAGTTCTTCTATATCAGATGGTGGGAAGCTCATTTCTTCTATTTGGGGCGGTGGGATCGCACCCTGTACGAAGTTGAGATTCTGAACCATAATCTGTTATAAATGAACAACCTTCATATGTTATTATCATGAAACCAAGGAGCTATACATATAAAAGGGATGGAGAAGGATGAGACTAAAGAATCTAGTCACCACTAATAAGAATCTAGACTCAAGTTCTTGTTTTTTATTTAAAAAAATTCACCTGGACATTGGATTGAGGATAGGTGACATTGGGAGGAGGTGAATCTATAAAGAGCTTCCCGGAGATATGAATCCGATCATCTTTCTTGACATGGTGAGCTGCTATTTTAGCTAATTCACCTTCGAATATAATCGGAATCCTGCAAAAATCTCAACTTTGATTCATCAAAGAGACTAGAGCCAATAATGCTAAAAGAAACAGGTGAGAATGTACCAGAAATCAGATGATTTTAAACCGGAGCGTTGAGAGATAACCGTCCCAGCCCAGGACTTTCCGTCGGAGTAAGACTTGAATTGAACCGGTTGATCCACGAATCCGGTTAGGTTAACCTGTTTCGCTATTTCCGGTTGGTACTCAATCATCGTCGGCCGAGCCAATTCTTTCTCCGCCGTAACATCCTCCGATGATTCCGCCGCGCGGATGATTTTACCGGTGGTGGCTGTGTATAAGCGGATTTGGTGAGAGATCACCCATTTTCGAGTTGGGAGTTTGGCTGATCTCGAGTGGTAAAGTGAGGAGCAGAGAGCTCTTGTCAACGTCCGAGAAACCAAATACATGGCTTCATACGAATCTGATGGCCGGAGAGAAGATGAAAAGCCCTAATTATCGGCGCCAAGGGGTTTAAGGGAAACCAAGTCGAAAGAGTACATATTGGAAAGTATATTCTTACATCGATCATAAATGTAATTCAATTGCCGAGCTAATATTGTTTTTATTTAATTCTGGTAAAGCCTTTAACATTCTTAGATGGACAATTCTTCTTTTTTGATCAATGATGCCATGATGGACAGTTCTCTCCAATAGATTTTTTAAATTTTTGTTACAAAAATAACCTTAAAAAAAAATCAAAATATTTTTTTTTTCTATTTTGAATTTTTTAATATTTATCTTTTATTTTTTAAAGATAAAATATTATACCAATAGAATTGAGATTATACTGATATAAGATAAATATATATGAGAGAGTTGATTACGAATACAAGGAAAAAAAATGGCGAGGCGCAAGTTAGAGATGACTGAAATTGATCATATATATAAAAGTTAAATATAAGTTATTGTGCGTGCTTAGTAATAGTGGGCTCCATTTAACTTTTTCTACACGTTTTTGTCAAAGTATCGGCATTGACATTTGGATGGAGAAAACTTTGTTGACTTTCATAAAACTCCTTTTTGGAAACCGGTGTCACTATTCTCTCTTGTTTAATAACATCTTTGTTACCTCGTTAAAATTTTTCTAGGAAATCCAGTGGAAAATGCCATAGTAAAGTAAAAATAGTGCAATTAAGTAAGTTTCCACTCGATTGAATAATTTTATAGATTTTGTAAGTGGCGAATTCTTTTATTATAGACATGCTTTTTTAACACCGAGGTATAAAATGATTTTGTGAAGAGGTCTGCAGCATTGTCACATGACTGAACATACTTGACTTCAATTTATGTATTCATCTCGAACTCTTGAGTAAATGAGAAGAACTTTGGAGGTATATGTTTGGTTCGATCGGTTTTGATATATTCTTCTTTCGTTTGAGTAATGCATGCTGCATTTTCTTCATATAAAATTTTTGGGGGCGTATCTTCGTTATTCCTACGACTTGATCAGATATATCAATTTATTGATCTCAACCATACACATTAAGGACTTTCTTTATGGAGTACAATAATCTCAGCATGATTTGAAGAAGTAACCATGAGTGTTACGCTTCTGAGAACACCAAGATCTGGTGGTGCTTCCGATTGTGAAAATGTTGTGTTACGCTTCTGAGAACACCAAGATATGGTGGTGCTTCCGATTGTGAAAATGTATCCCGTCTGTCAACAATCTTTATGCGGAGCTGGAAAATAGCATGCATCTGCAAAACCAATCATTTGACATTTCATATTTTTAGGATAAAATAATCATAAATAAATAGTTCCTTGGAGATATCGAAAGACATGTTTAATTTCATTACAATGTCCTCGCGTAGGAAACGAACTGGATCTTGCGAAAAGATTGTTGGCGAAGGATATATCAGACCGAGTACAATTTTCAAGATATATACGAGCTCCAATTGCACTTAAATATGGAACTTCACAATCAGATATTTTAGATCATTTTTTTGATATAATTGATCTAACGACCATCAGGGTGCTAAGAGAAGTTTATATATCCATGTTAAAGAGTTTTAGTACTCTTTTGGTGTATGTAGACTGATATGAAATTTTTTTTTTTTAGAATGCTCGATTTGTAAGCGTAGACAATATTTTACCTACACGAGATCTTTCATCTTGAATTCTCATTTTAAATAATCTGATGTCTTTTGTATTTCTCCTTGAGTTCCGATAATGTTAAAATTATCAACGTCTACTGCGATAATCAACGTATACTGCGATTATCACAAATCAAGATGTTGTTATCTTTATGAAAACACAAGGGCGTATATGGAAATTTTAGTATCTTTTTTTGTCAAATGCTCACCGAGATGACTGTAGCGCATACTTCCATATTAATTTAGCACATATAATGATCTTTACAACTTATTGCACATAAATGTTTAGGTTTGGAACTTAATGCTTCTTGCATTTTAAATACATCTGGCATTATCATCGGGTAGAGAAAGACCGGAGTAGATGCCCCTTCTGTGGAGCCGTTTTTTCTTAGAGTTGTGGATGATCTCAAATTATGTAAGACATTTCCTTGGGGAAGATTGTTTGAACACATGCTAAGAGAGATTTTACACACAATGTCTCATTTTGGTGGGGTTGTTAAGAAAGGTGTGATATGGCCGATTCCAAGTTTTTGTATTCATAGGTAAGTTTTGTAAGTGTGATTTGGTGGCACTAGGCATTCTTGCTCTTTTACCAATTTGTAACTATATGTTTCATGTGTAGCTTTTAGCCTTCAAGGAAATTTAGGAATTGGGCACAAAATTCTGCGAATCTGTTGAAGGCTTAGACCCAACATGTCTAAAGATGTGCAAATCAAAGTGCAATAAAAGTTAAATGAAAAAACTTCCACTATCAAAAATAAATGAAGAACTTGGTGCAACTGAGGTTAGTAGTCCTTCTTTATGAATATATTTGTTTGGCTTTCTAAGTTTTTTTAATCTTCATTCCTTGTTAAATGAAGGACATTGATAGCATCTTGAGCGCTTCTGCTGATGAAGAAACTTTACTAGCTCGGATAACAGAAAAAGATGACATAGATGATAAGAATGATGTGGTTGACTGTTGTTGATACTTGGATGCATAGGCTTGGTAAAAGAAATATCATAAGGTTTCAAGTGTTGTTCGATGAAGACGTGGCTGCCCGAAAAGCCCCTCCCCTTGAGAATGATGTGAATGAGAGAAAAGCCACCATTGGAACACCGGAGAACACGGTAAAGTTAAATGATTGGTAGAACTCGTTAATGGTATGAAATAAGAAATGGGAGAGTGGATGAAGAAAATTGTAGAAAAGGTTGATGAGTTTGACATATGACTCGCTGCCTCAGAAGCTTATATGAAGGAGCAATTAAATGGTAGGAATGCTCAATGTGGAGGAAGAGGTAATAAGTGAAGTGAATGCTCATGTTGAGAAAGTATGTGAAAACTCAGATGAGGATGTGAATAAGAGGAAGAAAAAGGGAAATGGTGTTAAAGGGGCGGTCCACACACTGAATGACAACTTAAGTAGGCCAATGACGAGGTTTACGAAGCAAAAATGAGATCATTTTAGCTGTTTTAAACTTGTTTGTTGCTTTTTGTTGGTTTTTGAAATAGCGGTGGAACAATGGTACAACTGCTATGATTATTTCGCTGCTTTTTATCTATGATTATCTCGCTGCTTTTTATGTTTAAAGCTTATGTTGCTTGTTGTTGGTTGTTGTATAACTAGCATAACTAAGGAAAACTATGTTCTTGTTTAACTAGTAGGACATTTCAACAAATCACACTACATTTTAAAACTTAAGATTTTGAAAACTGAATATCAAAATTTTAAATATTAATAATTGAAATTTTAATTAATTTTATAAATACTATCTTTTAGTATGAAAATCAATTTTCATAAAGTTTACATGTAAATGTTTTAAGTATATTTGGATATTATGGTTTTATAATTTGAAATTTTATTTTATTTAAATTTTAAAGTTTGGAGTTTGGAGAATAAGGTTTGAAGTCTAGTTTAAAGGGTCTGGAGTATATATAGTGTTTGGAGTTTAAAATTAAGATTTGAGATTAAAATTTGAAAGGATTAAGTTTTGAGTATAAGTTAAAGATTGGAGGTTAAAGTATTAAATGATTAAAGTTTTAAGGTCTGTGTTTAAAGTTTAGGCGTTAAAAGTCTAACTAGGGTTTATAGTTATAAATAGACATGAACAATTTTGTGGCAAATTAGTGATTATTTTATAAAAACCCCAAAACATTACATGACTAAATCGAATGATTTTTTTGTCGATTACCAGGATTATAGACAAGTTTTATTTCGTGTCCAATTTGTCACAAAACGTTTGTGGATAATTTGTAGCTACTTTATAAAAAGTCCCAAATTTTTCGTGACAAAAGAAAAGCTTCACAATTCACCATGATTTTAGTCACTTTTTATTTCGTGACCACTTTATCACGAAAATTTATGACAAAATCGTAACTATTTTTAATCACGTTTTATTCGGTGATTATTTCATGGCTTTTTGAGCCACAACTTTAACACGAATATTTACGTTTTGCATTTTGTGTCCATTTCATGACTATTTCGTGGCTAATTCCAAAATAGTCATGATTTTTTGTGACTATAGTTTAATAGCCTCTCTCTCTCTCTCTATCTCTCTCTCTCTCCCCCCCCTCTCCCTCCCTCTCCCTCTCCCTCTCCCTCCCCTCTCTCTCCCTCTCCCTCTCCC
>NC_027754.1:26739379-26741620 GCF_000695525.1 Brassica oleracea var. oleracea
CTCTCCCTCTCCCTCTCTCTCTCTCTCCCTCTCTCTCTCTCTCTCTCGTTGCTTAGCCGTTCGTCAGTCGTCCATCGCGGGTGTTCCACCACCGAGCCTTATCGCTTGTGTGTTAATGTTCGTTTCTCTTTGTTCTTCCTCTTCAGATATACTTCTTTTCTGCTGATGTATATCTTATTTCCAAGTAGGGGGTGTAGAAATGAGCATGAGCTCATGAGCTTGATAGTTTAGAGTTTAAATTACTTTCATATATATATATATATATATATATATCAAAAAAAAATTCTTTTACATTTTAACTATATAAGATGAAATTAAGTAATGTATCACATTTTTTAATTTCCCAAGAATTTTGTACGAAAATATACATTACACTTACAAATTAGGTAAATCTTCCTATATAAATACATATTAAGTCATCGTTTACGAATTTGGATAACTTCCTTCTCTATTTGCCCTGTCTCCTCTCTAAATTTTTGTTAATCAAAGTTAAGTTCCGGTGCCGCCGGTCACCGTTCACCAATCCCTCTCCTTTTGCTTTTTGTTGTAAAAAGTTTCGATGACGGACATTTCTTTCGTTTGGCGATCTTCTGGTGTGTTTCAATCTCCCAGCGAAGCAGTTCATCAAGATTTTCTATTTTATCTTCGTTTATGTTGAAGTTAATAAAATATCTGAACGTTTGCTTGTTTTCATAGCAATATGGTATGTTGAAATTATTTTCAGATTTCAATAATTATTATTTTGAAATTATTTTAATATTCAGTTTTTAAATTACATTCTAAATTTTATTTTAAGATTTTATGATACATAATTATTATTTTTATTTTTAATACCCCAAGTCAATTTATTTAACTTCTGATCAAGACGATTTGAGTTCAATTTTACATACTGGAAAACATATAATAAATTAGCCGAACTTAACTATTTTATGAAAGATTTAAGTTCATCATTAATTAAGTTGAGTTGAGCGAGTTAACTCATTTTTACACATCTATTTTCCAGGTATGGTGGTTTTGAAACTAGTTTATTCTCTTGATCTTCCATACCATTTGCTGTTATTGCTTAGCTTGATTGTTGTTAGGTTGTTAAATCTATATTCGTGATGTATAAGAAGTCTCATACTGTTTAAAAGACTAAATGGACTGTGTTGTATTGATATGATGAACTAGTTGATGATATTTTTGTGATGTGTATTAAATGAGTTAGGTTGTTAGATAACTGTAATGTACTGGATTTTGAAAGTGAATGTAGTTGTGTATGAGTGCGGTCATACTGATAACAAAAGATATCTATCAAATCCTAAATTTAATCTGTCAAGTTAAGTTAATTTGTTGTCAGAAAATAAAATAAAAATTTCTATCGGATCTCAATTAAATTTGTCGAACGTCATGTAAGTCAGTGGAAAATATATCTATGCAATCCTATATTAATTTTTCAAAATTAAGTATTTAAAATTAAGTATATATATATATATATTTTTTTTTTTTTGTCAACAACATTACAGACTCATATAGACTCTGTAAACCACCCCGGGGGATATTGATCCATGTGGACGACGAAAGACGGCTGTGTTCTGGCACTGCGTGCTAGTTTATCCGCCTTTGTATTTTGTGTCCTTGGTACGTGTATAATTTCTGAAAGTGTAAAACTCTCTTTCAGAATCCTGATATCTTCCAAATAACTTGCAAAAGCCGGCCATTCTTCTGGTTCCGAAACCATCTTCACCAATTGAGAACAATCCGTTGCAAACGTAACTTGGAATTGTCTTAAGTTCCTCATACATTCCATTGCCCATAGTAACGCCTCGAACTCTGCATGTAAAGGAGAGAGAGACGCTCTTACGTTCCTAGCTCCCATTAGGCCCTCAAATCCAGGTAAGGTACTGAACCAGCCCTGTCCAGAGAACATATCCTCCTCTTTCCATGATCCATCTGTAAAACACCATCTGCCTGTGATTGACTGAGGAAGCGTATCCTGAGTCTCTGTTCCCATCTTCTGATCCTTCATCAACTGTGCCTCAGCCCATATGATTGATTCCATCTCAGCCAAATTAAGAGTATCCCTAGGATCTATATCCAGATTACTAAAAACTTTATTATTTCTTCCTTTCCAAATGTACCAAAGTATCCAAGCAAATTGATGATCCTCCATCGGTGGAGCGACTCTCCAGAATAGATGATCCATATTTGTAAATAAAGAGTCTGTCGGGAAAATAGCTGGATTTGTTGGAATCTTGGACA
>NC_027754.1:26742981-26765436 GCF_000695525.1 Brassica oleracea var. oleracea
CCTTTATGAATTCTCATTCAATCCTATCATAAGCTTTACTCATATCCATTTTAACCGCCATATACTTTACTTTACATTCTTTGTTAGTCCGTAATCCATGAAACATCTCCTGAGCAATAAGAATATTGTCAGATATCAAACGCCCTGCTACAAATGCCGATTGAGTCTCCGAAACTAAAGAAGGTAAATAGATCTTCAACCTCTGACATAACACTTTTGAAATTATTTTATACCCAACATTACATAAACTGATTGGCCATAATTCCATCATCTTCGTAGGTCGTTCTGTCTTTGGAATCATACAGATATGCGTTATATTTAACCTTTAATCCATTTCTCCCGTTATCAGGAAGTTATTCACCATTTCCACCAGATCACCCTTAATAATATGCCATGAATGTTGGAAGAACAGAGCTGTCATGCCATCAGGCCCTGGTGCCTTCTCCGGATGCATCATAAAGAGAGCCTCTCTTACCTCCTCCTCAGTCGCCAGCCGCAATAGCCATTGATTCATTTGAGGAGTAATCCCCGGTGTTATGTCGTATAAATCATCAAACACTGATGGAGAGGTGGTACTAAATCAAAAAATGAAATCCAACGAATCTTAATTAAATAATAAAAATAAATAGATTTTTGGTTAAATATTAAAATTTTAATAAGGAACTGCTAGTTGCAAAGAAGGAGAAAATCGCAGAGAAAAAAAAAAGAGAGAAGAAACAAGAAAAGAAGAAAATGAAATAATTTTTTTTTGGCAGCTCTCTTTTATTAGACTAGGCTAAGGAAGAAAAGGGTAAATATGTAATTGTATTAATTTACGAATTAAAAAAAAATCAATTTATAAATAAAATTAGACATGGTCCTTTGAAGATTGCTCCTTGAGATATAGGGCTAGGGAAGATAATGTTCCGTTGGTGTCTCGAGCTTTCATCCAACGAGAAGACGACGGCCAAGACACAGCAAGGGAGAGGTGATGATGGAGGTTTCTGCTGATGGAGAAGGTTGATTGGTACTCTATGGTGGAAGGTCGCATATCGAGTTAGCCATGGCGATGGAGGTGAAGCTAGGGAAACAGAGGGCTCACCGCGAGTTGAGAGCACTGATAAGGACTTTATTTAAATCCAAGTATCGAATCAATGTAGTATTTAAGAGTCAATCCAATTCTAAATGGTTTCAATGCAAAGATAATACAGGTTCATACTTAATCTAAGTGCGCTCAGTGTAATGAAGCGATATGATTTAACTAACAAGACTCTAAGACAATAAATTAACAAACTTTCAAGCAATAGGATAAAGGAGGACTCATGAGTCTAGGAATTTGACTTCAGATTATTAAACTTCAATCTAGAATGGCAAGGTATCAATCAACATATTCTCTTAAGTCTAGACAACAAGGCTAAACAAGTTCTTTGTCAAGATAAATGTTCATTTACTTTCATTGATCAAACATCAAATGCCTTTGGTTTGTGTCATTCAAGTAATCCTTAAGAGTGGGTTTATTAACTATCTAAGCTCTCCTAACATCAAATGCCTTTGGTTAAGCTAGCAAAGAGCAAGTTGAGTTGGCTCAGACATTTCATCAAACACCTTCCGACAATGAAATGTCTAGAGTTCTAATCTAAAGAGGTCAACTCTAAACTAGCATTAAGATTACTCAAACAAGTAATTGAATAGATTAATCTAACTCTAAACGCCCTAGATCATCATTTAATTATCCTAATCATCCTAACCCATGAATCCAAAGATGACTACTCACTCAAAATCATTGGTTGATTTAAGACCAAACATGATTAATGATCAAGGTAATCAAGCAAACACAAAAGAAATAGATCAAGATTAAATCTTTATCTCCAAAATGGTTTTTTATTTGATAAATAACAAGATATCCTTCTAAAATTCGGTTTACAATATATTTATACTAGCTTAGAAACACAAAGATGAAATGGTAAAATGATCTGTTTCGGATGACGGCCGCGACCATCTCTAGCCCGCGAAGTAAGCCAGCGAAATCAAGTACTTCGATCGCGACTAGGCCTGAGCATAATATCTGTAACCCGAAATCCGAACCGAACCCGAACCAAAAAACCCGATCCGTATCCGGTCCGAAATGTAAAAAATATCTGAATGGATCTTGTAAGGTGGCACAAAACATATCCGAATCCGAAGTGTTATTAAACGACCCATAACGGATAACCCGAAAACCGAAAAATCCGAAAAAATATCCGAAGAAACCGATCTGAATGTCCCAAATAATATACAATATAATTATATGAATCTTGAATATATACTTCAAATATTCAATTTCATATTTATTTTGATATGTTATCTAACAATAAGTATTTAAAATTTAAATAACTACCTAAAATACTTAATTATATATAAATAAATATATATTTCCTATGTTTTACTTTTAAATTTTAGATTTTATTTCGGGTATATCCGAACCGATCCGATATAACCCGAATCCGAATGATATATGATTACTTTTTGGGTTCTATGATGTGATACAAAACCGACCTAAACCCGATGTGTTATATCCGAACCCGACCCGTACTTGTAAATTTACTAGAATAGAACCTAGGAGGTGTTATAAAAGAGAACCGAAATCTGAAAAACCCGATCCAAACGCCAACGGGTACCCAAACGACCAGGCCTAATCGCTACCCACGCATCCCGCGGTATCACCTCGCGAAATGGCCTGGTCGGATTCATCGTAACACGGCCGCGGCCTGCCTTCACCTGCGACGTCTACCTGCGGTTCTCCCTGGAGCTCTCTGCCACGAATCCGCGGTGAAGCTCATCCCGCGTCTGTGGTCCGGGTCGGCTTCTTCCCATGCTCGAGTCTCTGCCATGTTTCCGCGGTCGCAAACAACCCTCTGTGTGAGTCCGCGGCGTCTCTCCTCTCCACCGCAGCCAAGCTCAGCCCGTGTCGTCAACCAGTCGGGCTCCACCACGAGATCTCTGGTCCAAGTCGTCTCTCCTCTGCCAAGCTCGAACCAAGCCGTAAATCTACTTCGTCTTTGTCCTAGTCATCTTCGCCGTGCTCAGTCGTCATGCTCAGCTCTGTCATGGTCGTGCTCTCAGCTTCACTCCGTCGTCGGGGAAGTCGCAGTCTTCTCGTAGCGGAGGAACCACGAAGCAACAATGGTGGATTTTGGACTTTTTGCACATCTGGCCCTTTATCTTTTGGCTATGTATGATGTGACCCCAAAACTATTAAATTTACAGACAAGTCCTCTCGAATCACCCCCAAACTTTAAGATGCACTGGGTCTCTCGTCTCTTGATGGTTTTCAAATCGCCCATAACCTTTATAAATTGCAAGAATGACCCCACGATTTAGCCCCTAACTTCTCATGTGTGCACTTTACTACTTTAGCCCCTATAATATGCAATTATGAATGTAAATGCAATATGTACACCTAATATGCAATTTAAATGATCAATATGAGATAAATTGAAATGCTAAAAGTCACTAAAAACACTATATATCAAGCACAGCGATGGAGGAATCATGACGTGACACTGAGGGCATAATCGATAGAGATGAAGCCGGTATGGAGCAGAGCACGGCGGCAGTGGGGAGCTAAAGATGGTCTCCAATCTCGAGATGCAGAGCGATTTCATGGAAGCTGGATGCTGAAGTTGCTGTAACTCGGACGGACCATAGAGCGGATGAACAGAGCGATAAGACCAAACCGTTCCAGCACTCGAGCAAGTTAACGCATTTTCAGATCATCACAAAGTACTAGAGCGGACATTGTATAGCGGTCTGAGCACATTGATGGGAACCCAGCACATCTTGGAGCGATTATCCACAGCGGGGAACATGAACCGCTCTACGACTCAGACGCGACCACATCGAGGACAAGTGATCAAGCGGCCATTTGCAGCGGGAAGGTAGAACCGATGTATCTCACACGACCTTGACAGCGGGTTATCACAGCGGGAATACTAAGCCGCTCCATAATTTCTACTTGGTTGCTTTTCATTTGTTTTATGGGCTTTTTATAATTGTTAACGGGCCCACTCGTTTTTAGAAGTTCTATAAATACATTTTAGACTTAAAAGTTGGATTAATCTCATTTTCTCTCAAGACTTTTTCTAAATCTGGTAAAAGCTTGAAACTTTTAATCATTTTAAAAAGTAATTTATCTTATACTTGTGTTTCTTTTGCTCATTAACATGATTAGCCTTGATCCTTACATGGGTTTAAGGTTTCCCATGGAGATTATTGAGTAGTGACCTTGTGATTCATGGGTTAAGTGAATTAGGTAGATATTTATGATGTTTCTTTCTTGATTAACATTGTTTGCTAAGTGCTCTTGATGCTAGATTAGACTTGATCACTCTGATCTAGACCTAAAGCTATTTTTTTTCCCGGAAGGTGTTTGTTAAAATGTTTGAATGAACTTAGTGTTGCTCTAGCTTGAATAACCAAAGAGATTTGATGTTAGGATTTCTAGATGGTTAGTAGACTTTAACACAATGCATGCTTGAATATGTTAGGCCAACGGGAGTTGATGTTTAATGCATGATTAGCATATGAATTATTGTCACATGAGTGAATTAATCTATTTGAATGAGTTCTAGACCTATAGACTTGTTGATTGTTTTATTTGAATATCCTAGATTGAACCTTGATCACCTTATATCAATTATCTTTGCCCATGGATCCATCCTTAGCATTTGATTGAAAGGTTAGTTCTTGAACTTGTTTTTTGATTGAATTTGAGATCACATTGTTTATATTTCTAGGATCTTAGCTTGTTACCAATCATCCATCTTCCTATTTTCTTAGATTAGGAAAGTTTGTGTATTCTTAGTGTTATAGATCACTATTTCCTTGTGGATTCGATCCTTAAGTGATGTATCGATATACCATTCGATTGTGGTAGCGTGCACATTAGGTTAATTGGCATGTGGTAAAACGCTGTAATCAGCATGAAAATAAAACTAGTAAATAAAATTATAGCTAATCTAGAAATAAATTAATAAATAAAGGTTAAACTAATTTTTTTCACATTAATCATCTATATATTAAAATAGAAGCATTGTAGTTTAATGCTTTCACACTACATTTGACACGTGGCAGCCTCACATTACTCTGAAAATACGGAAGCTGACGTGTCGCCTTAATAGAGCTTCTCACAATAATGTTTTCTATTTTGCTTACAATTAAACACAACCACGTTTTATCATTTAGCTCATGCCGATGGACATGATGAGAAGCTCGTTTTGCTCATATCAATTCGTAGATCTGATTGCTGAAAATTGAACTAATTTATTAAGATTTTATAAATTCATTATTGTAAAGGAGACATCTCAATCTCGACAAAAGGTACAAGAAAGAGAAGAGAAAGTGAGTCTTAAAAAGGGCCGGAAAAATCAGCAACAGATATGAAGAGCTCAAAACAAGAGTGTTTTATCCAAAATAAAACAGAGGCCATTACCATTCAAGAGAGTCACTACTTTGAAAGGCTTTGACGAGTTCAGTCTGGTGCAACGGCTGTAGATGCTTCTCCTTGGATTAATTGGTTCAAGCACGACTGACCAGCATGTGCTATATAAGACTGATACCGTTGGTCACGAGTAATGCCGAAATAGATCGCATTAACGCAATGGTTCCCTTCACTATGAACGAAAGCAATGCTCCAAGGTTTAAAGCTTTGAAGTTATCTTTGAATGGAGGAGAGTAGAGCTTCAAACTGAGGAAAAGCTTATATCGGCAGAATCGCTTCACGTGCAATATGTCAAGGCGATTGAAAGACCCCTTTCTGTATATGGAGTGTTGCGAAGCACTTAACTGCCCAGAGAAAAAACTTAGAAGGTCGGCTAATTAGTAACTAAAGGCAGCTAAGAAATAAAGTTCTCGAAAACTATGTGGGATGAGATGATGTTATTGCTTATGATCCTACGTGGAATATTTTGTCAGCTAAGAAATCAAGTTCTCGATACAGGGCACAACTTTTGTTTCAGTCATAGCTTAGGATCCTACGTGCAAGATTTTGTCAGTTAAGAAATCAAGTTTTTGACACAGAGCACAACTTTTGTTTCAGTCATAGCTTATTATCCTACGTGCAACATTATGTTGATGTTATACATTTTGGAGTTCATTATGTGAGGCTGATTATTTATGCATGCAAGATTTTGTATTTAAGAGACTGAAAAGGATCAATTGTCGTAAACAAAATTTATATTATCATGGTTAAGACTATTAAACCGAAGTACAAAATTGGTGGTTGTAATACCAATGGGAACCGCTGCATGAGTGTTTGGACGATATTTTGCTATATTGAGTGATTGGCAAGGTTATTAACGATAGGGGATTTGCATATATTTCACATTTGCGGTTTATGGCATATATGTCGAAGTGTGATGAGCAAGGTACAAATATACGATATTTAATTTATATTTTTCGGAGATACGACTTGACTTGAATTAGGTTTATTAGATCTATATAAGACTCACTTCTCCCATTATTTTTAGTCATAACCTAAACGAGAAACCTGAGGAAACTTAACTCATTGTTCTATAATGGTTGCGATAACTGATGTGTCTGATTTGAAACCATCCAAGTCTATGTGGATGATTAGGGTGAAGATTATATGTTTGTGGAAGCAGTATTCTGTTGCTTGTGGCATAACGAAATATTTATCACAAGTGAGGATTCTAATTCAGACATAATATATAATATTTTTATTTTTAAATCTTCATTTTACCATTAACCAAATTAGAATGAAATGATTTGTCTTTATAATTTGTCGTTTGTTTTCTTTAACAATTATCTTGATTTTATTTTATTACGAATTCGTTTAGAAATTATAATATGAAACGATTGGTTGACATTAAGATTGTCTAAAATTCATATAACATGAAACCAAACAAATATTAATAGTCTTTCGTTTATCACCAAAAAATCAAAGACCTCAACCATTTTAACCAAACAAAAAATAAATATTGATTTAGAATGTAGTTATATAATAGGATATTAAAACCCGAAAACAACCCAAAACCGAACTGATATCCAAAGTAAACCTAACTAATGTTTTAATATTTTAAAAATAACAAAATTAATAATCTCATTCCGCGTAAAGCGCGGAATACTACCTAGTTGATATTACAAGGTACTCTCTTCACTATCTAACAATAGTAATGTTTTAATAGACTAAGAATCAGAAAATATCTTATGTCACATCCGGTGATCCCATCTGGCCAGATTCTTTTCTTCGAAATAATTTTTCTTCCCGAAGTAGTGTAGCCTAGTGATCAAATTTTAAATGTTTTTATGACAGGTTTGGGATTCGATTTCCAAAAAATGCAATTTTTTAAATATTAGAGGATGCAGAACGTATCAAAAGTTTTAGAGTGTTATAGGTATAACCGTTAGTGATGTTCGTGTGCTATGAAGAAATCATGTTTATCAAAAATGTTGTACATGCAAAACCGTCCGTAGATCTGAATGCTACAGACGTAATTGTTGTCCGTCAAATTCTTCAATATCACATATTTACAAGTAGTTGATCATCATAAATTATAAAAATTAAAATAATATAATGCTGTAATTGACTATTTGACCATTATTAAAAAGACATTTATCCTTCTTTACTTTTCAGTGGATTAAATTGTTATTCGTTATGGTAAAGATCATTTTCTGAAGTATACTATGTTTTCTAATGAAGAATAAATCTTTGCTTTTATTACTAAAAATCAAAAAGATAATTTTAATATTATCTTTCATAAAATTTACTAGAAAGTAAAGTCAGTATAAGAATGAAATGAGCTATCAAATAATTTCAATTTTATCTTTTACCTTAAATAATAATCTATATATTAAAGTGTAAAAAATATTAAAATATAAATATGTATATTTTCGATGTCAATCTCCATTAAGTTACATATAAGTGATGATTGTAAAAATATCATTAGGTTAATGTATTATGATTGTAATATACATCCAATCTAATTCTACTTTTGAATGTTTCTATGCATTTTTTTTTCTGTTTATGTATTTTTATCTCGCTTGCAACTTATATTCTTGATTATTTTATGAAATATATTTCTTAAATTTTTGAAAAGATTTACTTCTAAGTCTAATCATCTAATTGGATTTAGTACATCCCCTATATGCGATTCTCAGAATTACATCTATGATTTGTAAGTATATAAATATGTCATAAACAACACACACATAGACACAATAACTTACAATCAGTCATCTGATATCAACATCTTTTTCTTTGGTCAATGAAATCATCGTATCATCCTCACATAATGGTACATACGATGTTAAATATATATATATATATATATAGTTTCTCTTTTACTTAATATTTTTATTTCCATCTGACCTTGTTTTTGGATGTTCTAGGAAATTATAGTACGTGTTGTGTTTGTGTTGACGTTAGTCAATTTTGGATTTTTAAATGGCCAAGTCTATGATGTCCTTAAATTTGGTGCTAAGGGAGATGGTACTACCGATGATTCAGAGGTATAATATTGCAAAACATTATCTCGATTTTTCCATTATAGTATATTCAATTTTTTTTCATAAAAAAAATTATAACACAACTCTTCATTTTGAGCTGTATGAAGAGAAGCTTTAAGCCTATAAAGTTTAGAATCATGTTTATTTTACAAAACAAAATGATGAAACTGAAATTATGATATAATTTTCTTGCAGTACAAACAATTTTGGAATCTATAGTTTTATTTTTATATAACTTATCATATAATTAAAACGAATTTTTTATTAATAATATTAAATTTATATGTCATATTAGGTAATTGATTATGAACTAATATAATAAAATTTTCAAAAATAAAAACATTCTTTAAAAAATAATAATTTATATATATATATATATATATTGTGTTGTTATCCAGAATAATATTTTAATTATAAAGTTAAAAATTAAGATATAAAACAATTTGTAATTAAAAGCCAAACAAAATAATTTAGAATCGCGGTTCTATTCATTAAATGAATGTGCTAAAGGATTGGCCATGATTCCCCAGCATGATTGGCGCCATGTTTTTGTATAAAGGTTTTCTTGTATAAATACTTTTTGTAGTCAAACCAAAAAAATATAATAACCAAGCCATATATTTACTATTTATTTTCTATTGTTACTTGTTCCTACAAGTAGATCATAATTATTTTACAAATATTTAGTTATTTATCCACTAATTCGTATAGATTTGTTTTTCTTTTTTTCTGGAAAAGGCATTTGTAGAAGCATGGAAAGCTATGTGCAGTAGTGGTGGGAGTAATAAAACCCTCCTTGTTCCTTCAGATAATACCTTTTTACTACAACCTCTAGTGTTTCAAGGTCCTTGTAACTCTCCATCTGTACAAGTTCAGGTAACACTGAAAGACTTATAATTTTTAGATACATTTGAAAACTTATTTATTGAAAAAATTATGAGTTCATTTGGAATGTATTTGTGATCAACTTTACAGTTGGAAGGAAAGATTGTCGCCCCTCTTAACAAAGCAGCATGGTCAGACTTTAAGTCATACGAGTGGGTCAGTTTTAATAAAATCATCGGTCTAACGGTCCTTGGTTCAGGAACAATCAATGGACGTGGTTCATCTTTCTGGGAGGTGAAATATTTTTTATATATTAAAAGAAACGAAATTTGTTTAGCTGTATTTATAATCAGAAAATGTGGGTCTAATGTTTTTTTTTCTCATATTCATTCAATCTAGGCCAATATGCCAGCTTCTAAACGCCCTACTGTGAGTACATATAGTTGTTCTCTATTATATTGACTTCAA
Source organism: Brassica oleracea var. oleracea (assembly GCF_000695525.1). Lineage (NCBI taxonomy): Eukaryota > Viridiplantae > Streptophyta > Magnoliopsida > Brassicales > Brassicaceae > Brassica > Brassica oleracea. The sequence continues at coordinate 26,752,759 of NC_027754.1, forward strand.
ATTCTGCTACTAAGAGCTCATAGCGAAAGGTTCTCTTTTTATTGTAGCAATTGCATTTTGAAGGATGCAATAATCTTGAAATAAATGGAATAACCTCATTCGATAGCCCAAGAAACCATATCTCACTCACCGACTGCAGACAAGTGAAAATCACGCAAATAAAACTTATTGCGCCTGGTGATAGTCCTAACACCGATGGAATTGATATTTCAACATCAACTGATGTAGAAATATATGACACTATAGTTGGAACTGGTACGTAGTTAGATATCTCTCCTTTTGGAATCACTAAATTTCCAATTTCAAATGGTATAATAGGGTTATTCGTATTTCAATATGTTAAAACATTGCAGGAGATGATTGTGTAGCTTTAAACAGTGGAAGTATAAATATCAGCATCGCAAGGATGCGATGTGGTCCTGGACATGGAATAAGGTATATCTTTGATTAGTTTTTTTTCCAACTTGTATGTGATTTTGTTAGTGCCATCAAATATATATTAACTTTAAGATTTAATAACAATTTTTTTTTCTTTACGTTAATGATTATATATAGTGTGGGAAGTTTAGGAAAAGATGGAGAAGAATCTATAGTTGAGAACGTCCAAGTGACCAACTGCACTTTCAATGACACGAACAATGGAGCGAGAATTAAGACATGGCCGGTAATAAATCTTTAACTATATTTTTTTATATAAGAATTAAATGAAGTGTTATTATAATGATAAGATTTGTTTTACTTATTTGTATTTAATTTTAATGTTTAGAATGGAAAAGGATACGCAAGGAATATTGTTTTCATGGATATTATGCTCACTGAAACCAAAAATCCAATTATAATCGATCAACAGTATATAGACAAGGGACGTATCGACGTAGAGGTAAATTATTTTCTTTCCTTCAGTAAAGTATAAAACTTCTAAGCAGACTTTAGGTTATTTTTATTTATTATTTTTATTTTTTGTATATCTTTTACTTAATAGGAATCATCAGCTGTGGCGATTAGCAACGTGACATTCACGGATTTTCATGGAACGTCCCGACAAGATGAGATTATAAAGATAGATTGCAGCGAAGTCACATGTTGCAAAGATATCGTTCTAGATAGAATTAATATTACTACGGTCGACGGAAATAAGCCAATAGTTGAATGCAGTAACGCGTATGGAAATTCAACCAATGCTTATGATGGTTGCTTGAAGACTCAGTAATATATCTTTTTATATCAAATTAGTTTTATTTATAAATTGGGAATAATATATCAGATGAATGTAATAGTATATTATCATTTATCAACTATTATGTATTCATGATTGAATAAAATGTTTTATGTGTTAGATCATGTTGGTTTATTCATGATGATGGTTGATGCGATCAAAACATGTCTGATTTTTGGTGTGTAGAAAATTATAAAACCAGATGAATAAAAAGGAAACTTAAATCGAAAGACATGTGGAAATAACTCGCAAACAAGACCGCGAGTAATTTTTTTAGAATGAAACATACATTCGTTCTCTGGAGGTTTACTTCCATACGATTGTATAGGTGACAAATGATGGGATTAAAATGGTTTTGGTCAACAAAAATTAGTTTTTTTAAAAAAATTTAATTTTCTTAAAACAAATTCATAAAATATTTTCTTAATTTTAAATAAAATAAGTAATAATTATGACAGTGAAGAAAAAAAATTATAATTAATAATATATTCGAACTTAAAATTAAAAGTCATTATATTTATTTACATATTTATATCAAGATTATCTTTCATAAACACTTTTTATTCTTAAATGTTTACATATAGTGGGAAATTATATGCAAAATCAAATGATGACTTTTGCCTTTTGTTGGTATAATAATTTAATTTTTCATTTAAAAAATAAAACAGATATATTCAAAATAAAATAAATAGGGTATCATGGACTTATGATTCCCACCCCGGACTATCAATACACCAAGATAGATTATGTGATAATATCATGACTAGGTGAAGACCCGCGCCTTGCACAAGATGAAGACGCGGAATGAATATTATATATACAATTTACTTTTACATATTATTATTTATTTTGTGTTCATTACATATTATGAAATAATAATATATTGAATAATTGAGAAGCGAGTAACAATTATGTATATAATAAAATTGGTTTAATCACATAGATCAAAATAAGCCCTCTTGTTTATTTTGAATGTTTTTATTGGTAAATAAATAAAAATAATCATTTTATTTATTTTATATGTGATATTGACACAGATATATATATATATAGTATATATTAATCTGTATATTTATTAAGTAAGGTTTCCTACTCATATAATTTTATTAACATTTGTATATTATTTGTACCAAAAAAATTAAACCATCAATCACAAAATTTTCAGTTTGAGATTTTTAATAATTTTAGTAATTTTATAATTGTTTTTGAAAATTCAATGCAAATTTCAAAATTAAAATATTAAGGTCTCAATACTTTTGCAATGAAAATATTGAAATTAATATATTTATGTATTTTTATGGTATATAGTTTAATTTTAATAATATATAAATATATTTATATATATATATATATATATATATATTTAATCTGAATATCTATTAAATGAAACTTCTTATATATATGATTTTATGAATATTTGTATCTTGTTATAACAAAAAAATTTAAACCATTGATCACAATTTTTTTAATGTGAGACTCTTAACAATATTAGTAATTTATAGTCGCATTCAAATTTATAAAATATAACATATTATATGATTAATGTGATTGTTTAGTTTTTTTATTTATGTTAGTCATATTAGGTAATTCCGTAGCTTTTATTTAAGAAAATAAATGAAAATATTTTTTTTGTAGACTACTAATCAATTTTATATTTAGTTTAATAAAAAATACAATATATGTTTAGATGGACCAACTAATTTTTATAAGGATTCTAAGAATAATCCTTGTGATGACACATAGCTACAAAAGAATGATTGTTGTAGTGCTCCTCAATTTATATATTAGGGATTGGTCACTCGAACCTATGACTGCGGGTTGTAGGATGAACGTGTTTAAAACTTTCAGCATTGCTCTGGTTTCAAATTTATATATATGTCTTAAATATTATGTATTACAAGATGAGGAAAGACAGAGACAGATGTAAAGTTTATTCAAGGAAACTGTGGAATTATGGTTTCTACTTTGGATCATTACTTCAGAGAAATGGTTTTTTTTATTGTAGCAATTGCATTTTCAAGGATGCAATAATCTTGAAATAAATGGAATAACCTCATTCGATAGCCCCGAGAAACCATATCTCAATCCACGACTGCAGACAAGTGAAATAACGCAAATAAAAGTTATTGCGCCTCGTGATAGTCCTAACACCGATGGAATTGATATTTCAAGATCAACTGATGTAGAAATATATGACATTATCGTTGGAACTGGTACGGAGTTAGATATCTCTCCTTTCAGAATCACTAAATTTCCAGTTTCAAATGGTATAATATGTTTATTCGTATTGCATGTTGAAACATTGCAGGAGATGATTGTGTAGCTTTAAACTGTGGAAGTATAAATATCAACATCACAAGGATGCAATGTGGTCCTGGACATGGAATAAGGTATATCTTTGATTAGTTTTTTTTCCAACTTTTATGTGATTTTGTTAATGCCATCAAATAGATATTAACTTTTAGATTTTATAACAAATTTTGTTCTTTACTTTAATGAGTATATTAGTTTGGAAGTGTAGGAAAAGATGGGGAAGAAGCTATAGTTGAGAACGTCCAAGTGACTAATTAACTGCACCTTCAATGAGACGAACAATATAGCGAGAATTAAGATATGGCCGGTAATAAATCTTTAATTATATATTATTATTTTTTTTGTGCAACAGATAGATAATTTTAATTATATTTATCCATATAAGAATTAAATGAAGTGTTATAATAATGATAGGATTTCTTTTACTTAGGAGATGATCGTAAGGAACCGTAGCTTTATATTTTTGCTTTAGAAATAAAACTGTAGATTTTTTTTACTCTGACTGTAGATAATTTTGCTGTAGAATATTAGTTGTAGGTTTAAAAAGATTTAATGACTTACATATAAATTTTCTAAAACAAAAAATAAGTGCTCTAGATTTATGGCTTTCCACAGCTAAAAATAAATTAAAAAAAAAGAAAAATCTGTAACTTTAAAAAATCTTTACAAAGTATGATTGAAAAAAATTTGAGCTGTAGAAATAATTTAGGCTGTTGAAAGATTTTACGATACTTCTAAATCACTTGCCAATCAACCTCTTAATTTTAATGTTTAGAATGGAAAATGATATGCAAGGAATATAGGTTTCAACGATATCACGCTCACTGAAACCAAAAATTGAATTATAATCGATCAACACTATAACAAGGGACATATCGACGTAGAGGTAAATTATTTTCTCTCTGTAAATGTAAAACTTCTAAGTAGAATTAGGCTTTTTTATTATTTTTTTATTTTTTGTGTATCTTTTACTTAATAGGAATCATTAGCGGTGGTGATTAGCAACGTGAGATTCACGGATATTCATGGAACGTCACGACAAGATGAGATTTAAAACCGGACCAGATACCGATTCGGTATAACTACTGGTTCAGTGGTCGGATCGGTTCAACCGGTCGAACCGGGTTTTCTATTTAAAAATAAATAAATATATACAATCATATATTTACACTATATGTATATGGACCTACAATGTAGTTATATATATACCACGTTCTATGTTCTCTTTTATTAATTAGATAATAAATAATAACTATAAGTTTAGTTATATATACAGTTAACAAGTGAATAATATATCAATTGAAATTGATAAAAAAACAAATTATTGACCATTTAAATTATGAATTTATTTATTTTTACAATTAAAAGTCTTAAATTTTATCAATATGCATGGCAAAATGAAAATAGAATATGAGGGTCAAAATGAATTTTTAAAAAATATTTTTTTTCTTTTAAAGTAGATTAAAAAGAAAATTAATTAAAGAGTGAAAGTTAATCATTGGATATTTCAATTGAAAAACATTAATTATATGTTGATTTCTTTAGAACCGGGCTTTGAAGTTGAATCGGGTCACTGGTTTTACCGGTTTTAGCCAGTTTCACCAATATTTCTCAAATCCGGGTTTTAAATCAAACCGGACTCGGCTTCTTCAATGAGTCACAGTCGAACCGTATTGACCGGCCGGTCCAGCACAGTTTTCAAAACACTGGTAAAATGTAAAACTTCTAAGTAGAATTTAGGTTTTTTATTATTTTTTTCATTTTTGTGTATATTTTACTTAATATGAATCATTAGCAGTGGCAATTAGCAACGTGACATTCACATATATTCCTGGAACGTCACGACAAGATAGAGATTATAAAGATAGATTGCAGCGAAGTCACATCTTGCAAAGATCTAGTTCTAGATTGAATTGATATTTACTACGGTCGATGGAAATAAGCCAGTAATTGAATGCAGTAACGCGTATGGAAAATCGACCAATGCTTATGATGGTTGCTTGAAGACACAGTAATATATCTTTATATATCAAATTAATTTAATTTATAAATTCAGAATAATATATCAGATGAATGTAATATTATATTATCATTTATCAACTATTATAAATTCATGATTAAATAAAATTGTTTTATGTGTTAGATCATGTTAGTTTATTCATGATGATGGTTGATGCCATCAAAAGATGTCTGATTTTTGGTGTGTAAAATATTATATCTTTTTTGGTCATCGTAGGTTAGTTTTGCAATTGACTATTTTGTGTGTTTTCGTAGGAAGTCTTCTAACTATTCTTTATAACAAAAAATAGAAGTATTCTCTAATAAGCATATTAGTTTTGCAATTGACCAAAGTTTTACAGATTTTTGACTTTTCAAAGAAACATGCCGTATAAATATTTTCAGAGAAGAATTCTATAGAAGTTTTAGTACCGTCACATGAAGTCTTCGAAGTGTCGCAAGAAGTCTGCGTAGATTAGTATTGCAATTGACAATAAAGAATTAAACATCCCCTATATATTAATCTTGGAGTATTACAACATGTTTTCGTAGCCTTGTGTCAACACTAGGATGATTCTTAGAATCCTTAGAAAAATAAGTTGGTCTATATAAATATATATTATTTTTTTATTAAACTAGCTATCAAATTGATTAGTAGTGTAAAAAATAATATTCTCAATTCTTTCTTTAAATAAAAGCTATGGAATTACCTAGTTTGATTAACCTATATGTGACAATTAATGATTATGAATAATACATATTTGATAGCAATTTTTGTATCCTCTCTCTTTTTTGCTTAATTTTATATTATTAAAATAAATTTAAATCTCATTAAGCATATAGTAAAAATATTAGATTTTTTCTAATAATTTATATTTTGAGTTTTTAAAATGACTATAAATTGTAAAAGTCCCACATTGAAAACTTTGTGATCAATGGTTTAACTTTTTTTTTAAGCAAGTGACAAATTATCGTAAATCATATGAATATGAAGTCTATATATATATATATATATATATATATATATATATATATATATATATATTAATATCATTTAAATTAAATTATATACTATATAAAAATATATAATATGTTAATTTTAAAGTTTGCATTAAAAATATCGGGATATTAATAGTTTAATTTTGAAATTTGTATTGAAAAATCTCACATTAAAAGTTTTGTGATTAACGGTTTATATTTTTGTTACAGCAAATATACAAATGTTAATAAAATCATATGAGTAGGAAGTGTCAATAATAAATATTTATATTAAAATATACTATATATATATCAATGACAATATCAATAAAGTTTAATTATATACCATATAAAGTAAATATAATGATTGTTTTGATTTATTTACCAAAAACATGATTGTAAATAAACAAAAGGTATGTGTTATGATTTATGTGCTTACTCTAATGTATATACTTTTATTTATAAAACATATTTTTTAAATAGGTGGTTTCTAATATATTATTTGATCTTGCCAATGCTAGAAATGCACTTCTTCAAATCGAAGTGTTTTTTAAAATTGAAAGCACTATATACATATTATTTCATTCAGATTAAATAATTTAGTCCTGATTTTTATTCCTAAAAAGCTTTTAATGAAATATCATGACAAGATTTCAATCACCTCTTTTTGAGTTTGTTCGAAGAATGAAAGATTTGATCATTTGTCTAATATTTGTTCCTCCCTAATATCATATCTTGATATTATAATTGTAAGAATAAGAGATTTGAACTATTTATTATATTTTTTTTGGTTTATCATTTAATAAATCAAACAGTTCTTAGTTTATACATAGCTTACATATACTAAAATTGTAGAGTATTATATATACATTTTTATCAGTATATTCTTAAGTAACTAAACCTCAAAAGCATAAGTTAATAAAATAAGTAATTTATTTTGTTGTTTTGGAATTAGATGATTTTTAGACTGAACTGGTGAATATATACTAAACAAACATTTATATTTATAGTATGCATTTACATTCTAAAACCGTTTGATATATTAGATTTGAACACTAACCTGTGAATAGAGATTGGCGGTGATTTTCTTGAAAATTTTGATTCATCGATATGTATATGGAGTGGAACTAATTTTTACAGATGTCCATCTTTTTAAATTGACACTTATGTAATTCACCGAATTTATAGAAGAAGTTTAAAAAAAAGAAACAAAACTCATATCAGTGAAACAGAAACAAGAAAGAAAGCACAAGTGTATAGAGGTAAAAAATAAAATAACTTATTGAAAGTCAATAGTAAACAAATCGAGAGCAGAAAATCTTATCTCCTTTCGTCATTTTTTAATCGATGTTGCATATCTGGTTTTGGTGATCTGATCAGCCGCAAAACTTAATTTTTCTTTTGTGCATATAAAGTCTTAAAATAATTAAAATGAGTTGTAATATGTTCACTCTTCAACAACGATGATACATTTAAGAGACCAACATTTGTATTCGTCATATTACAATCAATAAAAAGTGTAGTGTTGCAAAATGTTAAAACCATATAATGACCAATCATTAGCATAAAACTCACGCCGCACATGCGCACGGGTTATCATCTAGTTTAATATTAATTAGAAGACTTCTTAGGAAGTTTTTTGGCGGCCTTCTTTTGTTTTACTCAAGGATTCTGGTCAAACCTGTAGAAGAGTTCTATAAAAGTCTTCTCTCAAAAATTCAAACATGGTCAAGTGCAAAACTAACATATGAAGATTTCTTGCGACACTTTGAAGACTTAGAAGTCTTCTTTGGAAAAGTCAAATTTCTGAAAACTTTGGTCAATTGAAAAATTTACTTGATTATCGGAGAAGACTTCTCTACAATTTTTCTCTTGTATTTTCGAAAAAAAATTCAAAAAAAGTAAGCCAATATTTATAAAGAAAGACTCTTCCTCCATAAATTTACAAAGAAAGACTCTTCCTTCGTAAATTTTCAATCGCAAAGGAAGACTTCTTTCTACGTAAATTTTTAATAAACTTACATTTCTCATAATTTAAAATGAATTTTAAGATTTTCTTGTTATTTCAAGTGTATTGGTCATAATTAGGGCTCATTAATGAAATTCATAACTTAATTGGTTTATAATTATGAGGTTACAAACATTCATGTTTATTAATGTTTCTAGCTATTGAGAGAAGATTTTTTAAGAAGTATGCTGGGAAAAGTCTTCTCCGTTAGTTTTTGTAAAACTTGTATTTCAAGAGTGTTAAATAACGACAAGATATATTTTTAAACTTTTAAAAATATTAAGTAGTTTTAAGAATATCAAGTCTGGTGGTGTAGCCTGGTAATGGAGCGTGTCTCTTCTGCTCAATATCAAGTTCTGATCAATGGTACACCCTATGGAGACATTAAACCGACAAGAGGGCTGAGGCAAGGGGACCCACTGTCCCCTTATCTATTTGTAATATGCACAGAACTGCTGATTCAAAGGCTGAAAAAAGAAGAGAGCACAGGAGAGATTACAGGACTAAAAGTGGCAAGGGGTGCACCGGCGGTATCACATTTGTTGTATGCGGATGACAGTATGTTCTACTGCAAAGGGAACAACGAGGAGCTAGAGAACCTCACACGGATTCTGAGAAGTTATAGTTTGGTGTCGGGGCAGCGTATCAATTATCAAAAATCCAGCATCTACTTTGGCAAACCCCTTCCAGAGGAAAGGAGACCCGATATCAAACAACTACTTGGGATAGAACAAGAGGGAGGAGATGGAATCTATCTCGGCCTTCCTGAAGCTTTTGGTGGGTCAAAGGTGTCAATCCTGAGCTATCTGAAGGAAAGATTGAGCGAAAAAGTGCAAGGGTGGCAGACTAGGTTCCTCTCTCCAGCAGGAAAGGAAGTTCTGTTGAAGGCGGTGGCTCTGGCTCTACCAACCTATACTATATCGTGTTTCCTTTTACCAAAGATGGTCTGCAAAAAGATAGTCTCAGTGATGTCTGAATTCTGATGGTGGAATAAGAAAGAATCCCGAGGAATCTATTGGAATAGTTGGGAGTACCTCTGTCAACCGAAAACAGTTGGGGCTCTTGGATTCAGGGACACACTTTCAATATAGCACTGCTAGGAAAGCAACTCTGGCGTCTATTGTCTCATAAGGATTCCTTGCTCGCGAAAAATTTTCAAGAGCAGATTCTACGCAAAATAAGACCCCCTAAATGCTAGTCTGGGATCGAGGCCGTCTTACGCATGGAGGAGTATTCACGCAGCTCAACAGTTAATAAAACAAGGAGCGATAATGGTGATTGGGAATGGCGATGATTCTAAAATTTGGCAAGATCAATGGCTAGACCAGAAGCCTGCAAGGAAAGCTCAGGTTATGAGAAGGTCAGGAGAACTAGTGCTCGATTATGTAAGCCAAACCTGAGAATCAAGGATTTCCTGATCAACCAAGGTAGGGAGTGGAACCACAGTGTGTTAGAAAGGTTGTTCCCAACGGAGGAGAGGAGGAAGATTGAATTGATAAGACCCTGCGGGAATGGTAGTAAAGATGTATTGGTCTGGGACTTCAATAACACATGACATTACTCAGTAAAATCAGGATATTGGGTCCAGTTCAATATCATCAACAAAAGTAACAGCAGAGAGGAGTTAACACAGCCGAGCCTAGACAGTCTCTATCAGCTAGCGTGAGCCAGTACTGAGTCAAGCCCAAAAGTGAAGCACTTCCTTTGGAGATGTATCAGTAACTCTCTACCAGTTGCTCACAATATGTCCAGGCGACACATTGCAAGAGATGGGGACTGCCTTCGTTGTGGTCAAGTTGGAGAAACAGTGAATCATGTTCTGTTCCAGCGCCCATTCGCAAGATTGGTTTGGGCCTTGTCTCCGATCCCAGCGCCTCCAGAAGATGTCATGGGGAATTCTCTGTACTCAAATACCGATCACGCTTTAAACATCAAGAAAGCCTACCCAAGAGATGAGGTAAAAAGTGAAATGGTTCCATGGTTGCTATGGAGATTATGGAAGTGTAGGAATGAACTGTTGTTTAACGGAAAAGAGTATGAAGCGATGAGTATTTTGAGGAAAGCTCGTGAGGATGCAGATGAATGGGAAAGGAGAAAGCAGGTTAACTTGAGTGTGGAAGGAAATAAGAGGGTGACACACCCCATTAGCACTTCTCAGGCAAAACCGTGGAAATTACCTCCCACAAATTGGTTGAAATGCAACTCGGATGGAGCTTGGCATAAAGATAGGCTTAATAGTGGTGTGGGGTGGTTATGCAGAGATGGGGAAGGTCGGTTGTTATGCGCGGGAGCGAGTGTAGTTACAGGGCTGGAATCGAGTATTAGAACAGAGGCTGAGGCACTTCAATGGGCAGATGAATCTATGGCAAGGTTCAGGTATGATAAGATTATTTTTGAATCTGATTCCTTGTCACTGGTTAAGATGTTGAATGAGGAAGAAGAGGTCTGGCCGATGCTATTACCGGTGATAGAAGCGATTTGTCAAGCTCTGAAACAAATCTCGAGTGTCGAAGTGAGGTTTTATCCAAGAGGTGGTAATAAGGCAGCTAACAGAATAGCAAAGGAGACTTTCACATTTGTGTCCAATGTCTCTAAGTTATATTCTGTAGTGCCAGAGTGGCTAATATTCCAAGTAGAGTCTGATAAAAGTTGTATGGTGAAAAAGTTGGTTAATTGAAGTTGATGTTGAGTTAAAAAAAAAGATCATAAGTTATTTTTAATTTTCATGAGATTTAAGTAACTTCGAAGTCATATATCTATACATATTTAGTGTTATGAACTTATTTTATGATTGATATGTTTTGGAACTTATATCATTGTGTTACAAACTTATTTTTATGTTTGTTATGTTTTTGAACTTATATTATTGAGTTATGAACTTATCGTTATGTTGAACTTGTGTCAACTGTTATATTATTATAAGGCTCTCTTTTAATTTTCACAACCATAATCTTAACAAAATATTTACAGTGAAGACAATAGTTTATAATCAGATGAACATGAGTAAATGAAACAAGCATTAAAATATTTTTTAAATATATTAGAGATAAAGCAAATATATTATTTACAATACTATATAAACTATCAAAACAAGAGTCTCGTAACCATAAAAGAAAACTAAACTTTAAGTGAAATTTGACTGTAAATTAGAAGCCATCTAATTCGCAATCAAATTTCACTTAAAATTTAATCCTATTAAATTTTAATTTTCCACTTAAATTCTAATATTCCTCTTAATTCGTGTGAAGTCTTCTGAGAATTCTACTTGAGAAGTCTGCTGGTGAAGTATTTCGAGAAGTTTTCTGAGAAGTCTTCCGAGAAGTCTTCTATGAAGTCTGATATATGATCTTCATTTCTTTAAAAACTACATATCTAAAAAAGTTTAAAATGATTTCAAGCAAAGAAAATTTTCAAAAAATAAAACTTTTAAACTTAAATTAGAAAAAAAAACATATTACAAAAACATAAAAACACAAAAATACAAGTCCAAATTTATAGATACCTTTAAAGGAGTAGAAGATAACAACCATGAAATAAAAAACCTGCAAAAACAAGATAAAGTAGTGAGAAAAACATGAAACAGTACATTTTTGCTGCAGCCATTTGAGAGGAAGAGAAAGAATGAGTAAATTTTCTTTATATAATTTTTTTTTTAATTTGGTTAAATATTTTCGGTTCAGAAGACTTCCTGGAAATTCTTCTAACATAAAATGCACTAGAAGACTTCCCAAGAATCTTCTAAACCCTATTTTTACTATTCGTCACAAAAGACTTCTGAGGAAGATTTCTCCAGAAATCAAAAAGACTTTTGGAGAAATCTACTAATGAAGTCCGACTCAGATCTGAAAAACATGCATATCCAAAACAATAAAATGGCTTCAAATAATAAATAAAACAATCACATTAGGTTCAATTTGTAACTTTTTAAAATCTAACATATAAAAACACAAGAATACATATCCAAAATTTATAGATCTACCTTTAAAAGATTGGAAGATGAAAAACATGAAATTAAAAACCTGCAAAAACAAGATAAAGTAGTGAAAAAAACATGAGACAAAAATATGAGAAATTGATATAAAATTTGGTGTTTTCAAGTTCAAAGAGATTGAAAAGAGGTTGTGATGTCTCGAGTTTTAACCCGATTATCTAACTGCAAGTGCAC
>NC_027754.1:26765536-26805543 GCF_000695525.1 Brassica oleracea var. oleracea
TTGCTCCAAAACGAGTTTAAAACCGTTAAAAACACGGAATATCAGGTTGGAGAGTTTTATAGTGGGAAACATTACATTTTTTGTTGCAGCCATTTGAGATGAAGAGAGAGAGAATGCGTAAAAACGATTTATATAAGGAGACAAAAAATCCAATTAAGTTAAATATTTTTGGTTCAGAAGACTTCCTGGGAAATCTTTTCACATAAAATGTACTAGCCTATATTTACTATTCGACTTAGAAGATTTCTCAAGAAGAGTTCCAAGAAAAATTTATATATTTTCGTATATGTTATATTTTTAATTTTTGTAAAACAACTATAAATTACTAAAAATATAAAAATATTCTCAAATTGAATTTTTTTAATCAGTGGTTTAACTTTTTGTTATACAAGATACAAATGATCATAAATTTTCAGGTTAAAAATACATATATATATATATATATATATATTTAGTATTGTGTAAATTAAACTATATACCATATAAAATACATGGTATTTTAATTTAAAATTTTGCATTAATTTTTAAAATAATTATAAATTACTAAGACTATCAAAAGTCTCACATTAAATTTTTTGTTATCAATATTTAAAAAAAATACAAATGATCATAAAAAATGTATGAGTATGAAGCTTTATTTGATAAATTATCATATTAAAATATTATATATATATGTGTTAATCATTTAAATTTAATTATATACTATATAAAACAGATAAATATTTTTTTTGATTTATTTATTATAAAATGATTGTAAATAAACAAGAGTAATTACTTTGATTAATGTGCTAGCACCAATTTAATTATATACATAGTATTTACTGAATTTACAATTTAATATATATATTTATCATTATATTATTTCATAATATGTAAAAAATAAAATAAATAATAATATGTAAACTAATTTATATAGACAATGTTCATTCCGCGCAAGGCGCCAATCTTAACCTATATAATATGTATGCAATCATTCATAATATGTATGTATTAATCTATTTCGCTATAAGTTAGAAGCCCAAAACTCTTGCTTTTTTACTAGAAGGGTGAGCACGACCTGATCATATACTGTAGTGTTACATAATATACTGTGGTGTAGATCACCAATAATTATATTTTTTTTTTATAAAGTTATGATTCATCTCTCAACTTTTCTTTTGGTTGTATTCTGAAAAAAATAGCAACTATTCTAACCTATATCTTCTATACATAATTACCAACACACACTAACTACTCTTTCATATGATCTCATGAATCCGCACACTAAGGGTCTAACTGGTGACCATTACAGGAACATTAGGAATAAGTAGGAAAAAAATGATATTAGAGGAATAAAAAAGAAAATGACTCCTTATCGATTTTAGTGAGAAATAAATTTGTTCAATATTCCTCTAAAATAAAGGAAATGAGAATGAATGCAAAGGAAAAACAATTCCTTGTAAATGGTAAATTTTTTTAGGAATTGTAAGGAATACATTATTCTCTTTCATTCTTTGGTCACCAGTTACACCCTAATACTCTTTCATAACAATATACACATCAATTTCACTGATATTTCATAAAATTGGGCCAACACTGATGAGTTAAGAGAAAACTCTAGAGTTAAAATCAGCAAAAAAATAAAATTTTATTATAAAGATATTCCAGCGATCTTAAGTGGATTAGCAAAAATTTAGAACACAACCAACAAAAAATCATAATCTTAAAATTACACCATCTTAGAGATATATTTACAATTATTTTATAAGAAATAAATCACAAACATTTATTTTATCAGTTTTATATGGTACCTAATTAAATTTAAATGATTAACACATACAAAATATTTTAATATGATAATTTATCAAATAATCCTTAAAAAACATCTTAGAGAAAAACTTCACCATGACCAAAACAGGGCCGGTTTAACCAGGCAATTTTCAAAATAGGCCCTCAACTAGTATTGTTTATTCGTACCAAAATTGTATATAGTTTATCAAAAACAATATTAAACAAAATGCGTAAAATATTATCATGCTTACATGAGGGATTAGAAGTGATTAAAATCGTATTAAAACAGTTATCTCACAGAAAATGTTTTTATACCATCAGATTTTAAATTTTCAAATTTGTATTAGCACTTCTTTTCAAAAATTTGTTAAAATGTTCAGCATGATACAATCTAATTGTCCCATGCTAAAAAGAAGCGACACGTATTGAAGAATGAAATTCTGATTTGTCTAAAATATAAACCTAGTTACTAAATGTTTTATTTAAGAAAATAAAATAATATCAAATAAAACAGAGCATGATCTCATAAAACAACAAAAATATGAATAGTTTATGGGGAATGAAATTTAATGGGGAAAAATAATTTTAGTGGGGAAAAGAGATTTTTGGGAATGTGTTATTTGAAGAGAGAAATCACGATATATGGATATCACTGATTTTTTTTCTACCTCTAATTGTTCTGCCACTTAAATTTCTAATACTCAAAAAACATTATGGATCTCTGTTGCTCCTGGGCCGTGGGCGGTCGCCATGCTCGCCCCTGTATTTGAGCCGGCCCCAGACCAAAAAGATAACAGAAGTAAAATTTCCACATATTGTACAACTTTCATCAAAGCTAAACTTTATAATATTGCTCCAAAAACTTAAGGAGCCAGGAGCAAATCCTTTGAAAACAAAACAAAGGAGACAAAGAAACAATTTTTATCATTCGTTAAATATTATGAAACAGTTCATTAAATACAGAAACAACGATTTGATTATAGTCATGTAGTTGTTATTGTATTCATATTTTGAAATCATATGATTTATACTACTTCCAAAAGTGGTGAGGATCAATGTTAATCTGTAGTAGAAAAACGTGTTTAGATGCCATTCATGTGGCAGTGATTTATATGGCTTGTCCATATAAACATGCTTTGCAGTGTAAGCTGTGAGATGATTGTTTATTACTATACGAAATAAGCTCAGTTTGGTGCAGGAGAAAAGAGTTAAGGGACTTGAAGAAGTGCTACAGTTCTGGTTCAGCGCAAAACTGTAAATAACTTAGGCAATTTAGGAGTTTTTGATATCTGTAAAGTTATAAAAGTAGGTTCTCTTTTCAAACAAGGTTTCACTTGATGTACAAAGGTTTTTTGACGAATAAATTTAGCATTTATTCAAAAAAAAAATTGTTTATTACTTAAGTCAGTTGAAACTAAATTTATTTTTCTACAACCCCATTTTTGTTGTTTCAGAAAGAAAAAAAATGTCAAAAAGCTAAAGTAACTAATTCTCATATTCACACCTAGGTTAAGAGATGTCAAAGTGGACCACAACCCACAGATTATGTATAATTAGCCCAGTAGCAGAGCGAATCATGACAAATATATATATACAAACCGCAATCTGCAACGGGCTGGTCCCCCGGACCAAACTAAAATCTAGTTTGCAGAGGGTTTGACTACTTGAACGGGTTGCTTTATTTAATATTTCTAAAGTAAAGAGTTTTGATGGAGCGTAAAGATTATAAATAACTGAAAACATAATTTTTTTCTTAAATATTTTAATTCTTATATACATTGCGTTGTTATTTGTAAATACTATTTTCTACTATAAACTTTAAAAATAATAGATAGAAAATAAATTATAGTTAAATATTATTCATATAAAAACATTTGTATAATTTTATTTCTAAAATATTTCTAATAAGTAGGTGTTTACAAAATTTCAACCAAAAAATAAGCATATATATATTTTGATGAAAAATGTTTTCATATATAAAAAATTTGATATGATGTTTATTTAAACTTTTGAGAACATAAATAATAACTTATTATACAGGTTTTTGAATTAATAAAACATAAACTAATAAGTATTCATAAGAAGATTATGTCCGCATGTGTAAAATATAAGAGTAGTGTAAAATATATTTATTTGTGATCTTTCGTTTTTCTATAGTTTTTTATTGTATCTTTTTGAAAATCAACGCTTTTCATCTATGCATATCATTTACTGAAAAAAATCCATAATTTATTTCTTTATAAGGCACATTTATTCTAAAATGACATTAATAGCATGAAACTACATAGCATATTTTAAATATTATGAGTGGAGATCCGCGGGTTGGCCCGCAAAACCGCTTAGCTATACGGACGGGTTGGACATATATATACACACAGCAACCCGCGGTAGACCAACCCGCACGATCCGTTAAAAGGTTGACCCCGCTTCGGGTTGGGTTTGGACATATATTTTGATTTTTAGTTATTTTCTGATTTGTTTTTAGTTATTTTATTTTTTTCTAATTTTTAATTATTTAAAATATAAAGCTGACATATCATCACATTTTAATAGTTCTCGTGGCTTTATTGACTTGATGAACATGTAAATTAAGATGAAGATTTTTTTGTGATATATATGTTAGTAAAAAACTTGAAGGTTTACAATGTTGACGAGTGCCACTTTGAAGTTTTTTTAAGCAATTTTCCCAATAGAAAATTCACGGGCTTGTTAACTTAAATCTTTGCAAGTTACATTGGTTACAAATAGTTAAATCGAGGTTATCGTAACTACTATATTCTAATGAGCAAAAGCAGATAAAATATGTCGTCTTAAATCACTAGTGAATGTCTTGTAACATTGATTTTGGTTTTAAATATACAATCGTATTGAAAGTTGTGGAGCCCCATTGTTTCAAATATAACCTTTCTTTGCGTTGAGATATCATACCTTGGAAATTCATTTAAAACCCTCCATTTTTGTTTCCAAACACCGAATGTGCGTTCAATAACTGAACGTAGTGACGCATGCCATCTGTTAAACATTTCCTTGCTGTTTTTTGGAGGTTCATTATTAAAAAAATCTTGGAGATGATATCGCGTACCTTCTATTCTTTCTTTTCGATATGGAGCTAGATAACCACGCCTATTTGTATAACCAGAATCTACAAGATAATATTTTCCTTCTGGAGGATGAGGAAACATTGGATCCTCTCGCATAGCGGTGTCCAGCACTCTAGAGTCATGTGTTGATCCTGCCATTCCCACGAAGCAATATGTAAATAACATATCATGATCACAAATTCCCAAAACATTAAGGCTTGTTGTTCCCTTCCGGTTCACAAAACGTAATGCATCTCGACCTGGAGTCTCGACCTGCCACTCTCCACCTGTGTTTCAAAACTAGTTTTTCTTCTTGCAAGACGACGTGACGACATGCTTCGGATTGATCGGGTGCATCCTTGATCACTAGTAAGATCCACTATTGGTTCAGCAGTTTGAGTTTCTTGCAGTTGGTACACCATTGTTATGCCATCAACATCTAAAGTAGGTTGAACTTGCTGGAGTTGTAGGCCAAGCATATGTGGTGAATAACGTTCATCTTGATCAACATCATGTTCACCAAAAATTTGATCCAACAAATCTTTAAATGGCAAAGGCTTCTTTTGCAAAACATGAACTAGTCTTCCTTTAGTTCCTCCATATTCCTGTAAATAATAAAAATTAGTATAAAACAAATATATCTAAAATAAAGTAATTATATATGATATACAGTAGAGAATTACTGCAATCCGATCACTCCACCAAGTTTCCACCATATCTATTTGTCCAGAAGATGGATCAACAGCAACACCGGTGCATTTTACCAATTGACTGTGAATATTCCAAAGTTTACGCAAGTAACCAATTTTGCTAGTTATCTCTGGATCCCAAGAGATCTTTTCACCTGTCAGCTCGAAGTATTTTTTTTCAATTCTTTTTCTTGCTGCCACATCTGGCATTCTACTACGGTAGTCATCGGCTTTTAACTCCGCAATGACGAGTTCAAGCATAACTTCACAATTCTTATCCTTCCACAGTTACTAAAGTATATATGTATTCTTATAATTAATTCACATGTTTTATAGTAATACAACAATGATTTAATAAGAAAAAAGTGCAAATATAAATACCTGTCCTTCACGAGTCGTTCCGCCATCAGTCGTGGTTCTTGCCTCACCACTGGATTGACGTCCACGACGTTGTGATCCGCTAGTGTTTCTTGAACTTGACATGATATCTAACAGGCACACATAAAATATTCATGTTATTTTCTATCTTAATAATGTGTATTATATACATATAACTTTCTCTTAAAAATTGTAAGAAAAAAGTGTGTACCTCTTGCTGTAGAACTTTAGTTGATTGTATTAGGTTATGTGTATAGAATAATTCTCACATATATAGTGGAAGCAAGACGTGAAAAGAGTCAAGAAAAATGTTAATTTTCTGTATAGTTCAACTCACGTTAATAGAGATTTGCCATTTTTTTTTTATTTCCCATTTTGTTCCTTGCCAATATTGATAGAGAATATTTTTCTTCTATTATTCCCTAAATAAAGAGGAATGAAGAGGAATTGTATGTGTTCCTTATATATCAAAAGTTACTTGTGAATGGTGAAAAAAAAAAGAATGCAGTGTTTCCTCTCGTTCCATTCCTTCTTAGCGGTCACCATTCATACCCGTAGTCTTAAATCACTAGTGAATGTCTTGTAACATAGATTTTGGTTTTAAATATACAATCGTATTGCCCGGGATCTTGTGGTCGAGTGGTAGAAAGACACAAACTTGAGATACCAACACATTTCAAGTTTAAACCACCTGTTGGTAAAAATAAATTATATTGTCCATAAACACTCACATGGATTTGGACATTTGCATTCGGCCCACTTGAATATCCACAAAAACAGAATATATCCATAGACTGCATCTCTCTTTAAATATTAGTCTTAACCCTTAGATCTTGTTTGTTGTCGTTCTTCTCGTTTACTACTTTGTGTTTTGGCAACATTTTATTCTCCAACCAGTGACGGATCTAGAAATTCTTTTAATTGGGGGCACAATATTATAAATATATTATATAATTTAATATTAACGTTTTAGATAATATTATTTCCGTTTCACTAAAATAGATATTTTAAAAAAATTGTTTCACAAAAATAGAAGTTTTATGTTTTCTATAAAAAAATTGTAAACTTCAATAAAATTAATTGACTTTATTGAATTACTATTGGTTAAAAGTTATTGAAACTTGAAAATTACAGAAAACGATACATTTAATATAGTGATTTAATATGTTTTCTTAATATGTGTGAAAACACTAGAAAATATATCTTTGTGAAACGGATGGAGTATTATATATTAGCCAAATAGTAATTAAATATTTATTTTAAAGTATAATTCTTTTTTATTTTTTGTGAATCATCTTTTTTGTAAAATATTATCATGCTTACATAAGGGATTAGAAGTGATTAAAATCGTATTAAAACAGTTATCTCACAGAAAATATTTTTATACCATCAGATTTTAAATTTTCAAATTTGTATTAGCACTTGTTTTCAAAAATTTGTTAAAATGTTCAGCATGATACAATCTAATTGTCCCATGCTAAAAAGAAGCGACACATATTGAAGAATGAAATTCTGATTTTTCTCAAATATAAACCTAGTTACTAAATGTTTTATTTAAGAAAATAAAATAATATCAAATAAAACAGAGCATGATCTCATAAAACAACAAAAATATGAATAGTTTATGGGGAATGAAATTTAATGGGGAAAAATAATTTTAGTGGGGAAAAGAGATTTTTGGGAATGTGTTATTTGAAGAGAGAAATCACTATATATGGACATCACTGATTTTTTTTCTACCACTAATTGTTCTCCCACTTAAATTTCTAATACTCAAAAAACATTATGGATCTCTGTTGCTCCTGGGCCGTGGGCGGTCGCCATGCTCGCCCCTGTATTTGAGCCGGCCCCAGACCAAAAAGATAACAGAAGTAAAATTTCCACATATTGTACAACTTTCATCAAAGCTAAACTTTATAATATTGCTCCAAAAACTTAAGGAGCCAGGAGCAAATCCTTTGAAAACAAAACAAAGGAGACAAAGAAACAATTTTTATCATTCGTTAAATATTATGAAACAGTTCATTAAATACAGAAACAACGATTTGATTATAGTCATGTAGTTGTTATTGTATTCATATTTTGAAATCATATGATTTATACTACTTCCAAAAGTGGTGAGGATCAATGTTAATCTGTAGTAGAAAAACGTGTTTAGATGCCATTCATGTGGCAGTGATTTATATGGCTTGTCCATATAAACATGCTTTGCAGTGTAAGCTGTGAGATGATTGTTTATTACTATACGAAATAAGCTCAGTTTGGTGCAGGAGAAAAGAGTTAAGGGACTTGAAGAAGTGCTACAGTTCTGGTTCAGCGCAAAACTGTAAATAACTTAGGCAATTTAGGAGTTTTTGATATCTGTAAAGTTATAAAAGTAGGTTCTCTTTTCAAACAAGGTTTCACTTGATGTACAAAGGTTTTTTGACGAATAAATTTAGCATTTATTCAAAAAAAAAATTGTTTATTACTTAAGTCAGTTGAAACTAAATTTATTTTTCTACAACCCCATTTTTGTTGTTTCAGAAAGAAAAAAAATGTCAAAAAGCTAAAGTAACTAATTCTCATATTCACACCTAGGTTAAGAGATGTCAAAGTGGACCACAACCCACAGATTATGTATAATTAGCCCAGTAGCAGAGCGAATCATGACAAATATATATATACAAACCGCAATCTGCAACGGGCTGGTCCCCCGGACCAAACTAAAATCTAGTTTGCAGAGGGTTTGACTACTTGAACGGGTTGCTTTATTTAATATTTCTAAAGTAAAGAGTTTTGATGGAGCGTAAAGATTATAAATAACTGAAAACATAATTTTTTTCTTAAATATTTTAATTCTTATATACATTGCGTTGTTATTTGTAAATACTATTTTCTACTATAAACTTTAAAAATAATAGATAGAAAATAAATTATAGTTAAATATTATTCATATAAAAACATTTGTATAATTTTATTTCTAAAATATTTCTAATAAGTAGGTGTTTACAAAATTTCAACCAAAAAATAAGCATATATATATTTTGATGAAAAATGTTTTCATATATAAAAAATTTGATATGATGTTTATTTAAACTTTTGAGAACATAAATAATAACTTATTATACAGGTTTTTGAATTAATAAAACATAAACTAATAAGTATTCATAAGAAGATTATGTCCGCATGTGTAAAATATAAGAGTAGTGTAAAATATATTTATTTGTGATCTTTCGTTTTTCTATAGTTTTTTATTGTATCTTTTTGAAAATCAACGCTTTTCATCTATGCATATCATTTACTGAAAAAAATCCATAATTTATTTCTTTATAAGGCACATTTATTCTAAAATGACATTAATAGCATGAAACTACATAGCATATTTTAAATATTATGAGTGGAGATCCGCGGGTTGGCCCCCAGATCCGCGGGTTGGCCCGCAAAACCGCTTAGCTATACGGACGGGTTGGACATATATATACACACAGCAACCCGCGGTAGACCAACCCGCACGATCCGTTAAAAGGTTGACCCCGCTTCGGGTTGGGTTTGGACATATATTTTGATTTTTAGTTATTTTCTGATTTGTTTTTAGTTATTTTATTTTTTTCTAATTTTTAATTATTTAAAATATAAAGCTGACATATCATCACATTTTAATAGTTCTCGTGGCTTTATTGACTTGATGAACATGTAAATTAAGATGAAGATTTTTTTGTGATATATATGTTAGTAAAAAACTTGAAGGTTTACAATGTTGACGAGTGCCACTTTGAAGTTTTTTTAAGCAATTTTCCCAATAGAAAATTCACGGGCTTGTTAACTTAAATCTTTGCAAGTTACATTGGTTACAAATAGTTAAATCGAGGTTATCGTAACTACTATATTCTAATGAGCAAAAGCAGATAAAATATGTCGTCTTAAATCACTAGTGAATGTCTTGTAACATTGATTTTGGTTTTAAATATACAATCGTATTGTCCGGGATTTTGTGGTCGAGTGGTAGGAAGACACAAACTTGAGATACCAACACATTTCAAGTTTAAACCACCTGTTGGTAAAAGTAAATTATATTGTCCATAAACACCCACATGGATTTGGACATTTGTATTCGGCCCACTTGAATATCCACAAAAACAGAATATATCCATAGACTTTCTCTTTAAATATTAGTCTTAATCCTTAGATCTTGTTTGTTGTCGTTCTTCTCGTTTACTACTTTGTTTTTTGGCAACATTTTCTTCTCCAACCAGTGACGGATCTAGAAATTCTTTTAATTGGGGGCACTATATTATAAATATATTATATAATTTAATATTAACGTTTTAGATAATATTATTTCCGTTTCACTAAAATAGATATTTTAGAAAAAAAAAATTTGTTTCACAAAAATAGAAGTTTTATGTTTTCTATAAAAAAATTGTAAACTTCAATAAAATTAATTGACTTTATTGAATTACTATTGGTTAAAAGTTATTGAAACTTGAAAATTACAGAAAACGATACATTTAATATAGTGATTTAATATGTTTTCTTAATATGTGTGAAAACACTAGAAAATATATCTTTGTGAAACGGATAGAGTATTATATATTAGCCAAATAGTAATTAAATATTTATTTTAAAGTATAATTCTTTTTTATTTTTTGTGAATCATCTTTTTGTTCATGAAAAAATACTTAGGTTGTTTTAAAAATTTATTCTCTATCGACTCTAGTATAAAAATAATTGAATAAACATATGAAATAGTTTCAAGGAGCAAGAAGGAAAAAAATCATGCAAAACAAATTAAACACACAGAGAGAATAGATTACGTTTCATTTAATGGGAGCGCAAGAAACTAATATGGCAGGAAATAAAATGTTATATTAAAAGCTTCTGGCGAGGAAAATCGAACCTTTCACACAAGCTAGAAACAGGGCACGAACGTTAAACAACTGAGATATTTGACCAAAGAGCACGAACGTTAAACACAAAATTTATATAATCAGTCGGGGGCACGTGACCCCGTACCCATCAACGTACGTCCGCCCCTGTCTCCAACTGCAGTGGTGTCAACAAAAGGTGGGCTGGAGTGTTCTCTTTTTGGTGTGGTGAATCCTCTCTTCATGTGCCTGTTTAACCTCATCACTAGGATTTCAGATCGAGATTGAGGTTTCGTGGCTGTTAATTTATTGGCTTATCTTTTGTTTACGTTGTTGGTTCTTGACTTCTTGGTGATTTGATGTTGGAGTTGATGTAGCTTTGCATGTTCTCGGTCATAATGGATCTTCTAAGCTCCTTTTGAATGAGAAGTGTGGTCGGATTGTCTCCAAAATTGTATGAAGCCCGTCTTGTGCGAGAAGGCCTCTTGAATGGTTATGTCGTTGTTTATGGTTCTGTTTCATCCTTTTGCATTGGTTCTTTCCGGCGCGGTATATGTATGCATTGTTTGTTGTTATTTCAAGTGGTGAAGAAGTGATGTTTAGGAATAGTGCTTTCTCTTGGTCTTGGTTCAACGGTTCGGTCATGGTGTTGATCGTGGCTAATCTCCCTTCTTGATTTTATACAGATCCATGCCAACAATTTGGAGTTATGGCTCATATGGGAAGTTGCAAGGAATAATCGTTTCTCTCCTTATCGTCCTTGTTGATTTCCAAGGTTTCAAATCCCAATAAAGTTTGGTTCTGATTGGAAGCACTGCAAGGTTTGCACCATGGTGGTTCTCATATCGGCTGCATTTCACCTCTTTGAAGATCCTTTGAATCATGAAGGCTTGAGGTATATTACATTATTTTCTTAAATTGTACCTACTAGTATCGATCAACTCTCTAGTAGTTAATGGTTTTCCCTCTCTTGTACTGGTGTAATTCTGCAGTATGTGATATAGTACGACCAGTCTGGTCATGAACTTACTTCACTTAGACCATCATTAACACTGAAACCGTGAACCGGTTTCTTAGGAAATTATTATTATTTTTTTTTGTCTGGAAAAAAGAAAAAATTTTAAAACGAATTAATCGTGAGCCGCCACGTGTTGGTGGAGCCCGCGAACAGTGCAAAAACCCTTCCAAGATCGGTCCTTATTTCACACTTCTAAAAACCGATTTTTGCAAAAATAATGGGACCCACCACTAAGAAACCCACTTAAACCCTCGTTAATTATGCTCTTATACCATCAGTAAAGGGGATCCTTAACAAAGGGATCCTTAACAAAAAATAATTAAATATTTGAGTGGACCCCACAAAAAAAATTAAGGATCAGTGATAGAAAATACAAAATAAGAAACGATCTTGTACTGTGCGAAGGCCCCACCGACACGTGATGGCCCGCGATTGATTTGTTTTTTAATTTTTTTTTTCAGACAAAAAACAAAAAAAACAAAAAAAAAACAAAAAAAATTTCCTAAGAAACCGTGCCACCGGTTTAAGCAATAATTATGCTCTTATTGATAGAATGAGTGATTTTAATGTTAAAAAAAGAAGATTTTATGCCTAGGCCTACACGCTACACCTTATTCAAAGATTTTTGTACTGAATTTTTGGTTAAAATTTTGTCCAAATCGTTTATCAAAAAAAAAAGGTTTTGTCCAAATCATCTTTAACTTGAGTTTTTTTTTTCACTTAAAACCCACATTTAGCTATATAAACCAATTTTAACAACGAAGACAGATAAACTTAACCGTTTTGTGGGAAAAGTGCCAATTTCGCTCCCAACAATTTCAGTCGTGCCAAATACACCACCGAACAATTGATTAGTGCCAAATACGACCTCAACACAATTATAATTCAAAAACACTACCCGAACTTTTTAAAACGTGCTAAAATCTACATTGACTCTAACAGAAGTTAGTCAACCATTAATAAGATAAAACGACGTCGTTTTGATATACGAGGAAAAGTGTCAATTTCAACCCCTACACTCTCGGTCGTGCCAATTTCAACCCCTACACTCTCGGTCGTGCCAATTTCAACTCTCGGTCGTGCCAAAAAGTGTCAATTTCAACCCCTACACTCTCGGTCGTGCCAAATCGAACCCGAACAAATGACCAAAACGACCTCAACTCAATTATAATTTAAGGAAAATTACCCAAAATTTTTAAAACTTGCCTAAATCTATATTGACTCTAACAGAAGTTAGTCAACAAGATAAGACGACGTCGTTTTGATATATATATATTTAAAAAAATATGTTCATTTCGGGACTCAAACTCGTGCCGGGATATCCTTTTAAAGGAGCACACTAACAACTAGACTAAAGTAATTTTTTGAAATATTATTACAAATTGAAATTCTCCATTATATAAACTACTATTTTTCTTCATCTTATCCAATTCAAAACTTGGGTGATTGCTTTATATATTTTAGTTATTGTTTAATATGTCTAATATTTTGTACAACATATCTTAATGAAAGAAAGGTAAAAGGTCTCTTAACATTTTTGAACAAAGTATCAAAATATATAATATTAACTTTGAAAAATAAAAAAATTTCCACTTAAGTTTTAAGAAGTTTAGGTAGTTTTTCTTAAATTATAATTAAGTTGAGATCGGTTTTGGTACTGACCATTTGTTCGGGTCATATTTGGCACGACTGTGAGTGTTGGGATCGAAATTGACATTTTTCCTCGTATATCAAAACGACGTCGTTTTATCTTGTTAACGATTGACTAACTTCTGTTAGAGTCACTGTAGATTTAAACACGTTTTAAGAAGTTTGAGTAATTTTTTCGAATTATAATTGAACTGTCGTATTTGGCACTGATCAATTGTTCGGATCGTATTTGACACGACCGAATTTGACAATTTTCCTCCGTTTTGTAGGAGAAATAAAAATTAACTAGTTTGCCATTGTACATCAATCGATCACAAGAAAGGACGCCATTTTTTTACAACAAAGGCCGAGAAAATCTCTTACATAGCGTTAAGAAACATTGCAAGACCCAATTTTATCGTCGTTACATGATTACAAACAACAAACCAAAACAAAAGTAAATCACTCGAATTAAGAAAGAAAAAGAAAAAGACTTTTACTCCTTGGTGATCTCCAAAATAGTGGTAAGTCTCGGCTTCTTGTATCTTCTAAGAAGCAAAGACGAGCAAACAACACTCACCGAAGAGAGCGCCATGCACGCTCCCGCGGCCCACGGCGGCAGTTGCACCCTCAGGACCGGGAAGAACACTCCTGCTGCTATCGGTATCGACACCACGTTGTAAGCCATGGCGAAAACGTAGTTCAACCTGATTCGTGTTAAGGTTTTGCGAGAGAGATCGATGGCTGTTATAACATCTTCTAAGTTGTTTCTCATCAGAACGTAATCAGCTGCTTCTATTGCTACATCAGTCCCTGCACCAATGGCCATTCCCACGTCAGCAGCGGCTAGAGCCGGCGAGTCATTGATTCCATCTCCAACCATCGCCACTGTGCTTCCGTCTTTTTGCAGTGAACGGATCACTTCAGCTTTTCCTGCTGGCATTACTTCCGCTCTCACATCTTCAATACCAACCTACTCATGCACAACCAAACGGAGATAGAGAACCAGAATACACCAACCAAACCGGAACCAAACAAAATCATTTTCTTTACCTCTTTGGCGACTGCTCTTGCTGTTCTCCAGTTATCACCTGTAACCATTATGGGTCGAACACCCATTCTAAGGAGACCTTCCACGACTACAGCAGCTTCTCGCTTTAGCGGATCAGCGACTCCCATCACACCTACTAATTGGCCGCTATAGGCTACAATGACTCCTGTCTTTGCGCTTTCTTCAAGCTCCTCAACAAACTTCTCGACGTGGTCTGGGATGGTTATGGAGTTTTCTGACATAAGTTTACGGTTTCCCACCTGATCAATGAGAAAGATAAAAACTTTATTACAGTTGCGAGAACAGGACCAGAAGCAAGAAGTTGATATAAACATGTTATGGAGTTTTAAACTCAAACCAGAATCAGCTTGTTGTTGACTAAGCACTGAATGCCTTTCCCAGGAAGAGCAGAGAAGTCTGATGTGTCCAGTAACCATCCAGCGTTTTGAGAGACTTTGTTACTTGTGTCGCCGTCCTCGGCAGATTCATCAAAGAAATGGAAATGCCGAGCGTACTCAACTATAGCTTTTGCCAACGGGTGTTCACTGCTAGCCTATGGATAGTGAGAGATGCGATGATTATCTTTAGTTACCTCACTAACAATGTAAGAAGCTAAGGGAAGAGGATTCAGCTTACCTCAGCGGAAGCAACAAGTGTGAGGAACTCTCCACGGTCCATCTCCGAGAAGACTTTAGCGGTTGTCACGGTAGCTTTCCCTTGCGTTAAGGTGCCTGTTTTGTCGAAAATTACATATTTCACTTTGTGAGCTTTCTCCAATGCATCACCTCCTTTGATCAATACACCATTGGTTGCTCCAACTCCTGTTGCCACCATGACAGCGGTCGGTGTTGCCAAGCCGAGTGCACAAGGGCAAGCAATTACCACAACGGATATTGAGAACATAAGCGAGAATACAAAGTGGGTTCCGTTTTGGGGCAGCCAATCGTCTGGGTAAGCTCCAACAGCTCCACCAATTGACCTACATTATCATTTGATTCAAGAACATGAGAACAAACTAATCCCACATGTCTTCCATCAGCTAAGGAACAAGATCTCACCAGCCTACTAAAGTGAACAATGCCAAAGTGATCACCACCGGAACAAATATACTTGCAACCTGAAAAAATGAGGATACATTTATTCACATGCTAAAGATTATATCACATCTGTGACATGTTTATATAGTCTACTTACATAGTCTGCAAATTTCTGGATAGGAGCTTTGGACATTTGGGCTGTCTCCACCAAACTAATAATCTGGCTCAGAACTGCATCAGATCCCACTTTTGTAGCTTTAATGTGAAGAACACCATGCATATTAATAGTACCACCGATCACTGGTGAATCAACCTCTTTAGATACAGGAACTGATTCACCAGTCACCATACTTTCATTGACGTAACTTGAACCCCACACCACAACACCATCTGCAGGGATCTTTCCACCAGGTAGAACTTTCAACGAATCACCAGGATGGATCAGTAATGCATCTATCTCTCTTTCTCCTACAAAACGGAAAAAAAATATGGAACTGAGCCTAAACAAAGCTATAGTTGTTGTTGTTGTTAAGGAGCAATTCAATGATAAAGTACCTTTGCCTTCGATTAGTATAGCTGTTGCTGGAGTAAGTTGTACGAGCTTCTTCATAGCATCTGAGGTTTTCCCCTTTGCAAGAGATTCCAAGTATTTACCCAGCAACACAAATGTTATCAGCATAGCGCTTGCATCAAAGTAAGTTGGTGACCAGAACCCAGTGACTGCCCCATATAAAAGAGCCCCAACAGAGTAGAAGTAAGACGCAGACGTTCCCAGAGCGACCAGCACATCCATGTTAGTTGAACCATTTCGAAGAGCTCTCCATGCGGCAACATAGAAACGCTTGCCAATAACAAACTGAATAACACTTACCAAGGCCCACTTCAACCAATCACCAACCATGAAAGGTCCACATCTCCATACCAGCACGGTGTCAAAAAGAGCAATGTGGGGGCAGATCACTTGAATGAAGAAGAGTGGTATCTGTATTCAAAAGAATCATAATCAATACATCATAAATAAGTGTATGTGTGCATTCCATAAAGGATAGGCAACTCACACTGAGGGAAAGACTTGAGATAAAACGACGAAACATGTTTGAGGCCTCTCCAGTATCTTTCGAAGTCAGCCTCTCGTAAGGACTCATGACACGCAACTTGAACTTCCCATACCCTTCTCCTTCAATCCCATCAACCAAAGATCTCGAACTCACAACTTCAGGATCAAACACAAGCTCAAGCTCTCCCGTTATCCTGTCAAGACGAAACTGTCTAACCCCATTCAATCTAGTAAGTATACCTTCAAGAACCTGAGCATCAAGCTCGTTCAACACACCCTCAACCCTCAAAAGGAGCTTATCCTGCTGATTACTCTGCACAAGCGAACCCTCAAAGCCAGCATCTTCAATCGCAGTCACAATATCATCTTTACTGATCACGTTAGGATCGTACTCAACTTCTCCTAAGGACGTAGCTAAAGCCACAACAGCTCGTTTCACTCCAGGGAGATCTCTTAGAATGCCTTCAACAGAGTTAACACAAGCAGCACAAGTCATGCCTCCAATAGTGAACTGACCCACCAAAGTAGCTTGTGTCTTGGTCCCAGAAGTAACAGGCTCAGCCAAAATCTCGGCTTCAAATCCAGCATCCTCTATAGCCTCTTTAATGTCCTCTTCCTATAAAGATCAAATCTTTAAGCTTAACGCGTTCTAGATCTAAATTTGGAAACAATTATTAAAAAAGAAAAAAAAAAAAGCTTCAATCCAGCAAGAACACAGCTTAAGATTTTTCAGACAATAAATTAAAAATGGAAAAAAATTATTTAAGAAAAGAAAAAAAAGCAAAACCTTGACTAAGTTAGGGTCGAAGAGGACATCGGCTCTGTTCTGTAATAAAGCGACGGAGGCTTTGAAGACGCCGTTAACGCTCATCAAAGCACCTTCGACGGAATTAGAACAAGCGGCGCAAGTCATACCGGTTACTCCGACTTGAATCTTCCGTAAACCGGAATGGCCGCTTCCTTCCTCGATCTTACTCAGAGAATCATCGTTATCGTTGTCGTCATAGGAATCGAGGAGACGAACTTCCTCCATGGCACCGATCTCCGCAGCACTGTCTCCGGAGAGGGGAGTAAGCTGTAAATCCCGTCTACTCGGCGCCATGACGGAGAGAATGGATTTGATTGATGATGTTTGAAATCTCTCAGAGAACCATTTTGTTGGATCCTTCTTCTTATGTAGAGAAGAAATAATTATAATGGAGGATTTGGTTTTCTTTTTGAGAGATGGAGGAAGGAAGGTGGAGAAAGCAATTTGTCAACTAAAACACGCACCTAATTTTGACTATTTTACCCCTGGGCATTGTGCTAATTTCATGTATGTATGTATGAGATGAGATTCTTGTTGTCGTCATTGCACACGATCAAAAGTAAAAGAAAGGAAAACAAATATTTTTTATTTTACTGGCTTTTTTAGAGTATCATATGGGTTAAAAAATTAAGAAAAATTAAAAACATTACGCCGTCTGTGGGGATCGAACCCACGGCCACGTGATTAAAAGTCACGCGCTCTACCCCTGAGCTAAGACGGCTTCGGCGATCTACACTACCTTGTTTTGTATTAATATACAACTTAATATCCTTGGAGAATTTTGAATAGTTTGTTTTTCGCCATAAATAATATTGAATTTTCTTCTTTTTTTTTTTTTGCATTTTACAAGCCACTAATAAAAATACTTCTATATTATTTGTAAAACATAAAAGAAAGTGAAAATGATAGGAAGAGCTTCTAGAACCTCATCCAATTGTATGTGAGTTTGTTGAAATATTCTTAGAAACATGTTAAATGACATTTATTGTTGATTACAGTTGGACTTGTTGAGTTTGTTATTAGATAATGTACTCTTTCAAAACACGTATGCTACGTAACTGTTGTTTGACGTCGTCATCTACTAAATCATGATTTATTTCCTAAGTTCAACATCTCATAGATTCATAGAGGTAGACGAACAAAAAGAAGAAAAAAACACCATGGTGGTAAATGTTTTTGGCACATAGCTATTCAAGTTTTTTTCTATAGTAAATTAGTTACAACTACTATTATTATTATTATTTTTTTGTAAACTAAAAACTACTACTATTACAACTACTATTATTTCCACAGCTAATTACTACTACTTACTTTTAGTGGTTCGTTGAACGGACCGGACCTACTGCGATTCCAACGAACGGTGGACTTATGGGATATATCTTGATGTTTAAATAGTACTACAATCAATGCTAAACGAAATTATTTTTATACGGACAACATGTGATTACAATCCAGTAACTAAATCTTCATATACGAATTATACGATTTGACCAATTCAAAACATGAGTCCGTTTGTTAAAACATGAATTTTTGTTGACCGGTGCATTTGGTCAAGGAAGGTTTGTGATGCAGGAGTGGGCACAAATCCAATATTCGGATTTTTGAAAGTATTTGTGATTCGATATGTTTTGTCTGAATAATCAATTATTCAGTTCGATTATATCTATAACTATCTAGTTATTCGATGTTTGGATTTTTTATTTTAATTGAGTATCGGATTTATCCGTACAGATAATATAAATTTAAAAAAAATCAAATATAATATAAAATAATAATATTTTATCACAAATAAAAATTTATTTACATTAAAAACTCTAACAACTAACTTAATTAATTTAATAAATAAAAATATTTTTAACCTAGGGTGGAGTGGGTTTTTTTATCCATGCTTTACTCTGCAAAATACGGTTTGATCCTTAATAGATCCAACTAATGATGAAATGTATATTTTCTTCGGTACAATATCGAGTACTATTAAATGTTCATCCAAGAGGGCACATAATCCCACATAGAGGTTTGCGCCAGGGTGATCCACTTTTTCCTTACTTATTCATTATGTGCACAGATGCCCTAATCGCGAATGTTAAAAAAACTGAGAAAGAGAAACAATTGACAGGAATGAAGGTTGCAAGGGCCTGCTCGACGATATCTCATATGCTCTTTGCAGAAGAGATTCTCTTTTTTATTTAAACACATGAAGAAGAATGTCAAACCATTCTCAGAATTTTGAAGGAATATCCGAATATGAAGCAATATCTGGTCAGCTGCTAAATTTCCAAAAG
Source organism: Brassica oleracea var. oleracea (assembly GCF_000695525.1). Classification (NCBI taxonomy): domain Eukaryota; kingdom Viridiplantae; phylum Streptophyta; class Magnoliopsida; order Brassicales; family Brassicaceae; genus Brassica; species Brassica oleracea. The sequence continues at coordinate 26,785,183 of NC_027754.1, forward strand.
ATTATGTTCAAGCTGGACATAAGATTGAGGAACCCATTCGACAATAGCTTCGGGATATATTAGGGATTCAAGAAAATAGGCAGAATGAGATCATACTTGGGAATGCCAGAGAGCTTGGAAGGGTCAAAAACTAAAGTTTTTGGTTTCATCCAAGACAGCTTAAGCAATCGGGTTAATGGATGGACTTTCAAGTTTTTCACCAAGGGAAGAAATGAAGTGATTATAAATCATGTAATGACTTTTTTCGACTACCAAAGGCTGTAACAAAAAAAATTGACGAGTGTGGGGGCACAATTGTGGTGGAGTTCAAGGGGAAATATAAAAGGCATGCATTGGAAATCATGAAACAAATTGTGTTACCATAAGGATGAAGGAGGACTAGAATTTAAAGACCTCACGGATTTCAATACGGCTATGCTGGGAAAAGAATTTTGGCGTTTGATTAAGAAGCCTAAAACCTTATTCTCTCGAGTTTTCAAAGGATGATGTTTTAGGAATGCACCCCATGTAGAACCGATTAGATCATAGTCACCATCATATGGATGGCGTAGTATTGTCTATGCTAATCTATGTTTAGCAAAGGACTAATCAAAAGGATGAGATCATGATCATCTATTTCAGTATATAATGATCCTTGGCTCCCAACCATTCGTCTGAAACCAGCAAACAGTAATCAACACAACCTTTACCATTATCTTAGAGTGGACTCTCTCATCAATGGAACATCACAAACATGGAATTCACAGGCAATTTGGTCTTTGGTGGATCCACATAATGCGAAGATTAAAGAAAGTATACCATTGAGTCGGACTCAGATAGTCGATAGAGATGGATGACACTTCACCAACAATTGAAAATAAAGGTGAAATCTGATTATCAAGTGGAACAAGTATATCCTGGCAGAGAAAAATGATGCCAGTGTATGGAGCCACTGTCTCTCCTTTAAAGGCCTATTGTTGCAAAATACGATGTCCACTGAAAAAAAACACTTTTTTATGGAAAATAGTGTCAGGATGTATAGCGGTAAAAAAAAATACAAACGAGAGGGATTCAAGGTGATATACAATGCACAAGATGTGGAACAACCGAGGAATCACATGTGTAATTGAATGTACCGCGACGGTCCAAGTTTGGGCTCTTTCACAGATTCCATCAAATCCAGATATTTTTATTTTCCAATCGCTTTTCGCAAATATGGATCATTTGTATTGTAGTGTTTATCCGCATATGGAAGATCATCAATTTGCATGGATTTTATAGTACATTTGGAAAGGACGAAACAACAAGGTTTTCAGCAACATGGATATTGATACTACTAGAGATATTCTTAAATTGACAGAAATTGAATCATTATTTTGGGCTGAGGTATATGTCTCCCTCACACAAAGGGTCACCCAATCTAGGGACTAGAGGTGACAAATTTACCTTCCATACCGGGAAGATGGTTTTTTACGGATGGGTCATGGAAATATCATGATAATTATTCGGGACAAGGCTGGTATAGCACGCTAAAAAACTTTAATGGAGTGATGTGGGCAAGGAACACGAGAGCTAGTCTTTCACCCCTTCACTCGGAAATAAAAGCACTCGTCTGGGCACTGAAATGTATGAGAAATTTACGACAGTTTCAAGTTACATTTGCAACGGATTGTTCTCAATTAGTGAAAATGGTTTCGGAACCACAGGAATTGCATGCCTTTGAAAGTTATTTGGAATATATCAAGATCCCGAAAAGAAGTTTCAACCATTCAAAGCTCATTCATATACCCCGAACACAGAATACAAGGGCAGACAGCCTCACACGCAGTGTCAGGAAATAATTGTCGTTTGTCGTTTATATGGATACGGAGTTACCAGTTAGGTTTGTAGAGTCTTAGTTGAATTTATTTATGTTGATGACAAAAAAAAATATTTTTAACCTAAAATTAAATATAATTATATAACTTTTATATATATTTAATTTTAAATATATGTATATATATGCATATAATGGATCGGTAATATTAGTATATTGTAATTATTTTGTTTTATGGATATATCATATTAATATTTGCTTTGTTTCGTAGAGTTACATATATCTGAATTTTTTGGTTCGAATAAAAAAATGGATAACGAATCAAAACAAAATTTACGGATATTTTTTCGAGTCCTAAATGTAACTATGGATCCCCCACAAATTCATTGAATGTTGATTCAAGATCTAATTAATAACATGACTTTCCTATACTATTGTCAAAACCGAAAACTATTATGATAGTTATATTATGTTTGAAGATAATGATTTAAAAATTTGGTTCATTTTTCTACATTTTTATTCTGATTTTTTTTAATTAAAAAATTAATGATTAAGTGATTAAATGTTTATTTGTTTTATTTTTATAAATTACAACTTCTTAAACGAATTAAAACAAAATTAGAAAGCAAATCAATTCAACTAAACCGACAATAGACCAAACCAAACTAAACCAAACCAAACACAAACTAATTTCAGTTGGTTTTAGTAGAATTTTTTTGGAATCAAATAAACCAAACCGAACCTGAATTCAAAATGAAATGCCCATTATATAGCATTTTATATATATCCACTGTATTTCTAAAATTCATTCATATGGATATATGTTACTCCTTTTCTTTTTGCTATTAATATAGGAGGGGTTGCTTTATTAAATTTGGAATTATTATAGACAACCAAATTTCTGAAACATTAAAAGTAAGTAAATTTTGTAATAGGGAGTTTTCTTTTATTGGAAATGTGACTTCCACTCCACTGATCAGAAAGCAAATACACCAAATATACTTGTTCTCTGTCTCCATCATTATGCTTTCTAAGAAAAACAAAGGAAAAGATAATAGCATTGGAAACTTCCACTGCTCCACTTATAATTGGTCAAGAGATAAGCTTTGACCTAAAAAGTATAGTTTAAGTAATCATAGAACGAATTTAGAATGCATTATTCATATTTTTATTTCGCATAAACGTAAAGTTTAAGTAATTAAACACAACTTCAGAACGGTAAAGAGATTTAAACATAATACAATACTACTCTATTAACAAAGAAATCTTTTTTTTTCTTAGCAACTAACAAAGAAATCACTATATCGTTTTCAGCTTTATAACCAAAAATGCATTGCTTGCCAAAATAACCGACGACATGAATTATGTGCGTTTAAAATTATTAAAAGTATCTATTTTTTTTGTGCAACTATTAAAAGTATCTTTTTATCGCTGTTTTCTTTTTATTCTCTACATTTTTCCTTTTCTTCTGAAAGCAACTCTCCCGCAGTTTCAATACGTTTCCATGTTTTGAAAATAATTCAAATAAAAAGTTATCTATTAAAAATGATTTATATCAGACCAAAAATTACAAAACACGCATAATCAAAAACTTTGTTTGGTCACTTTGGTGCATGACCCACCAACCAAATGAATATTATTTTAATGCAAAATTCCTTTCTAATCTCGTGTGCATCTTTTTATCTCAATAAAAATGAGTTGAATACTTAAATAAAAAAGAAAACAATTAAGTTTTCGTAAGTCAAAGGCAAGTAATGTTATACAATAATGATGTTATAGAAATTAGGTATTAGGTACTCCCTCTGTGTTCCTGAAAGTAAGATTTTCTAGAGTATTCACGCTTATTAAGAATTTAATAAATGTTTATAATTTAATTTATTTTTTACTTTATTATACACTTTCCAATAACTTTTCATCAATGAAATTTAATCAATTCAAATATTCTCAATTAATGTTCTTCAAAAGTATAAAAAAGTACCTTAACAATATAGAAAATCTATTTTGGTGGAACAAGAAAAAAATCTAAAACATCTTATTTTCGGGAACGGAGGTAGTATATCACATCCAGAACCAGAAGGCCGCTGAAGTGCTCTTGATTAATGTCTTAAAAGCCAGATTACATTAAATTAACCGCAAACCAGAAGAATAAAAGTCAACAAGTCGTTGAACATGGTTAGGGGCAATCTAGTATTTTTTCAGAACTTGAGATAAATGATGTTTTAGTTGAACAAAGATATAGGTTTAGTTGAGCGAACATGGTTAGTGTGTCAGTGTCTCGAGCTGTTGTTTTTTGACCTGTAAAGTCTCCAGCCACAGTCAACCTGTGGAATTCATGATCATCAAAGCATATTAAATGTTGGGGAAAAGGTAACCTTCTAAACTACTCAGAGACTTTCCATCCTTCACATCCTGACAGTCAGAGCAACACAGCTGAATAGGGGTGGGCGAGTACTTGTTTTTTTAACGTATACTTGATAGTTAACTTCTTCGAACGACTAATGAATTTTTTGATTTGTACTTGATTTGTCGGAAACGAGTACTTGTCCAAAAATATGTTGCTTGCAATTTACTTGTCTTGTTTGAGTACTTACTATTTACGAGTACTTATTAATTATTTGGATATATTTTCAAAATTTTAAAAATTAATTGATAGATAATAATCTATGAGAGAAAGTTATGAAAGTTTGTTTTATTGACTTGACTTGATAAAAAAATTAGAGCTATTATAAATAAAATATTTGTACCTAATATAAAAAGAAGAAGAAACTTAATACATATATTTCTATATGAAAATATTGTTTACTTCTTACAACAAAGAAATATATGTTTAGGGATTTGGTTTTTATTGTTTCATTATCATTTTATCAGTCGTAAAACAAGTAACGAGTAATATCAAGGTGAGTCGTAACTTTTTTATGATACTTGTTACTTGTCTTATACTTGCAAGTACCAAAACTCAATGACTTGATACTTGCCTTGGCAACGATGAGTAATTGAAAAAACGAGGCGAATACGGATCAAGTAGAATTCCTTTCGACCGCATTATATTACTGATAATAATAACTAATTACTAGGGGCATGAGGTGGCGGCTCTGGTATCTTTACCATATAAAACTCCGACTGACTGAGCTATAGCTGACACGGTTGGAGGTAAAGAGGGTAGTTCAGGTGATTTTGCAGCGGGAACAGTTATAACATTTCGTAACCAATGAGGTAGGCTGTTCTCTGAAGTCTGAAGAGCTACAGAGCTGTGACGTCTTGCCCCATCAGATTGGAGAGATTCAACTCTCGGTTTGGATTAAAAAGAGATGGATTAACTGAAGATCTTCCCAAGAACACATTGTTGCTTGAATCAAGCATTGGAGGTAACGGCATATCTAGAAACAAAGGTAGTTTCCCGTGCTTAATGGCATCACGTTTCTCGTTCGTTATCTGTGCGTTTAAGGAGCTCGAACTATCCAAACCCAAAGAACCTAAGTTTCCCATTCCAAGAGAGTTGAGTGGAAAAGGTTTCTCAAAGGGAATATTTGCCGATCGTTCAGATGGTCCAGCAGAAGGATCCTCGTAAAAGGTTGTTGCTGCACAGATTTGCCACAGGAGAAAAAAGCTTACTTGGTAAACCCAAGTGATCACACGGCTCAAATAACGGAAGGGTAGATGCTCGATTCATTATACCTTGCGGAAGTGGGATCCGTCCAACCGATCCGACCTATTTTTAAATTTAAACTAGGAGTTACCCCGCTCTATTTCGATTTTCAGATGTTAACTATATAGTTATTCTCTTCGACCTTGTATTCTGAACAACAACAAATTGTGAATTGTATGTTTGTGTGAATACATATTTCTTTAGAAAAAACCAGAAAACTACATTTTTCAGATATATGTTTGATATAGTTTTTCCTTTTTTATATTGTATATTTACTTATTATTTATTTTTCTTATATTATAGGACAATCTCTCAAATAGATCTTTTAAGTTTTTGTCACAAAAATAGCCTTCAATAAGAGAAATGACCAAAATAGTCTATTTTATTTTGAAAATTTAATTTTAATTTTTTAATTTTTAAAATTTGAAACCCTATCCTCAAAACTCCATCCTGATGCGGCCATCAAATTAGTACCTGAACCAAGAGCCAACCAGTTGCACCAATCAGCTAAACAAGAGACTAACCAGGATATGTGTTCAGTAAAAACAGCGTATCTTACCAACCATGAAGAATTTTGCCATGAAACCAATTTTAATGCCTTATACACTCAACAAGGAGTTAAGCAAAATTGTAAGCATCTTCAAAGCTACTCGGACCAGGAAGATATGAATTTTACAAACCGGAGGTTTTCCAGCCCGTCCATCTGCTAGCATCCGAGTTTAGAAGTTGTTTCAAGCCCAACCAAGAAGCGTTCCGACTCAAACCAAAGCATGTACTTCAAGATGGATCTATTAGATTTCCAACAAGCCAAGAATGAGGAGAAAAGTCCACGGAAATATGGAGTTATGGCCCAATTCCCTAAACCGGTCAAACCAGTTCTGCAATTGCCTAATTTGGTGTCTCACCGGTTCAATCTTAGTCAAAATAAACAATGGCGACCAGGAGAGGTTTACAATCATCTGAGAAATATATCCAGTGATTCATGAGTAGTTTAAGAGTTCTTACCATACCATGCACCAGAGTCCACATGATCAGGAAGATCTTATTGTTTGGGAACTTTCCTAAATTGGATGCATTCCCACTTTGGAGAATAAGTGACCAACGACCAAGCCATCAAAGCTGCAGCGTTTTGGAAGCATTCCTTACTTGTCTAAGAGTCGTAAGATGCACCAGCACTCACCAGAACACACGGATTCAAGCAAGACCAGACTTGCCATCTTTGGAGCTATTTTTGGAATTATTTCCCAATAATTCCCAACAGCTCTTTTCAAGCCAAGACTACAAAGATTTCGGCCAAGTCTTCAGCATTCAAGATGTTCCCAAGAAGCTTACCTACACCCTCAAACCGCCCAGATATAAAACCAGAATCAAATCCCTTGAAGAAATCTTTTGGATCCAAGATATCTTCCAACAGCTTGTTTTATCGGTTTTCCTTATTTGTTTGCTTCTTTCTTTGTTTTAGTTTTCTAGCTAAGTTAAGGCACGAGCCTATATAAGCTCTGTCTAGTCTTCATTGTAAGTCACCTTTCAATTCTTAAGAAATAATATTCAGTTTATCTTTTATCAAAGAATTTCTTTGCATAAAAATCTGTTATTTAGTTTCTAAGTGTGAGATACATTAGAAAGCTATTGAGCTTGTGGTTCATAGGTTATTTGTGTGATACAGGAGCTTTGAGACACAGATTGAGAGAGTCAATCAGCACCCACGGATTGAGAGAGTCAATCATCATCTATCCAACATCATCTATCCATCCTCCATCATCAAACATCTATCCATAAACCATTCCATCCCTTTATCTTTTCAGTTTCTATTCTTATTTTAATTATTCATAAACTCATTGTTCTTCATTGTTTCCAGGTTAGATTGGATTAAAAGGAACAGCAACTCGGCCATCTTCACCATCTTTCCATCCGGTCTTCATCCTTACCGACATGATCGACCCATCGCCCATCCATCTCATCGACCCAACTTCCAAATACTTTTATATCAAATGATAATACCGTGATAGATGTTTCATGTAATATTTCTAATTCTTATATTGTATTCTTGTTTTTTTTATTGTATATTTACTTATAAAAATATTTGGAAGTAATCAAAATGTAAAACTCTACATTTTTCAAATAGATGTTTAAAGTAGTTGTTTTGTTTCTTATATTGTATATTTAACTTTTTATTGTATATTTACTTATCTAACTATTTTATTCTATATCAAATTGTAATATTACGATATATGTTTAATGTAATATTTTTATTTCTTATATTATATATTTACTTATTATTTATTTTATTGTAGATTTTTTAGATAGATGCCTAATGTATTTTTTTGTATTTCTTATATTGTATATTTACTTATTATTTATTTAACTATACATTTTTCATTTCATATATATGTTTAATTTAGTTTTTCCATTTTCTATATTTTATATTTGTTTATTGTTTATATTTCTTATTTTGTATATTTATTCTAAATTTCTTGCTTTTATATCAATGATAATATTACAATATATATTTAATGTAATATTTTTATTTCTTATATTATATATTTACTTATTATTTATTTTATTGTAGATTTTTTAGATAGATGCCTAATGTATTTTTTTGTATTTCTTATATTGTATATTTACTTATTATTTTTAATGCAATATTTCTATTTCTTATATTGTATATTTACTTATTATTTTTAATGCAATATTTCTATTTCTTATATTGTATATTTACTTATTATTTTTAATGCAATATTTCTATTTCTTATATTGTATATTTACTTATTATTTATTTTTTATATATTTTTTATTATAATAGATGTTTAATCTAATATTTTTATGTTGTATATTTACTTATTATTTATTTTTTATATATTTTTTATTATAATAGATGTTTAATCTAATATTTTTATGTTGTATATTTACTTATTATTTATTTTTTATATATTTTTTATTATAATAGATGTTTAATCTAATATTTTTATGTTGTATATTTACTTATTATTTATTTTTTATATATTTTTTATTATAATAGATGTTTAATCTAATATTTTTATGTTGTATATTTACTTATTATTTATTTTTTATATATTTTTTATTATAATAGATGTTTAATCTAATATTTTTATGTTGTATATTTACTTATTATTTATTTAACTATACATTTTTCATTTCATATATATGTTTAATTTAGTTTTTCCATTTTCTATATTTTATATTTACTTATTGTTTATATTTCTTATTTTGTATATTTATTCTAAATTTCTTGCTTTTATATCAATGATAATATTACAATATATATTTAATGTAATATTTTTATTTCTTATATACTATATTTACGTATTATTTATTTTTTCTTATAGTTTATATTTATTTATTCTAATATTACGACAAATTTATAATATAATATTTCTATTTATTATATTGTATATATAGTTATTATTTATTTTACTATACATTTTTTAGAGAGGTGTTTAATTTAGTTTTTTTATTTCTTAATTGTATATTTTCTTATTCTAATTTTTTTGCTTTTATAACAAATGATAATATTATGATATATGTTTAATGTAATATTTCTATTTCTTATATTGTATATTTACTTATTTTTTTTTTCTATATATTGTATATTTACTTATTATTTTTAATGCAATATTTCTATTTCTTATATTGTATATTTACTTATTTTTTTTTTCTATATATTGTATATTTACTTATTATTTTTAATGCAATATTTCTATTTCTTATATTGTATATTTACTTATTTTTTTTTTCTATATATTGTATATTTACTTATTATTTTTAATGCAATATTTCTATTTCTTATATTGTATATTTACTTATTTTTTTTTTCTATATATTGTATATTTACTTATTATTTTTAATGCAATATTTCTATTTCTTATATTGTATATTTACTTATTTTTTTTTTCTATATATTGTATATTTACTTATTATTTTTAATGCAATATTTCTATTTCTTATATTGTATATTTACTTATTTTTTTTTTCTATATATTGTATATTTACTTATTATTTTTAATGCAATATTTCTATTTCTTATATTGTATATTTACTTTGACCAAAAAAAAATTGTACATTTACTTATTATTTATTTTTCCTTATATGTATATTTATTTTTTTATTTTTTAGTAATGGCACATGTCATGTTTTAAAAGAATCTCTTTTCGCTGATGTGGACGTACGCTCTATGAAGCCTCAAAAGGTTCATTTTATTAGTATATACTAGGAGTTAATCTGCGCTACGCGCGGGACTATTTTGATTTTCAAATGTTAACTATATAGTTTTTTTTACATTGTATTCTGAACAACAACAAAATTCTGAATTATATGTTTGTGTGAATATATATTTCTTTGGAAAAAACAGAAAACAATACTTTTTTAAGATAAATGTTTAATATAGTTTTTCATTTCTTATATTGTATATTTATTTATTATTTAGTTTTTCTTATATTGTAGGGCAACTATCTCAAATATTTTTTTTTAAGTTTTTGTCACAAAAATAACCTTGAATATGTAAAATGACCAAAATAGCCACTTTTTATTTTGAAAAATTTAATTTTAATTTTTTTTTTTAATTTGAAATCCTATCCTCAAAACCTCACCCTTAACTCGAAACCCCAAATCTAGATTAGTTAACCCTACGGTGTAAATGTTTTTTACTCATTACTAAAACTTTTTTTGGTCATTTTTCTCATTAAAGCTATTTTGTGACAAAAAGTTAAACTGATTATCTTAAGGAATTTCTCTATATTGTATATTTATTTATTCTAATTTTCTTGCTTTTATATCAAATGGTCAAATTACAATATATATTTAATGTAATAATTTTATGTCCTATATTGTATATTTGTTTATTATTTATTTAACCATACATTTTCTATTTAACTATACATTTTTGAGATAGATGTATTTTTTTTTATATTGTATATTTACTTACTATCTATTTTTTATTATTTTGTATATTTAATTTTTCTAAATTTCTTGATTTTATATCAATGATAATATTATGATATATATTTAATGTAATATTTTTATTTTACTAAACATTTTTTTCAGAAAGATGTTTAATTTAGTTTTTTAATTTCTTAATTGTATTTTACCTATTGTTTATTTTTTCTTATATTGTGTATTTATTTATTTTAATTTTTTTCATTTTATACCAAATAATAGTAATATGATAGAGGTTTAATGTGATATTTATATTTCTTATATTGTATGCTTTTTTTACATATATTGTATGCTTGTTTTACTTATATTGTATATTTATTTATAAAATATTTGGAAATAATAAAAATGTAAAACTATACATTTTTCATATAGATGTTTAATGTAGTGTTTCTATTTTTATAGGGTATATTTACTTATCTAATTGTTTTTCTTTTATATCAAATTGTAATATTACGATAGATGTTTAATGTAATTTTTCTATTTCTCATATTATATATTTACTTATTATTTATTTTATAATATATTTTTCAGATAGATGTTTAATGTATTTTTTCTATTTCTCATATTATATATTTACTTATTATTTATTTTATAATATATTTTTCAGATAGATGTTTAATGTATTTTTTATATTGTATATTTAGTTATTATTTTTTACCTTTTATATTTACTTATTGTAATATTATAATAAATGTTTAGTGTAATATTTTTATATTGTCTGTTCACTTATTATTGATTAAACTATACATTTTCAGATATAGGTTTAATTTACTTTTTCCATTTTATATATTGTGTATTTACTTATTCTAATTTTCTTGGTTTTATATCAAATGATAATATTATGATAGATGTTTAATGTAATATTTATATTTATTATATTGTATATTTGCTTATTATTTATTTTTCCTTATATTGTATATTTAATTATTATTTTTAATGTAATGTTTCTATTTCTTATATTGTTTATTTACTTATTATTTATTTTATATTTTTTAAATAATAATGTCACGTCTCATGGCAGAAGCTTTTTTCCGCTGATGTGAACCCTCTATCGAACCTCAAAATGTCTCTTTTATTAGTATTTATTTCTACTATTGTATATTTACTTATTCTTTATTTTTCTTATTTTTATTTTTACTTATTGTAATATTATAATTAATGTTTAATGTAATATTTTTATATTGTTTATTTACCTATTATTTATTTAACTATACATTTTCAGATATATGTTTAATTTATGTTTTTCCATTTTTTATGTTGTATATTTACTTATTGTTTATCTTTTCTTATTTTGTATATTTATTTATTCTAAATTTCTTGTTTTTATATCAATGATAATATTACGATATATATCTATTGTAATATTTTTATTTCTTATATACTATATTTGCTTATTATTTTTTATTTTATTTTTTATTTATTTATTCTAATATTACGATAAATATTTAATATAATATTTCTATTTCTTATATTGTGTTTTTAGTTATTATTTATTATACTATACATTTTTCAGATATATGTTTAATTTAGATTTTTTATATGATAATATTACGATATATATCTAATGTAATATTTTTATTTCTTATATACTATATTTGCTTATTATTTTTTATTTTATTTTTTATTTATTTATTCTAATATTACGATAAATATTTAATATAATATTTCTATTTCTTATAATGTGTATTTAGTTATTATTTATTGTACTATACATTTTTCAGATATATGTTTAATTTAGTTTTTTTTATTTCTTAATTATATATTTACTTATTATTTATTTTCCTTATATTGTATATTTACTTATTATTGTTTAATGCAATGTTTCTATTTCTTATATTGTTTATTTACTTATTATTTATTTTTACTTATATTGCAAATTTACTTATTATTTATTTTCTATTTTTGAAATAATAACGCCACGTGTCATCTTTCGGGAGAAGTTTGTTTCGCTGATTTGGACGTTCTATGGAGCCTCAAAAGGTCTTTTTTATTAGTAAGGACTAGGGATTAACCCAGGCTATATTTTTATTTTTTTTTCTAATATAAGTTGTTAAATTATTTATATTTTGATATATATTTATAAAATCTTAAGATTTTTTTAAATTCTAACACGTTAAATTAACATATTTTTTACTATTTAAATATTTTTTTGTAATTTTGTTGACTATCTAGTTATCATATTTAGCAAAACTATATGTTGAGTGTTGGAATAAATGTTTTAGATATTTAATTAAACTGTAGAGTATTTTCGGATCGACCACATGCTCAACAATCTGTCGATCCGTAAAAAGATGGTCGATCTCATTGGCCAGGTAAGTACAATTTTAGCAAAAATATCTTTGATTTTCAAATATTGAGTATATAGCTATTCTTTTGAATATTTTTTTTCTGAATTGCATTTTTTGATTAAATTATTGTATGATAATGTTTATGTAAATATTTTTTGTGATGTTTGAATTTGTGTTGTTCGTATACTTAACCTAGATGATATTGATGTTTAACAATTTATTGTGTTCTGGAAATAGAAAATAATGATATATCAAAACGTATCTAGTACTTGTTAAATGATAGTATAATGTAAATTACTTCCATTATTTGAAAATAACCATTTGTTGTTTTTATTTTTTTTTAAATCAGAAATTATTTTTATTTAAAAACATTATTCATATATAATATAATAATCTAAGTTTGGAAGATTAATATATATATATATATATTATGTATATTTAAAAAAAAAAATTTAAGATACGGGTTTTCCAACAATGAATCCACGTAACCAAAAGTTCGTTGTTATAAAAAATCTCTTTCAAAGTCATTAAAGGTTTTTGGGACGGCAAGAGTTGATGGTGGAACCATTTTTTTGCTCGAGTGCTTTGAAATTTTTCTTGATAGTGTGAGGTTGATGTTGATGGAATAATAAGTTTTATAGGGACTTTCTTCATGTAAAACTATACATTTTTTTTTGCTTAATGTGGTATTTCCATTTTTATATAATTTACTACGTATTTATTTATTTATTTTAACATATTAATATAAATATTTAATGTATTATTTCCAATTTTAAAATTTTCCTTATATTGTGTATTTCCATTTTAGACTTTCTTATATAAAATGGTGTATTTCTATTTCTTATATTTTCTATTTACTTAATATCCATATTTTACATTTTAAGATAGATGTTTAAATCTTAATATATTTTTGCTATTTTCAAAAATATGTATTTAATTATTATTATTATTTGCATATATTATATATCAATTAATATATATATATTTTACATTTTAAGATTTAAATTAAATTTAATATAATATTTTCATTTTTTATTTTTATTTAATTATTATTTATTTTTCTTTATATTATGTATTTCCATTTATTATACTTTATATTTACGGAATATCTATATTTTACATCTTAAGATAGATGTTTAAATCTTAATGCACTTTTTTTTTTTTTATTGTGTATTTTCCTTTCTTATACTTTCTATTTACTTAGTATCTATATTTTACATTTTAAGATAGATGTTTAAATCTTAATGTACTTTTTCCATTTTATTAAATTGTTTATTTACTTATATTATAATGCTACTTAATATCTATATTTACATTTTAATATAAATGTTTAATACTTAATGTACTTTTCCCATTTTTTAAATTGTGTATTTACTTATTATTATATATATATAATTCATATATTATATATTTACATTAATTATTAAGTATTTATTATTTATTTTTTTTATATTGTGTATTTCCATTTCTTATACTTTCTATTTACTTAATATCTATACTTGTAATTTTAAGATAGATGTACATTTTAAGATAGATGTTTAAATCTTAATGTACTTTTTACATTTTTTTAAATATTTATTTCCATTTCTTATATTTTTTATTTACGTAATATATATATTTTATATTTTAAAATAGATATTTAAATCTTAATATAATTTTTCCATTTTTTTTAAATTGTTTATTTACTTATATTATATATTTTACATTTTAAGATAGATGTTTAAATACTAATGTGCTTTTTCCATTTTTTTTAAATTGTGTATTTCCTTTTCTTATACTTTCTATTTGAGTAATATTTATATTTTACATTTTAAGATAGATGTTTAAATCTTAATATACTTTTTTCATTGTTTTTAAGTTGTGTGTTTTTTTTTCTTATACTTTCTATTTACTTAATATCTATATTTTACATTTTAAGATAGATGTTTAAATCTTAATATACTTTTTTCATTGTTTTTAAGTTGTGTGTTTTTTTTTCTTATACTTTCTATTTACTTAATATCTATATTTTACATTTTCATATAGATGTTTAATATTTAATGTACTCTTTCCATTTTTTGAAATTTGTGCATTTACTTATTATTGTATATATAATTCGTATATTTATATATTTATAAGATTTACTTATTATTTATTTTTCTAAATATTGAGTATTTTTCTTTCTTATACTTCTTTATATTTAGTTAATATCTATATTTTATATTTTAAGATAGATGTTTAAATCTTAATGTATTTTTCCATTTTTAATGTAAAACAGCAATATTTAATAGAAGAACTTGGACAAATAGTCAAATAGTTATATTTATGTTTTTTTTCTTTTTTTATAAAATGGTAATGTTATATTATGGAGATAAGCCGTTTTTAGTGAAAAATGGTAATCTTACATATGTTTAATGTAGTTTTTGAATTTTTATGTTGTACGTTTACATACTATTATTTTTAAATAAAAATGTAAAATGGTAATCTTACATATGTTTAATGTAAGATTTTCATTTTTTATGTTGTATGTTTACATATATTTATTATTTTCGAAATTATATATAATGCTTTTTGTTTTTTTTTTATAAAAGGGTAATGTTACATTATGGAGATAAGACGCCTTTTAAGTGAAAAATGGTAATCTTACATATGTTTAATGTAGTTTTTCCATTTTTTATGTTGTATGTTTACATATATTTATTATTTTCGAAATTATATATAATGTTTTTATTTATAATTTTCAAAAATTAGTAATAATAAAAATGTAAAACAATATATTTTTCAGATAGATGTTTAATGTATTTTTCGCATTTCTTATATTGTATATTTACATATTCTATTTTTTTCTGCTTCTATATCAAATGGTAATATAATTTATAGATGTTTAATGTAATATTTATATTTCTTATATTGTATATTTACTTATTATTTATTTTACTGTATTTTTTTCAGATGTCTATTTTATGTTACCTTATATAGTATATTTACTTATTTTAATATTTCGATAGATGTTTAATATAAGATTTCTATTTCTTATATTGTATATTTACTTATTGTTTATTTTACTATACATTTTTCCGGAGAGATGTTTAATTTTTTTTTTTCTGTTCTTAATTTTATTTTACCTATTGTTTATTTTTCTTATATTGTATATTTATTTATTCTATTTTTTTACTTTTATATCAAATGATAATATCGTGATAGATGTTTCATGTAATATTTCTATTTCTTATATTGTGTTCTTGTTTTTTTATTGTATATTTACTTATAAAAATATTTGGAAGCAATCAAAATGTAAAACTCTACATTTTTCAAATAAATGTTTAAAGTAGTTGTTTTGTTTCTTATATTGTATATATAACTTTTTATTGTATATTTACATATCTAACTATTTTATTTTATATCAAATTGTAATATTACGATAAATGTTTAATGTAATATTTTTATTTCTTATATTATATATTTACTTATTATTTATTTTATTGTAGATTTTTAGATAGATGCCTAATGTATTTTTTGTATTTCTTATATTGTATATTTACTTATTATTTATTTTACTATACATTTTTCCGGAGAGATGTTTAATTTTTTTTTTTCTGTTCTTAATTTTATTTTACCTATTGTTTATTTTTCTTATATTGTATATTTATTTATTCTATTTTTTTACTTTTATATCAAATGATAATTTTACTTATTGTTTATATTTCTTATTTTGTATATTTATTCTAAATTTCTTGCTTTTAAATCAATGATGATATTACAATATATATTTAATGTAATATTTTTATTTCTTATATACTATAATTACGTATTATTTATGTTTTCTTATAGTTTATATTTATTTATTCTAATATTACGATAAATTTATAATATAATATTTCTATTTCTTATATTGTATATATAGTTATTATTTATTTTACTATACATTTTTGAGAGAGGTGTTTAATTTAGTTTTTTCATTCCTTAATTGTATATTTTCTTATTCTAATTTTATTATTTTTATATCAAATGATAATATTATGATATATGTTTAATGTAATATTTCTATTTCTTATATCGTATATTTACTTATTATTATTTTTTTATACTGTATATTTACTTATTATTTTTTAAAGTAATATTTTATTTCTTATATTGTATATTTACTTTGACCAAAAAAAAATTGTACATTTACTTATTATTTATTTTTCCTTATATGTATATTTATTTTTTATTTTTTAGTAATAGTACATGTCATCCTTTAAAAGAATCTCTTTTCGCTGATGTGGACGCTCTATGGAGCCTCAAAATGTTCATTTTATTAGTATATATTTTATTTTAAATATGTATAACTCTAAAATTATTTTATAAGCTCTATATCGTTGTTAAAATCTAAAAATGAAGATAAAATTAAAAAAATTAAAAAATAATATATATATAAACAATGTCGTCTTTTTAAAAGTTTAAATAGACATAAGTTTATGGAGTTGCTAATTGTTATTGTTAATTTCTATATCGTTCTTTATGTCCGATGTTGTCACATATAATTTAAGGAAGAGTTCCTCGAAATGATTTTGACGGACAACAATATGGTTTAAAAAAGTCACATACAAAAATTTATTGAAAATATCGGAAATATTTTGACTTTAGTCAAGTACAAATCAATATTTTTGGAACCGATAACTCTATTAACATCCAAAACCGGATATTTTTTGGGTTCAGTCGGCTCTTTAACTTGTAACTAAACCTTAATCAAATCCGATTACACCCGAGCCAAATCTAACCCAAACTTTTATAATATCCGAATGAAGCTGATATTCATGAACTCGAAAAACCGAACCTCAAAGGAACCTGAAGCAAAACCCGATTGGGACCCCGATTGTGGAGTCCTACTCTAAACATATAATCCTTCAACCCAGAACAAGAAAAAATCATTTTATTTTCTAGCACATAAAAATTAATCTACGACTCAGACAAATAAGATGCATCAACATTCGAAGATTATATAAAAAAAAAACAAGTTGATTAAGTTAGAGTGTAGAACAGTTTTCCTTACAAAAATTAAACACATTCTTAGTTTTCATCGAATAAATTATTATTTCTCCAGGCACCTCAAAGGAGCACTCCAAGTCGTGTTCTGCACATGCTTTGACAACGACATATACTTTCTCCAATCATCAAGAATAAGATTCAGATCCTGAATCTTCTTCTCCAAACCAAGGCAACAATTACCATGCATTGTGCAAACCAAGTTTATGTCTTTGCTAGGTTCACAAAACCCACAAATGTAGACCGTATCAAAGAATTTAATCTTGACGCCAATCTTAGATATAAAAGGGTCGTTCTTGATCCTGTTGAACACATCTTGATCGTGTAACCATGAATAATTCTGACGAGATTTGTACCAGAATTTGTAAAACTCAATGCTTCGATTGTTTGATCTCACGTATACGAAACCTCCGTTGGCCCAGTTGTCAAAACTGGTAGGGTTTCCAAAATACTTATCACACGCCATTTGAAAGTCTCCATCTGGATATAGTCGGGGAAATGGATCTCTAAGCCACATTACATCAGTGTCCTATATATATATATATATAATTAAGTGATTAGCTCAGATTAATAACAATTAGCAACTCCATAAACTTATGTCTATTATGCTATTTTTTATGCAACATATTACTAATTATAGCAATTGATTCTGTATATATCTTGAACAAAATCAACAGAGGGATGAAGAATTAAGATCATAGTTTGATACCGTGAATATGAAGTTAAAACCCATTTCGAGAACTTGAATAAGCAGCTCGATTCTGCGCCACATCATGTTGACATAATCAGGAGTGTTGTAAGCTTTATCCCCAGAGAAATCAGTGTTCATGGTTTTAAGGTAATAGCAATTAGAATGAAGTTGTGTGCATCGTTCAAACGCCTTGGGATCCAAACAAACCACTACCACATGTTTCAGAAGCTTTTGTGTTCCTTGTCCAATACGAAAACTCTCTAAGAAGAGATCAAATATGGATTTTGGTTCTGCCCAAGCTTGATTCAGTGTCGTTATAATCACTGTATTGTTCTCATTCGACGCATTCTCCAAAATCTTCCTTAAAGCGATATCTGGTTTTATCTGAAAAACAAGTAAAGCAGATGGAAGCCAAGTTACAAAAAAAAAACAAGTAAAGCAGATGGACTATTTTTAGAAGACAAAGAATTTTGAGAATATGAAACTGAAAATTTTTAGGCGTTACAAAGTCTTTTAATATTTTAATTTATTATAAGGTGCTAAGGTTTTTCGATTTTAATTTTGGTTGCCAACTTAATTCATTAATAGACAAGAAGATCATCATACAAAGGATTACAATATATGTGTGCTTTAGAATAGAAAATTCACTAAAAATAATTCAGCTACACACATAAAAAGGTTACTCAACTATACTCTCAAGTCTTACCCACTACTAGCAACGTTGAATCATACAGGAAACTATACAGATGAAGCAGACTAAATCAACTAAGCTAGTTAAAAAGACATTCAAAGGCTATAATCCAAATATGATAGCTCCTCTAAATCTAAACAAGTATATCGATCAAAACAACTGGATTCCACATGTGCAAATGGGTTCAAAATAAGGTAGACTCAAATTTATTAGTTAAAAAATGAGATAAGACAGATACACAGAAGACTAAGGGGCAAAATATTTGAATCAGATCTGAATGCTGATGAGAGCTTACCGTTTCTGGAGATGGAGAAGCGAGTAGAAAGGTGAGATTGTTGAAAGAAAGTCGTTGCAGAGGATACGCTGTTTTGTATAAAAACAGACATGAAGCCGTCAAAACAAGAAACAGAATCAAGATTCTTATTATTTCTTTTTGTCCGATCGCAAATCCTGTATCCAGAAATTTCCTGCGAGAAGAAGATGAAGAGGAGGAAGATGAAGAGGAGGAAGACGAATTCATATTTTTTGTTGGACTTCTTATTCTTCTTCGTTTTTTGTGGCTTCTTGTAATAACACCCTAAGGTAAAAGAGTCGTCATTGGTATACTTGTTACAGAAACGTGCATTATATATTAAGGCGTTTGTAATATCTATAATAATAAAATAGAAGTAGAGTATTCTCTTTTCTTAGGCTTCCACGCCATCAAGAACATAGGGGTAAAAGCTGCCACGTCAGCATGTCTAAACCACTCTACGTCTACGACTTCTGATAATTTGTTTACGTATTGGGTTTCTTTATTTTGAATTAATTGGGCTCACTACTTTAACTTTCGAGTAGACCTAAATTCTATATATCTTAATAAAAACCCAGATACAGGGGATCAATCATCGTCTCTCACCTCCCTGTTTGACGAAAGATTAGTTACAGTAACGTTTGATGTTCATCCTACTGCCTCTGGTTAGTCAAATCCGTAACGGTCTCGAAGTGCATTCAGTCTATCTAATTACCTTCTCATTAACGCCATTGATCTACCACCTCTACTACTCCGCATTTAAGACATCCCCTTCTTCCTCCATGTTAGCCAATCTAGACCTATAAATAAGAGTCTGCATCGTAGATACACATCATTGCTCCTTATCGAACACTATACTAAGAGAATCAATCACCAACTATGTCGACCTCCCCATTTTGATCGCCTATTTGAAAGCCGGCTACTGTCACGAACACCGTCAAAGTCCGATTGTTGAGGTTTTGGAAAGCTCATGGGGTAGACATGTCCTCTTCGACCAG
>NC_027754.1:26807289-26812446 GCF_000695525.1 Brassica oleracea var. oleracea
ATATATAAACGTTATACATTGTACAATAAATATAATAACAAAAATAATTATCAAAAATGTTCAAAATATATGTTTTCTAAAGAAAAATGCTTAACACTAATTGTTAACAACAAATTTAAACTGATTATAATATAAATTATTAACAAGATAAATTACACAAAACAATTATAATAAAATTAATTAATCTATAAAAAGGAGTAATATGATCAAAACATATTTATAGTTATTAATTATTTTATATCTATCATTTTCTGTATCAAAATTTTGTAGAAATATTATAATTTCATAAAATTGCAAAACAATGAACTTTAAAATTTGGATTAAAAAGGTGACAAATTATGAAACTATAATAATTTAAATCAAATTTGATTACATATTGGTCATCCATCGGTTCAATCGGCTAGTTTCGAGTTTTAGTGATTTTTGTAAATATGTATACTCTTAAAAACCTAAATTGAATTATCGGATCACCGGATTAACCGGTTTGACCGCGGGTCTAGCTTGAATTTAAAAACATTGATTTAAATGTAAAAAATATTTTAAATACACAAAATTGTTACAAATTAACAAAATATTTATTAAGTTATTAGTTAAAAAATTCATCATAAAATAACCCGCGGGTCAATATCTAGTTCTGCTTAATCTAGAAGTTATCTTCTGCATCTAGGGGAAAGCAGAACACATATTCTAATATCTGAACTATTGGTACCAAAGTTAGAACAGGAACTCTAAGAACTAGACTTTGATTTACTTTAGCTAGATTACGAATATAAACATTTCCTTTCTAAGATGTCACTAGAAAATAATTTGGATTTATGTTTATAAAATCTCATTACACACATACTTTAGATAAACCATTTAATTAATTTATTGCAACAAAATAACTTGAAATAAATAAAATTAAAAACCGTTAATACAAAAGCTTACAAAATACTCTTATGTAAAAAATAAATATTAGATTGATTATGGGAAGATCACATTTTTCTTATGTTTCAAACTTCCTAAATAAATGTACAGAGAGAAAGTAAAATAAAAAATTATCATCACATTTCGATGAATATTTTCTTCCTAATACACTATGGAAAATTTGATTTTACAGTCACAATTTTTTTTAAATACCATATTAAAATAATTCTAAGCAAATAATATTAGAAAATGTGCGAATCATCAAAAATATAAACAACCATAAAAATTAAAATAAAACTTCTCCGGATTCGATAGCAGAATGTATTTTCAAATAATAAAAACACAAAGCCTGAGAACTTCGAAAAAGAAACACACACCACTTCTCAAATAATAAAACTATCGCCACTACACTTACAGATTTACCAAGACAAAGACTTAGCATATCTACACAACATATTCAAATAACAATACGTTACATTCCGCGCGAAGCGCGGACGCACCACTAGTATTTTATACTAAAAGCTAATACAAGTTGTGGTAGAATATTCCATTGTTTATGGATCTTGAACAATAGTTGATTTTTCTTTAATGTTTTCGTTAGTTTTCAAACTGAATGAAATGGTTTCTTATATTACCTGGACGACAAAGAAAATGTTAATCTTCTAAGTACATTTTAGCATGACACCAACAAAAAAAATTGATGTTTATATGTTGCTTTGTGATGTAAGCAATCTAGACCAAAGAGGTGAGAGTTGGAGAAATGTAAATATTTTTTTTCAAATCCATGGAACAATCCGAATCTCTTTTTAATCGCATCTTCCACATTATGCGAGAAGTGGAACATGTTACTTCTGCATCTATAAAAGTTTTTTAAATTTCCAAATCGCTTGTTATAGTGCTTACATATTTTGTTAGGAACATGTTACTTCCCCATCCTCAATCTTAGCCATATGCATTTACAGCTCAATAACCAGACATTTGAGTTTATCACATTCATATTATATATATGTACAAGTCCATGTGAACTTCCATAAGCATATTGTTTGTTTTTGGGCACGTATTCAAGCCGGCATATGTTTGTTTTAGCTTCTTTTTCTAAAAGTCACCCAAATATTTGTGTTGAGAAAGTTTCAGATCAGGTTGACGCAGTCGATGATCCACTGGAATCTTTGTATTGTATTATCACATCACAATAATTTATGTTATTCTCTGAGGTTTCTATTAGCTTGGTGACATGTTAAGTTGTGTAGTTGGTGGCGTCATAGGCAGATTTAGAAGACAAAATATTAAATGGATATTGTTATTGATAAAAAGGCACCTGAGACTCAGGATGCACAATGTCACAATCACATTATCCGTTTCCTTTTAAGTTTTTTTTTTGTATTTTGGTTGGTCCATATATAAATATTTAGAACGTTATAATAATTTATATGATTTAAAGATACATCTAAATTTATTGTCATCAATATATAACTGAAACTAGGTGATTGTCTGCGAATTCGCGGATATAAGTATTGTATGAAAATATATATTATGTATACAATGTCATATAATTTGAAAAACAATCGTAAATTTTCTACAAATTTGATGTAAAAATAAATGATGAATATTTAGTAATAACAAATGCTTGTGGAATTATATATGTAATTATCACATTAACTTCACTAACACATATTATGCATCTCCTTCTTATTTTTTGCCAAATATTTATTTTTCTCTCTAAATAGTAATACAAAACATACAATCAATAAACCAAAAATCCCTTAGAATTCTTTTCAATCATAACATTATCTTATTCAGTATATTATTTGACTTAAATGCAAAACATTTTTTAAACCAAAGTTCTCACATGTTCCATTAAATATAATCCGTCCAATCTTCAAAACCTAATTATTTATAAAGTATATATGGACATTATAAGAGATTAAAAATTATTATAGATACAACTATATTTTTATATGCATATGAAATCATTATATAGATTTATATATATATTTTTATATTCATTTTTATGTAGTATATAAATATAAAATAATTGATCAAGCATTATTACACTTTCTATAACTTTCAAAATTAGCTACCATTAATTATTATTTGTTCTATCATTTCGGTTATTTGGCAAGTGATAATAATTAGTTTTACACTTATCTTTTATTTTAGATCTAATAAAAATAATTAAAAATTATAAAAAAGTTTCGTTCATTATATTATTTAGTTTATAAATATAAAAAATAATTGATCAAACCTTATTATTTTTTATAAAATTTCAACAATTAGTTCCATAAATAATTATTTGTAATATAATTTAGATTATTTGGAAAGTGATATTAATTGGTTCTAGATTTATTTTTATTTTAAATCTAATCTAAAATAAATAAAATTAAAATTTATCGACCAAGTAAATCATAACAATTTTTTTAAGACTTCACAAATGATCGGCATGTAAGCAAAAATTACTTAAGTGACTTCTCGTTTAATATATAGGAGAATTTTTAGTTTTTATAAATGTTTTATAATCTCATATAAATCATTTAAATTAAGTTAAAATAAATTTGTAAGCCATGATAGATAGTTTTGTAATTTTTTATAAATGACATATAAGACGTATATGGACACTATAAGACATAAATAATTATTATAACTCCTTATATACAAATATAATCTATATCTATATATATAAAGAAGAGTTTTAATCCCTCCCATGAAGCCACCTCAGATGACAGCATGGAAATTCGTTTAATATCGTGTTGACACGTGTCCCATGACTCTCTACACAGCGTTTCATTTAATCGTTGCTACGTTGGGCTTTGCTGGCTTATGTGTGTATTGGGCTCCGAAGATTGAAGATTTTTCTGGGCCGATGGAGTACGGGTGAATTGATGAAACGAGGTTCGTCTTCGTCTCTCCTCTCTTCATACGGCGGCGGTGCAGTGACGATTGTGTTTCTTCACACAACCTGAAACGGTCGGTTTAATGGCTCCATGATCCATCATCCACGATCTACATTCAATGAGGTTAGCTCTTGCAAAGCTGTGGAAATTCAAGTATAAAAAGGTTTGCATCCCTCCTCTCGAAATCATCCTATCGTATATAGATCGACGTTGATGAGCCAGTTTCCATCGTCGACGAAGACGATCCGGCGTCACATCTGCTGCCCATTCAGTGGCCTCAGCCTCAGAACGAATAGATTTTTCTTGCCATGGAAGAAGCTGCGTTTGAAGAAAAGGTATATCTTCTCTTCTCTGTATTCTTTCATTGGAGTTTTCGCATATCACTTGAATGTAATTTGCTAAATCAAATATTTAATCCCGTATGAAGAAATCTGTGTGATAATCATGAATGATACATTCTGGGATTTGATTCCCGATTTAACTTTTTCCCGCTACCAACAAGAGAGAATAGAAGAGAAGAGAAGAGAAAGTTTACGCAGAAAGAAACTGAGAGTTATCGAAGAAGAAGATGGCGATGGAAATAGCAACACCGGCTCCTGCACCGATCACATCCCTGAGATAAACATCATCCCCTTGCCGGCAAAGACGGAGACTCACAAGAAGAACATGATTCAAGTCTCCAACACGAAGAAACCATTGTTCTTCTACGTTAATCTCGCGCCAAGGTATTGTTACTTTAAAATCTCTTTGATCGGAACGAAAATTCCACACCGGATCTGATCAAGGTTTCTGAGCATCTACTTCTTATATTTAGTTTGTGGAAGCATGAGATCAGCTTGGTTGATTTAGTTTTAATTCCTGAACGATCTCTAGCCTTTATATGTCCACCAAAGTGTTTGTTTGTATTCCAAATAGAGCAATTTGAAAAAGTTTCTGAATCAATTTTGTGTGATATGCATTGCGTTTGATGCAGAGGTGCATTCAGCAACACAATGAGGTCGAGCTCTCTGCACTCTATACACCACATTTTCATCATAACTTAAAATCTTATCGAAAAAGCATGGACTGGTCTCTCTCTTCTTTGTGTATTTTACTTTTAACTGTTTTAATTTGCACACAGCAATAATGATGGTGGTAACAATCTCTGAGATCTTGAAGAACATTGGATTGACTACAAAGAAGAGTAAGTTCTTTTTTTTTCATGATGATAGAAAAGCTTTTAATCTAATTCAAATCTGTTTTTTTTATTATTATTATTGTTCAGAAGTGTTGACATCCACTGTGGGAATGAAGGATGAGGCCAAAGGAAACATGGTTCAGAAAGCAAAGGCAAGTTTCACTACTTTAGCATCATCCTCCC
>NC_027754.1:26813353-26829451 GCF_000695525.1 Brassica oleracea var. oleracea
TTTTTAGGAGTTCTAATCCTTTTGTTATTCTTGAAAATAGAGATGGTGATGGTGATTAAACAACTATTTGTATAAACACATTAACTATGTCTACAACAATTACATTAACTATGTTTACAACAATTTTTGGAAAGAAATCAAGACTTACACAATATTATTAATACACATGATTATTATTTTAGTGCAAAAGCATTATTAAATCGAAGTTATAGAAAATTTTAATCAGAAAAGGAAAGAAGTATAATTCATTGGATGAGCATTAACAATATTTCTATATACCCTTATAAATAAAAAAAATGATACAAAACCTAATTCTGCCAAAAACGAATCTTCCTCTCGCATAGCCGCAGGAAACATATTCGACCTTCTTCGCTGGCCTGTGGCAGAGGTGAGAAAGGAGGGAGCCGTTGAGTTTGTTGGAGGAACTGTCGAGGCTTTACAAGAAGGCTTTTTAAGCATAATGGTTACGCCACCTTCCGAGCAACCCGTTCAATCTGCAGGTAAATATATTAACTTCGTTCCTCACTCTGCATAAACCACAAGATATATATTCGGGGTTGGTCTCAGATTCATGATGGTCAACGTATTACACTATATAATCGAAAACAAACCATAATAATATCTAGGTTAGTGCTACGATATCAATCATGGTTTCGTTATGGCAGTTCATGGTTTTAAGTTGGCACAACATGTTTCACGTATTTGTTCAATTTTGTATACAAACAATCGATCCAAACTATAGCAAAAAGAAAAAAAAAATCGATCCCAATTAAATTGGTGAACTATTTTTCTTCAGAAAATTAAATAAAAATGACGACTAAAACTTCAACAAAATAGGACAATCAACAAAAGCCAAGCCCAGAGTTTAAAAGAGGTCATCTTATATCTGCCTAAACCAGTCTTCGCTCATGGTCAACTTTATGTGGCCCTCCCACGTGTCACAAGCAAAGCATGATTAACGATCATCAAAACCGAAGATTCCCCCAGCTAAAAGTGAATAACATAGTCTACAAGGAAATATTCAAAGGCCTTCCACCCAACAAAGGTATTTTTACTTAAATTAGTAGTCTTCACTCCCATCATTTTTCAGAGGTCTTCTGATAAAATATTATATTCACAGATTTACAATGACCAACATATCAACCTAGCAATGATACAATCAAATGAAGGACTTAAACGGAGTTTTCTCTCTGCTAAGCCAGGTTTGTACCTTTTTATATAAATAACAAAATTATTGTATTTACTTAAATTTATGCTTACTAACTTATTTTTAACCAATTTCAGACTATTTCTTTCTTATGAACCTCAGCACAACTTCTGATCTACAAAAGACTTAATCTGTTTCTTACATTATTTATTATGTTTACTTACCTACTATTTTAGCTTTTAAACAATTGCGTAAACTCAATACTCACCAATTTTTCAAACATTTTGGAAAAAAAATTCTTTCATTCCAAACAAAAAACAGCGAACATATAATCGAAAATTGACTATCAACACACTTTTCCGCGCATCGCGCGGAGAGAGGACCTAGTATTATATTAGATTATATTATATTATTATAAAGAAGGGTTTTATTCCCTCTTGTTGCGCCACGTCAGAAAGTCAAAGGCGACATCTGTCCCTGTTTTTTAAACTCACCTTTTCATTAAACTTCGGGCTTTCGATCTGTTCCAGTGTGTTACATTTTGGGCTCTTCAATCGGGTGTTTTCGCGGCCCGAGTTGATGGAATCATGCACAACCCTATTCTAAAGAATCGAGGAGATGGAGATCGTCTTCAACGGCGGTGACGCCTAAGATTCTTCTCACTTTAGGATTTCATCATCTTCTTCGATCTGTCACGACCTGAACCAACCATGGAGATTCTGAATTTCGATTGAGACGAATCATCGTGGAGAAACTCTGTGAGTCTGTGTTATACTTTGTTTGCGTGGTTTCGTGCTATTCATCGCCCGTTTATGCATAGACATTCTTCTCAATTCAGGATTCTAGGGTTCGTCGTTCTGTGTATCAACAATGGCGATTATGAAACGGGGCGTGACTCGCCGCTTCGTCGGAACTCTAAGTCGTTTTCTCGATTCGTTTCCTTTGAACAGTTACAAGTCGCATTGATGAATTGTCATTAACTATGCTTTAACTCTTCCTGCCTACAATCAATCTAATCCATCTTGGAAGCGGTGATTCTCACCTATAAAAAGGTGAGGCCTTAACCACTGATCATCATCTTCACAGTTCGTTCCTAAATCTCGATAGACATTTTTCCAGTGTAATGGCTATTTCATTTGTGTTTCTCTCTGAGTAGAAGGCTGCCCGTTATTCTTCCACGGTGGAGGTGCGACTGCTCCGATTCTGGGAGGCAAGGAACATTAAACATGGTGGCGACTAGATGGGTGTGGACATGTTCCTCTTCGACGCTAAGGTTGTTTCTTTCTTCAGACTCATCATATTTTGAAACAGATTCTGACATATAAAATATAATCTCACAAAAAATATGAATCTTATTTCACTTTTTGGTACGACGATGAAGCCGTTCAGTTATATTCTCAGAGTTTAGTGATGACGACAATGCTTTGGATGGTAGTTAAGAGGTCAGCGGTTGTTTTTTTTTTTGTTATTACGCAGAGGCATATTAGAAACTTCTTTTCATATGTTCGTTTTGTATAATCAAAGGAATGAGTAAACGATAACTAAGAAGTTGAAGTTTGTAGCATGAGTATAGATAGCTGCAAATTCTCTCTACTTTCTAAAAAGTCTTTTCTCTAAACGTTTATGGAGCTGATTAGAATGTCTTTCTTGATCTTTTTTTATTTTTGCTTCATTACTTCCACAATACATACTATAAAACTGTTAGTTTGTTATTCTCTCAACAAATCTCATTCGTGTTCTTTCTATTTGGCAACTGATAGTTTTCGCTGTTTTTATGAGTTGTTTCAAGAGTTTTAATCTTCAATTTATTTTAAACTTCATTCCTTCAACATATAGCTTTGTTTGAATTCACGGTATTTCTTAAACATATCAGGTACATATGTATTGTGCTATGATTTTTTCTCACATTTTTATTGTTCTCCTATTACTTCTGTTGAGAAGATAAACTGGCATGGCTCCCGAGTAGTCCTTACAGCTGCCAGATATGGTGGCAAAGTTGGAGCCAGAGGCACAGCCGAAAACAAATCAAGAATTGGAGGCAGAGGAGTCAAAGGCAGGAGATGAGTTTGATCCAGCAAAACCAATCAAAAATACCCCTATAATCCTGGAAACTCTGCATAGAATCTTTCCACTCCAGGCAGTGCAAGCTCAAGATCTCAGTCTCAGCCAGCACAATTAAGGAAGTATAAGAGCAGTATTTCTCCTGCGACTGCTCTTCCTCCAAAGGCTAATGAAGTGTCGCGAAAGTAGGAAACAGATCGACCAAAACTCAGTTGACCAAAGGTGTGAAGAAAGATGTCAACAAGATCTTTGAGTTGATGTGTCAGGTCTTTTTGCTTCCCAGCAAAAGCAGAAAACCAGGAGGGTTACATTCTGAAAAGAAGCCAAATATGGAACATTCAAACTTCAAAAATATAGAATACATAGTACCTACACATACCAATATATTTAGGTGTGCGTGTGAGTAGTTAGTGCCTAAACATTTCATATATTTTACAGATTTATTATATAATAGATAAACTTACATATTAAATAGCAAATAAATTTACATATGCAAAATAAAATTTGGCTTCAAGATTTTAAATATTACCATGTCAATTTTATTGATCATCAAAATTTAAAATGTTTAAGTATTCAAATTATTAATTTCTTTTTGAGATATATATATATATATATATATATATATATATATATATACATCTGGGATGAAAGTTATTTACATTCTCTTCAAGTGAATAATTTCAGTTCAATTAGATGCTTTAATAAATATAATATATATACAGATCAATAAATTTTTTATAGAATCTTTATGTATGTCTACATATAAATATGTATTAAAATATGAATTAATGATATTTCAAGCAAAATATTTATAATTAATCAAAATATTTTACTCCAATTTATCAGATATTATATGAAAGTTGATAAGATCATTATAAAAACTAAAAGTTCAAAAATTGTATAAGACAATAAAATTATAAGGACTAAAGTGATAACAATAAAAGATAACAATGTTATTTGAAAAACAAATAATTTCAAGGACTTGAAAATAAGAAACTTTTTTTTTTGTCAACGAAAATAAGAAACTTCAAATATGAATTTATGTACATTAGAATCTCAAATATTGAGTTTCAATATACAAAAATTCAACATTTAAGGTTTTGAATTTGCTTTTAGAGTCTAAAACTCATATTTAAAATTTTGAAATTGCTTTTGGAAATGCTCTTAACAGGAAACAATTTGGTTTGAGTTCGTACTCCATTATATGTTCGCTTCAGTTTAAAATGTATTTTCTTAACAAATTGTATAATCAGTGAAGTTCTTGCTTTAGTCGATAATGTTTGGAAATAAAAATATTTAACCGATAATGTGGAGATTCATTATGTTGACACAAAATAATTAAAAAATAAATAATATATAATAGAAAGTCTATAAATTAATACTCGGCAAATGAATAAACGCAATAATTAATAAATTTTATTGGTCTTGAATTGTACATATGTAAAATATAACTTAATTCGATAAAAAATAATAATAACATAACTATTATATATATATATATATATAACTTTTATATAAACATAAATAAAATCATATTTTAAAAAATGAATTCATCTTTCATTTTTTTTCACTACTCTGATGTTTTCATTGAATTGCAGATAAAAGACATTTATATACTATCATCAAATTCAACACACATATTATATCAAATAATTTAATTAAGTAAATAAAATTAAACTAATATATTTTATCCTGAAGTTAATTTTTTGGACAACAGAAACAACTATTGTAGACAATCAAAATATATCTTATCATATATAATCTCTCACCCAAAAATTTTTAAAAGACAAAAAATCATTAGTATACATAGCTTTGCAAATGCAAACATAAAACACAAACCACAAAATCATACAAAAAAATAATAACCAAGATCACAAGTAAAATATATTCCGCCTGTAGGGCGGACCGATCCTAGTATAATATATGTTTCATTTTATGCTTCTTTTTTATTTTTTTCCTTCTCCTGTAAACCAGAACTAACCAGTGTATTGATGGTTTCATATATGGCATATTAGAATTGTACTTTCAATTTTTGTCATTACCTAATCCAAAATATATGTTTAACCAGAAAGGAATTATGTTCAAGAAATGGAATAAGTGCTTAAAGTGAATTTGGCCAGAATATTTTTCGATGTGTATGCTGTATTGTTGTATATAAGTGATTCTTTATTATAAGTTAGCATAATATTTTTGTTTTTGCTATATTTCCAAACGATATATTTATGTGTCATGTGTGTGATTTTTTAATTGACTGGAATATAGTATGGGTCCAATAAATTTGGAATGATATAAAGAAGATTAGCATGCACAGAAAATCGTAACACCATATATTATTTTCATCATGCATAGTATTTAGTCTTATGGGTCCAATAGGACCTTATAATTTTGTAGTTTTTATATGAATAAATTTCCTACAAACGTATATCGTTTTTGAATATATATATGCTCATTTCTAAATTATTGTTTACAATTTTACAGTGTAAGAATTTATTGTAAATGAAAACCTTGACTGATGGGACAGAAAATTCAAAACAAATAAGGACATAGTAAATTCAATACTTAGCTTAAGCACCAATACTTTATAATTATGAAATCTTCATATGTTAATAGACAAATAAATAGAGATGAAATTTGTAAAATTGTGAATTTATCGAAAATAACGTCATTTATGTCTTGATTAAGCTATATTCTCCTATTGGAATACTTATATTTTCTGTAGTTTAGTGTTATTTTGATTATGGGATGTCGAATTATTTATTTCCATAATTTAGATAACTATATTTGCATATTGTTTTGATATTAAGAAATCTTAAATGTGATTATCGCAGATTGTTTTGCAATGATATTTGTTTTTATGAGCATGATTTAAAGCGATATATGAGAGTTACCAAAGATTTGAAATGTTTATGGTCAAATATCTGAAGCTGTATACTCTCCACATATATAAATAATTAGACGATCAATTAGGGATTTTTAGGAATAATTTGTGGCGCTATAATATTCATTCACTTAAATCTTACCTCACCCCTATCATCCGTATGACTATATATATCTTACTAAGCTATTCCTACAATGGCATCACAACCTAAACATTTCAAAAGTAGCACGTAAATGAGTGGCATGAATTTCATCTCTGATTTGAAGCCAAAAAAGTCTAAGTGGAAAATTAAGATGATTGAATCATAAGACTTTGGAAGTAGTACTCGACTGCTGGTGGAGAGACCATAGAAATGGTTTTCGTGGATGCAAAAGTAAGCTGTCCTTAGTATTGAAATTGTTTAAAGCTTTCATATTATGTATTTTGTATCTGATGCTTTTTTTTTCTTTTGCAGAAAGATAAAATATATGCATCGATTAAAACGGAACTGGTTTCACAGTTTGATCCTTTATTCAGACAAGGATGTTCTAAGATTCTGTTTAATTCTCCTTGACACCCTCTTGCGGTTCATACCAGACAATCAACCATGCTTATAAGATTGGCTTTCTTCCTACAACCCGTGTCTGAATATGTGAAGATCTCGCGGATCATGTCTCTGGGCTCCAGCCTGTTCCGTATCGTTCGATTTTAGATGGAACACTCAATTCTGATTTTTTGGTTGGTAAGTAGTCCTTTGCTATATTTTATAATTTAAGAGATTAACATACTAATATGATATTCGTTAATGTTGTTATTGCAGATGTTATTGAAACAGTTTAAAATTGTGCAAAAATATAACATAACAATATATTAAGCAGACTATTACGATTATTTTAATTATTTTCACCTTAAACCCGGATAGCCCGGTAATTCAGAAAGTCAAAAAATTTTGTTTTGCATTGATTTGTATATCATACAAATTTAATAGTAAGTTTCATACTGTGCAGTTTGTATATCTTGAGTCAATATGCCTTTTTACTTTTTAATACCTACGAATTGAAAATTATAATTTATTTTAATCTATTCACTCCGCACAAGACGCATGTACCACCTGGTTATATATATAGGAGGATCTGTCTTAATAGTAATATCAATTCTTATAAATCAGCTTTTATTTATGAATATCTTGTAATCAAGGCTAAATTTCAGTATCGACCCTTAAGTTAGATCCATACTCATCATCTAATCATGAAGGTATTTTGTATAAATAGGTATGTTATCTCTTATTTGTAAATAATCACCTTTTCAACAGAAGAGCATTAGAAATACTTTTCATCTTTTCGTAGTTTTTTTTAACATAAAAGGTCAAATTTTCTTGTTGGCAACGCTGCTACCCATTTGTTGAAGCAAATAAACGCTAACTATCAAACCCGTGACACGTGCTATCACATTGAGTTTTTGTTTGGAGGGGCTGAGCCATGACCAATGAGTATAATGTTATTAGGGATGATATTGAGACCAAAGATCTTGGCAGGCATGTTGTCCTTGATGTGATTATTCCTAATAGGAATAGGAAACACAAGAATAAGGTATATGATGAAGTATGGACGATGAGTATAACCAATATAAAAGTGGTGAAATATTCGAGCGAGTTGAACACTCAACTACCAAATATTAATCTCAGAGAAACTTTGAAGAAGGAAGCGTTTCTTATGTTTTCTTAACTTTTCAACTTGCATTCATCATACTACGTCATACACATAATAGTAGATCTTGTTCTTATCCTCTAGCACACCTCAACACATGAGCCAAGACAGTGGAATCTATTTGTTGTGATACATTGAGCTGGCATACTAGTCGCTGCAGTCGTACATGGTTCTCTGCTTTTACGTTGAACGTTGAACATCTCTTTGTCATGAGCTGAAGAGAGTAAGCTGAGCTGAGGAATGGACTTTGATGTGGGCTTAACGCTTTGATCATTCGGTCCATTAAGACCTGAAGTTGTAGCAGATGGAACCGGCTTGGTTCTGTTAATATATCCCCTCAAATTTAAGATAAGAAGAAGAGAGATACCAAGTTTGGTACACCGCTTGAATATTATTTTGGGTTTGTCTAATACCAAACCCAAGAACAAGATTTTCAAAAAAATTACATATGTCAAGAGCAGATTTGGTGGAATTAAAGCGTGATTCACCAAAGCAGAGAAATAGTGTGAAAGGTAAGATCCAAGATTATGCAAAGAATTTTACTATTCTTCGTTAAATAAGGCAAGAAGAGACCTTATGCTTTTCAAAATGGCGGTTGCCAACAGAGAGACCAAGCCAGTGGCAAATCTAGAGAAAAAAAATTGTGGGAGCATAAATAAATAAATAAATAAAAGGGAAAAACCAGGTCAGGAGGGGATTTGAACAGTGATCTTGAGGGGGCAAACAAATGACTGGAACCAACTATGCTATGGAAAACTTGTAGTTTCTAATGGAAATATATTTACTTTTAGATTTTTGTGGGGGCAGCTACCTCCTCCCCACTTAACGTAGGTTCGCCGCTGAGACCAACAACCCTTGGATTAAGAAATGTATATTTCCCATGACCAGAGCCGGGCCTGATATATGTTGGTACAGAAGCCAAATTCTTTTTTGGCCGCCATTATTTAAAAAAAACTGCATAAATACTTAATAAACATACATTTTTTGGAGTATCGAAGCCGTTTACGTGTAGAATTACTTATAATCTTGTAATTATTGGCCCTTTCAATCGCGACCATCATTGTTCGACAGAT
Organism: Brassica oleracea var. oleracea; assembly: GCF_000695525.1. Lineage (NCBI taxonomy): Eukaryota > Viridiplantae > Streptophyta > Magnoliopsida > Brassicales > Brassicaceae > Brassica > Brassica oleracea. The sequence continues at coordinate 26,822,198 of NC_027754.1, forward strand.
CAATGGAAATAGAAAACTTTCCATGTGACAGATAGAGCAATACTTTGACAATATTCTTATAAACGAGTTGGCAAATATTAAAATAGCCACATCCAATCCAGTAGTGAATGTAGTTCATTGGGAGGTGGTTCATATGACCCGTATGAAATTAAGGAGAACTTTTCTTTACTGGTGCTTTTACAGAGAAAATAAAAAAGGACTATTGATCCTTGTAACATATGTTGACTCTAAAACTGACCCTGGAAAACATTTTGGATGGCCCCGCCACTGATCCCATCTCCAATATACAACCATACTATAGTGGTGAAATGTACTTAGGACGAGTTAAAGAAATAATTTAAGCAGTAATTCTATCTTTTTTTTTGTCAAACTACTACTTGCATTATAAAGATAAAGATGTTCAAGTTACAACAAGAAGACGGTCAAGACCTGAGCTTGCTAAAGCATCAGCCTGCAAATTTTCTAGTCGAGGTACAAAAGTAAATGAGATTGGACAGAAGAGAGTGGCAAGGTTTCTAATGTCTTGGAGGACACCCGCGATCTCATTCATATCCCGCCCTTCGCACAGGGCCAAAACAAGGACTTGGGAGTCCGAAAGTATTTGGAGACTTTTGAGCTTCGAATCTCTAGCCTTCCTGAGTGCCTTCATCATAATTATTATAGCTTATTTAGTACAATATAGTTATCATGGCTAAAGTAACATATATACCCATTTTTCTTTTTGAAAGACTAATTATAAAATAAATGTACAACCTTTTCCTTTGAAAATCAAACAAACATTGTAGCAACATTCTATTTGTAAATGTTTTGTTCATGGGGGTAGAGAGCAACAAGGTCGATCACATATTTTATGAGTAGGAACATTTACAAATAGATACATTCCTAACCTTCTTCGAGATATTTCAATCTTTTAAAATTTCAAAACCCAAAAACCAATAAAAATGTTTTATAAATTCATACAATCCAGTTGGTTTTATTTCCCTTTTACAGTTGAAATTCATAGAATCTATCTAGTTTTCTGTATAAAAATCGTATACATTTTTTTTGTCTAATAAAGTGTATACATTATCATCAGTTTTCAGAATAGGATTATGTGTCTCTAGCTATTTACTGAGAAAATCACATATAGTTAGCTGTATGTTTGATTTAGTTCAATAGACACGTAACTTATTGATATAAAAATTGAAGATTCAGAATTATTTAAAATGATGAAAGATGAAACGAATAGTGATAACTGTGAGTGAAAGAAGCAAAGTTCAATTGTAAGAACCCATGTGGTATTTGGTCCCTTTATATTATGTTTACTTGCATGGCACTGCATGTTACTTCCTTGCTGCATGCAACTACATATGTAGTGCTATTTTATTTCTCCAATTATTTATTTTATTCATTTATTTGTATTATCATTATTATACCTCAGACCACAATTTTTATTATTGTTTAAGTTACCATAATAATATAGAGATATAATCATACATACTTGTTTCACATTCCAAGAAATCAAAAGCCAACTGTAATATTTTTTATTTTAAAAATGGCATATATGCAATTCAAATTAACAAATTGCTAAAAAGCAATATATGAGTTCCACGTATAGCTAGTTGAGCACCAACCGGCAGGGCATTTTTTAGCGCTCTCCACAGGAAGTGCTGTAGCTTCGGTGAGACATGAAGTTTCCAAATCAATTGCATCCAGTCGAGAGGATCAGGATGGTCCAAGACTTTTTCCTCAAATAATTTCTTGTATCCTGATTTAGAGGTATAAACTCCTGAGGTGCTACCTCCTCCCCACTTAACGTAGGTTCGCCGCTGAGACCAACAACCCTTGGATTAAGAAATGTATATTTCCCATGACCAGAGCCGGGCCTGATATATGTTGGTACAGAAGCCAAATTCTTTTTTGGCCGCCATTATTTAAAAAAAACTGCATAAATACTTAATAAACATACATTTTTTGGAGTATCGAAGCCGTTTACGTGTAGAATTACTTATAATCTTGTAATTATTGGCCCTTTCAATCGCGACCATCATTGTTCGACAGATCAATGGAAATAGAAAACTTTCCATGTGACAGATAGAGCAATACTTTGACAATATTCTTATAAACGAGTTGGCAAATATTAAAATAGCCACATCCAATCCAGTAGTGAATGTAGTTCATTGGGAGGTGGTTCATATGACCCGTATGAAATTAAGGAGAACTTTTCTTTACTGGTGCTTTTACAGAGAAAATAAAAAAGGACTATTGATCCTTGTAACATATGTTGACTCTAAAACTGACCCTGGAAAACATTTTGGATGGCCCCGCCACTGATCCCATCTCCAATATACAACCATACTATAGTGGTGAAATGTACTTAGGACGAGTTAAAGAAATAATTTAAGCAGTAATTCTATCTTTTTTTTTGTCAAACTACTACTTGCATTATAAAGATAAAGATGTTCAAGTTACAACAAGAAGACGGTCAAGACCTGAGCTTGCTAAAGCATCAGCCTGCAAATTTTCTAGTCGAGGTACAAAAGTAAATGAGATTGGACAGAAGAGAGTGGCAAGGTTTCTAATGTCTTGGAGGACACCCGCGATCTCATTCATATCCCGCCCTTCGCACAGGGCCAAAACAAGGACTTGGGAGTCCGAAAGTATTTGGAGACTTTTGAGCTTCGAATCTCTAGCCTTCCTAAGTGCTTCACGCATAGCCAAAGCTTCTGCCATCAGTGCAGAAATCACGAAGTATCTGTTAGAGGACCCTCAACAGATGACTTCTCCTTTAGTGTTTTTGATTATCCAACCCATTCCTCCCGCTTTAGTGCTTTCCTGCCAAGCCCCATCACACCAGCAAGAAGGAGTGTTTAGAGGATTTTTACTTACTGGTGTTCGCTTCTTCTGATGTTTAGCCCTCTTGACATTTGCTTCCTCCCACGCTTTAGCCTCTGCAATTGACTTTGAGATAATATCTTCCTCATGATAAATCTTCCCTTCAAATACTAGTTTGTTTCTTGCAGTCCAAAGGTTCCAAAGCAGCCACGGAATAAGAGGGGAAGAGACTAGCCCTACTAGTGGGAGCGAGGGTGATTTTACAAAGGCTGTTAGCCAGTCTCTTAGATTCTCCAGTTCTGTCTCTCCTAGTCTCGAAGCTTGAATGGGGACTTTTTTCCAGAACTCAACTGCAAAAGGACAGGATAAGAACAGGTGTGAAATCGATTCTAGTTCTCCACATCTTTTGCAGTTGAGTTCTGCTTGGATTCCACGTATAGCTAGTTGAGCACCCACCGGCAGGGCATTTTTTAGCGCTCTCCACAGGAAGTGTTGTAGCTTCGGTGAGACATGAAGTTTCCAAATCAATTGCATCCAGTCGAGAGGATCAGGATGGTCCAAGACTTTTTCCTCAAATAATTTCTTGTATCCTGATTTAGAGGTATAAACTCCTGAGGGGTCAGGCAGCCAGACTTGTTTATCATTTGGTTTTTGCACACTTGGGATTATGAGTCTGATTATCTCCTCATAATGAGGTAAGTGGAGCTGAAGCTTGTGAAGATCCCACTCATTGGTCTGTGGATCAAGCAGATCAGCCACCATAAGGTTTTGATTCTCGTAGGTGGGCGGGCCTATTGGAGTTATAGGGCACAGGGGAGAGGGCCACTTATCCGACCAAACCCGAATGTTCTCTCCATTCCCCACCAAGAAGCCAAGGCCCTTCTCCAGTACCGATTTTCCGGCTTGTATACTTGTCCAACCATGGGAGGAGCCAGTTTTATCTTTACTCTCTATGAAGGTGCAGTCAGAGAAGTATTTACCTTTTAAAACAAGGGCTAACAGCGAGATTGGATTATTGAGGATTCTCCAACCCAACTTTGCCAGTAGTGAATCATTGTAGTCCTCAATGTTCTTAAAGCCCAGCCCTCCCAAGTGCTTTGGTTGAGCCATAGTACTCCAAGCCATCCAAGCAATCTTTCTTTTCTCCGGTGCACTATCCCACCAGAAGCGCGTGAGAATAGACTGGATTCTCTTACAAAGGGAGATCAGAATCTTGAAGCTCGACATCGAGTAGGTGGGAAGGGACGTCAAGACTGATTGGAGCATCACATGCTTTCCTGCTCCCGATAGGAATCTAGTTGGCCACGACTGAGCTCTTTGTCTGATCTTATCTACCATTCCTGTGAAGACATCCCTTTTGCCTCTTCCAAACGTCTCCGGCAGCCCAAGATATTTACCCATACCTCCCTCTTGATCAATTCCAAGCGCTGTCTTCACTCTCTCCTTGATGCTCTCCGGGGTTTTTGAAGAGAACGTGATCGTGGATTTTGTCAGGTTAATGCACTGGCCTGAGCTCCTCTCGTATCGTCTGAGAATGGATGTCAGCGCTCGACAATTCTTCTCATTCGTTTTACAGAAAATCATCGTATCATTTGCGAACAAAAGGTGGTTGATATGAGGGCTTTGCTGAGAGACTTGGAGTCCTAAAAGGCTGCCATTGACTTGAGCGTTCTTGCATAGACCCGAGAGCACCTCCGTACACAGGATGAAGAGATACGGGGAGAGGGGATCTCCTTGGCGAAGGCCTCTAGAGGGAAAGACCCTTCCGTATGTAGCTCCATTGATCAGAAAGGTGTAGGAGACGGTTTTGACACACTCCATTACCCAGTTTATCCAGCCCTCCCGAAAACCTAATTTCCTCAGAACTTTCTCCAAGAACCCCCATTCGATGCGATCGTACGCTTTGCTCATGTCGGTTTTTATGACCATGGAGCATCTCTTCTTTGCTTCCGAGATCTTCAGGTAATGAAGTGTTTCGTGAGTAATTAGAACGTTGTCCGAGATTGCTCTTCCAGGGACGAAAGCTGTCTGATGTTGCGAGATCAAACTCGGGTGAATTTTCTGCAGCTGTTTAGTGAGGAGCTTTGCTATTATCTTATACCGCACGTAACACAGGGCAATCAGGCGGTACTCTGCAGCTGACTTGGGCGCTGTAGACTTCGGAATCAGACATACATGTGTCTCATTGATTTGGGGGTTCAAAGAACCTGATGTGAAGAAAGTCCGAATATCTCGGTAAATATCTGAACTCAACAGACCCCAGAAAGTTTGATAGAAGCTTGCCGAGAAACCATCTGACCCCGGCGCTTTATCTGGGTGAATATCAAAGATCACCGCCTTTACTTCTTCTTCATCTGGTAATCTGCATAGCTCGTCATTCATCTCCTCTGAAATCCCCGCTTGGATAGTTTCCTCCACTGTATGGTACTCCACGTTACCATTGGACGAGAAGAGGAGATGGTAGAAGTCCACGAAGACCTTTCCAATCTCTTCCTCTTCATAGACTGGAGCTCCTTCTGCATTCTCTAAGACTGTTATATTGTTTCTCACCTTCCTTCCTTTAGTTACATCATGGAAGAAAGCACTGTTTCTATCTCCTCCCTACAGCCATAAAATACGACTTCTTTGTCTCCAAAAGAGTTCTTCAGCCTTATACGCTTTGGCCAACGCCTCTGAAAGTTCTCTGATCTTCTCAGTATTCGGTGCTGAGACAGTTAATTCTTCTTCCAGCTCCCTTTGTTTCTGAATCACCTCCTTCGCCTTGATCTCCTTTTGCTCCTTTGACCAGTTGATAATCTCTTGTCTGCATCTTGTAATTTTTGTTTCCACTCTTTCCACAGTTCCTCTCGACCAGGCTGCTTCAATGATCTTCCTTGCCTCATCATCCTCATTGAGTCTTCTGTCATATCTGAAGGGTCTTCTCTTTTTCTTCAACCGAGTATCCAGGTAAGTTACTAGCGGCCGGTGATCAGAACCCTCATAATGGAGGTAATTACAGCAACTAGAAGGAAAAAGATCCGCCCAAGCTACGTTTGCTAAAGTTCTATCTAGCCTTTCCTTAATGTCGTGGGTGTGTCTCTTGCCCCTCCACGATAGCTGGTTACCGGTGTGCTTTACATCCCAAAGTCCATTCAGTGAGACAAAGCTCCTGAAGGGGATGAAAGTTCCTTCACATCTCAATGGGCCTCCTGTTTTCTCTGAGTTGTCCAAGATGTCATTAAAATCCCCTGTTAGCGCCCATGATGAATCTCTTCCCTGGCCCATCAAGGAGATCTCTTCCCAAAACGCTGCTCTCCTCTCTTGTTGGGGGGTTCCGTAGATAAATGTGATGAAGAAGGGGTTGTTTTTGAAGACAATCCTTGTGTCAATGAAGTTTGGTGAGGAGCTTAGCACCGTGAGATTCACATCATTTTTCCACACGAGTGCTAGTCCTCCACTGAGTCCCACAGGTGGGACTAGGAAGTGATGTTGGTATTCCGGGGTTTTAAGTTTCGAATGTACATAATATCCGGTGCTTGAACATTTCTCAGCTCCCGGATTCTTGGAACTGTCAAGTCACTTCCCAAACCTTGACAGTTCCAACTCAAAATGGCTAAGGAATTTGAGTTGGTGGATCTTGAAAATCCACACTACCTCTACTCGGTCCAGCTACATTCATGATTATGCAAAGGGTTTTACTACCCTTCATTAGTAATTCTATCTAAAATGTCATATATGAGGCAGACATGAAGCTGAGGGAACTCTGACAGAAAGGTAAGATCCAAGATTATGCAAAGGGTTTTACTACCCTTCATTACAGATTCCCAATATCCCCGACCAAATTATGCAAAGAATTTTACTATTCTTCATTAAATAATTCTCCAGTATTGTCAGTTAAGACATGCCTAGTCTTATATTTGAAAATGCAGAACTCCTTCAATGTTATGGATTTCAAACAGTTCTGAACTTAAGTTTAGCCCAACTCAGCCCAAGTTTGTCATCATCATTGGTATCACCATCAGGCCATTAGAACCAACCTACACGTATATGTTGACATGAAGATAATAAAGAGAAAGAGTAAAGACATGAAGAACCTGATTGATCATGGACAGAAGATCATGGACAGAAAATCATGGACAGAAAATCATGGATAGAAAATCATGGACAGGAAAACTGAAGCAAAGAAAGGTGAGAGACTGATTTAAATATCTTGTCTGAAGTCTTAGACGAATTTAAACAAGTGAAGGCAACTGGATAGAGCTGTTGGAGTGTGGAAACAAGCCAAAATCACATGATATGCTAAGGAAGGAAGAGAGAAGAGAGTTGTCAGTATCCGAAAGTGACTTCCTCATATCTGGTCTTCATTAGTTTATTCATCTCCATTTGTTTATTCATTCTCATTGTCTTATTCTCCTTGCTAGATCTATTTATGTAACTATTGTATACACTAAATCAATCTAA
>NC_027754.1:26831325-26831538 GCF_000695525.1 Brassica oleracea var. oleracea
CTAGTATTTCCTTTAAGAGTGATTGTGAGGCTTGTATCTTAGGAAAACATTGCAAATCTGTTTTCTCTAGATCAAGTACTATTTATGAAAATTGCTTTGACCTGATTCACTATGATGTATGGACTGCCCAATGTTTATCTAGAGAGCATCATAAGTATTTTGTGAATTTTATAGATGAAAAATCAAAATATACTTGGATCACACTGATGCAAT
>NC_027754.1:26831650-26832792 GCF_000695525.1 Brassica oleracea var. oleracea
ATAATGGAGGAGAATACACAAGCTTTAAACAACACTTGGCCAAATATGGGATGATTCATCAAACTAGTTGTCCATACACCCCACAACAAAATGGAGTAGCTGAGAGGAAAAATAGACATCTCATGGAGGTTGCAAGGAGCATGATGTTCTATACAAGCATGCCCAAAAGCTATTGGGGAGATGTTGTCCTTACTACCTGCTACTTGATCAATAGGATACCTACCAGGATCCTTCAAGATCAATCTCCATATCAGGTACTGAACAAAACTAAACCATCCATATAACATATACGTGTGTTTGGGTGCTTGTGTTTTGTCTCGATTCCAGGAGAACAAAGAGATAAGCTGGCGCATAGAAGCACATTTATTGGCTATTCTCCTCACCAAAAGGGCTACAAATGCTTTGTTCCAGAGACTAGGAGAGTCTTGATATCAAGGGATGTGAAGCTTGTAGAATCCAGAGGCTATTATGATGGAAAGAGTTGGGATGAGCTCAAATATCTTTCTCAATCATACCAGTGGCCAAGCTTCACACTATAAGGATTATCTTGTCTCTTGCTGTCAACCTTGAGTTGGATTTATGGCAGATGAATGTGAAGAATGCCTTTCTTCAAGGAGAATTGGAGGATGAAGTCTACATGAGACCACCTCCTGGTCTTGAGAACATAGTGAAGCCGGGAAATGTTCTCAGATTAAAGAAGGCAATTTATGGCTTGAAGCAATCTCCAAGAGCTTGGTACCATAAGTTGAGCACCACACTCAATGGAAGAGGCTTTGTAAAGTCAGAAGCTGATCACACCCTCTTCACATTAACTAGTAAGCAAGGTATTGTGGTCATCTTAGTCTATGTGGAAGACATTATCATTACTGGTAGCAACAAGGAAGGTATTCTCTCAACTAAAACATTTCTTAAAAATGCTTTTGATATCAAAGATTTGGGAGAGTTGAAGTACTTCCTTGGGATTGAGATCTGCCGCTCTAAAGAGGGGTTATTCTTATCTCAAAGGAAGTACACATTTGATATTTTAAATGAGGCAGGAAACCTTGAGAGTAGAAAGGCCAAGACTCCATTAGGAGAAGGATACAATGTGCTGAGAGAGGGGGAGTATGAGTTTACACCATTTGGAGATATCAAGAAGTATA
>NC_027754.1:26833554-26848592 GCF_000695525.1 Brassica oleracea var. oleracea
TCACTGATCCTCTTGCCATGAAGTGTTCTACTCTTTTTCCTTTGCTTGGTTTTTTATCCTAAGTGGTTTTTCCAAGTAAATGTTTTAATGAGAGAATGCTTCATGGTTTCCAAGCTTGACCAAGTCCCTATGGTCAAGCTTGAGGGGGAGTGTTGACATGAAAAGAATAAAGAGCAAGAGCAAAGACATGAAGAACCTGATTGATCATGGACAGGAGATCATGGACAGGAAATCATGGATGAAATCATGGATGAAATCATGGACAGGAAATCATGGACAGAAAATCATGGACAGGAAAACTGAAGCAATGAAATGTGAGAGACTGATTTAAATATCTTGCCTGAAGTCTTGGACGATTTTAAACAAGTGGAGGCAACCGGATAGAGCTGTTGGAGCTGTTGAAATCATGGACAGAAAATCATGGACAGGAAAACTGAAGCAATGAAATGTGAGAGACTGATTTAAATATCTTGCCTAAAGTCTTGGACGAATTTAAACAGGTGGAGGCAACTGGATAGAGCTGTTGGAGTGTGGAAACAAGCCAAAGTCACATGATATGCTAAGGAAGGAAGAGAGAAGAGAGTTGTCACTATCCGAAAATGACTTCCTCTGATCTGGTCTTCATTAATTTATTCATTCTCATTGTCTTATTCTCGTTGCTAGATCTATTTATGTAACTATTGTATACACTAAATCAATCTAAGGAAAAATGTTCCTCAAATATTTTTATCTCTCTCTTGGATTCCCTCACATATCTCTTTTAGGGTCCGACTGGTGACCATTCTGGAAACAACATGAACGAATAGGAAAGAAACGTAGAGGAATAAAATTGCAGGAATGAAAAGGAATGGTTGTTCCATCCCATATTTAACAATGAATAACTTTGTTCTTTATTTCTCTACAAAAAAAAGGAATGGTAGGGAATGAGAAGAAAAATTTATTCCTTGTGAATGGTGAATATTTTTAGGAATGTTAGGGAATGCATTATTCATTGTCGTTCCTTGGTCATCATTCATACCCTTAGTTCTTCACCAAAATCTCTCAAATAATTCTCATAAACTCTCTTTAATTCTCATAAATTTACATTATATAAAATTGAATTGCTACCAAAAACAATTTAACTTTTATGAATTGCGACTCAAAAAAATTTAGCATTTATGAAGTTTCAGAGAACTAAAATCAGAAAGAAAACCAATGTGATTAGATTAGAGTCCTTAAAGACACTTCATTCCTAATACACTTTTCATCCAAATCTATATTAAAAATATCCTTAATCCTCCAAACACTTCATAGGAGCACTCCAAGTCGTGTTCTGCACATGTTCCGACAAAGACAGATACTTTCTCCAATCATCAAGAACAATATTCAGATCATGAAGCTTCTTCTCTAATCCGATGCAACAATTTGCATGCATCGTGCAAACCAAGTTGATGTCTCTACTCGTTTGACAAAACCCACCAAAGTAAACGGTATCAAAGAATCTCATTTGAATCCCAATCTCAGTGATAAAAGGCTTGTGCTTGATTCTATTGAACACATCTTGGTCGTGTAACTCTGGATAGTCTAGACGAGATTTGTGCCAGAATTTGTAAAACTCAACGCTTCTATTGCTTGATCTCACGTATGTGAAGCCACCATTGACCCAATTGTTTGAATCGAAAGGATCTCCAAAGAATCTATCACATGCCATTTGAAAATCTCCATCTGGATATAGCCGGGGAAATGGATCTCGAAGCCACATTATATCTGCGTCCTATAAATTTACATAAACAAATCAAACCATTAAATCAAGTCCAGTTAAATAATTATTTACTGTCCTATGGATCCGAAACCTCCTACTCATAAAAATAAAAGATTACAGAGGAATAAAGAGTTAAAACCATAGATTAATACCGTGAATATGAAGTTAAAGCCCATCTCGAGAACTTGTGTAAGAAGCTCGATTCTGCGCCACATCATCTTGAGATAATCAGGAGTGTTGTAAACTTTCTCTCCGGAGAAATCAGTTTCTGAGGTTTCAATTTGGTAACAGTTAGTATGAAGTTGTGAGCATCGTTCAAACGCCTTGCGATCCAAGCAAACCACTACTACATGTTTCTGTTGGAACTCGTTTTTGACAAAGTGGTGTGGACCAATTTTCCGATGGGTTTTTCGACGGAGACGTCTGTCGGAAGAACCGGAACTTGGGCATGATGCAATCGTCACCGTGAACACTATGAGTTAGTGTATTTGGTTGTCAAAATCAGAGTTGTGTTGAATGAAAAATGGAGGTCCAAAGTGAGTGACTTGCAAAACTTATAAAGTTTTAAATTTGGTTAAATATAAAATATTTAGCAAATTAGATCACTTTGGATATATGGGTTGGAATTTGAATTTAAATTTGTTAATTGGACATTATGTCAATCAACTTATTTAGTTATTCTTATTCATGATAATTTGTATATTTATATATAAAATTATAAACCCAAGCAAAGTATAATAAAGGTTGTTGAATTGGTCAAAATCAAGACATTACTTTGCAAAGCTAACTTACAAGAATCTTGGAAATCAATGCCATTACTACAATTGATTCGTACGTTGGCTGACTCCTTAGATTGCATAACGTGCACTTCCTTTTGATTATAAAAGGAGAGCACTTGTGTAGAAAGTAACACACCCGAGACAATTATTTATTATTTTCTCATCTTTCTCTTTGATATTTTCCTTAAGTCTGAGAGTATACACAAAACTAGTTTCGCCAGGCTTCTGATAGAGTGACGCAAATCAGAAGATTTTTGCAGTTGTATCTTGGGACTCATTACGTTATCAAACCGTCGCACTACGGGACGTATTTTGAGTTAAGGAAAGAGATAATATCTCGCCTCTGCAGTTGTATCATCCTTTTCTTAATCTTTGGTATACTTTTATCAATTTTATTCTTTACAATATTCAGCTCTCCGTAATTTATATAATACGGTCCCATCAGTTTCAACAGTTGTTGTGTTCCTTGTACGATACGAAAACTCTCTAAGAAGAGATCGAACAAAGAGTTTGGTTCTGCCCAAGCTTGATTCAGTGTCGTTATAATCACTGTATTGTTCTTCGTCGTAGCATTCTCCAAAATCTCCTTGAAACTGATCTTTGGTTTAGCCTGAAGCAAACAACAAATTAGACCAAAAACTAAGGTTTCAAACCCTAAAGATCAGATGAAACAGAGTTTTGTATAAGAATTCACTGTTTCTTGAGAAATCTCTGATGAGTTGATATTTGGCAATGGTGAAGATGGAGAAGCGTAAAGAGAACTGAGATTGTTGACATTAAGTCGTTGCAGAGGATAAGCTGTTTTGTATAAAACAAGACATGAAGCAGTCAAACCAAGAAACAGAATCAAGATTCTTGTTACTTCCTTTTGTCCGATCATAAATACTGAATCAAGAAATTTACTGCGAGACCAAGAAGAAGAAGAAGAAGATGAAGAACTCATTGTTTAATTTTCTTTCTTCTTCTTGGTCTTCGGTTTTGTCAATTCTTATATAACGTACGAGCAAGCCAAAAAGTCATGATTGGCATTTCTGTAACAGCAATGCTCATTATTATTTTATTGTTTTGTTTATTAATTTTTACTTCTAGTTAAGATGGACTAATTCCAGAAAAAACAAATACAAGTGGTCGAATCGTGTATTGTATTTTATTGTGAATTATTATTGAGTTTTTTTTATATTGAGATTGATATATGAAAAATTCTTTACAATAGTTTTTCTGAATTTTTAAAAACAAATTTCTTATAAATAGTTCAAATTTGAAAATATATAATTTGAAACTATAAAAAAGTTCTTTTTGTTATTTATTTAAATAGTTATTTATATTTATATATCTATAAATCGATGGTTAGAAAAGTCTTTGATCTCTTTGATGAAATGTTTTTGGTCATTTTACTCGTCATAAGCTTTTTTTGTAACAAAAACTTAAAGTTTTCTATTAAGGAATTGCCCTTGATATAAATGTGATTCTCTCAAATACTAATTTTTAATTTTTTTTCAACAAAAGAGCTATAAAAAAAAGACTAAAAGAGGTTTCATCAAAGAGGCAAACAACCCTTCTGCCATTGCTTTATAAATATAAATAATTATTTAAATAAATAATAAAATTTGTTTATAGTTTTTAGAATTATATATTTTTAAATTAATTTTTTAGAATTTTCTTTTTTCAATTTTTCAAAATTTTAAAATTAGAAAATGTTTTTGAAACTATTGTTAAAATTTTTATTTTCAAATTTCTAATATTTTTTTTTTAAATCTTAATCTCACCCCCAAAATTTTACCCCTCAACTCTAAACTCTAAATATAGATTAGTTAATCATATGTATATAAATGTCTATTTACAATGTAGCCAAATCCTTTTTGGTCATTTTTCTTTTTGGGAGGTCTTTTGGTGAAAAAACTAAACAAATTATCCTTTCTTTTTTTGAAACACTTTTTTTTTTAAATACAAAAAAAATATCTTAAGAAATTTCTTTTCATATAAATACAAGTAGTACAATAATGCATATTTTTGGATTTTAGTTGTCGACTTTTAGTTTCTTGTTTCTAAATTTGTGGTTTTTGATTTTTATGTAGATTTTAGTTTTCAAATGCAATTCTTTTTTGGTATTTGGATTTTAATATATTATCTTAAAAATCTTTTTTGTGTTTAAAATTTATTAAACTACATTTTACAAAAAAAACATATTTTTAAACTGTATTTTAGAGAAAGTAATGACTTAAAAAATAAAAGAAAAAATCATTGACAAAAAAATATACATATATTTGATTTCATAGAAATACAAATGTTTCACACAATCACCAAAATAAGGGTTTTGTGTATAAGTTTGTATGAGCATTTTGCCACACTATAAAATAACATTTAGTTAATCCAATGGTTGAATTTTTTTTGTCGGCCAATGGTTGATGAAAAAAGTAGCGTTTGTAAGAAGAAAAATTGCCAACTTACAGACTTCTTTTTTTTTTCAAAAGAAAAACTTACAGAAATTTTGATAGAAAAACTTACATATTCTGATGTTTGGATTTCGTTCAAGAAAACTCTGATTTTTTTTTATTTTAGGCTGATAAACCAAATTTTTTTTTTATTTTAGGCTGATAAACCAAAACAAACTTCATCCAAAGTCTACAAACAATCAATACCTAACTTTTTTTTGGGCTCTGGTTATAAGTCATAACCAACGATCAACGAAAATGTTGATTTAATGTGTTCATGAAATTTTAATTTTTTTCCTAGATTTTTGTCGCCAGAAAGCTCATAAAGTCGGCTTGATTATTATAATAACTAAATAATATAGAAGACTATACAATACTTTGACCAAAATCTGTAGACTGATTGTCCAGTAGAGTGTAAACGCGTGGGTGTTTTGTATTAGTATAAGTAATATTGTTTAAAAAAATGTGTGTGGTTGTCAACTTGTCATGGTAGGACCTTTCCACACGTTTATTTACTTTTTTTCTTTTAACTTGTCATGATATAAACTTTTGTAAACTATTTATGTGTCTATAGTAGAGCTGGGTTCGCGGGTCGACCCACCCCGCTCCGCATGATCCGCTAACCCGCGGATCGACTCTATTTTTTAAATTCAAAATTTCGATCCGCAAAACTCGCAAAAGAAAAATTGTAACCCCGCACCCGCCCCGCTAAGATTGCGGGTAATCCGCGGGGCCCGCGGATAATATTAAATTTAATAAATAATTATTTTTATTATAAATTAATTACTTTTTATGATAAAAAATATACATTTATAATTTAAATTATATAATTTTCATTAATTTATATATATTTTTACATATTTTTATTTTTATTTATTTTAAAAAAATTAGAAAAAATAATATTTTATTTTATTTTGCGGATCAGCGGGTACCCGCGACTCAAATTTGGTTGACCCGCACCCGCCCCGCGGCGGGTCAAACGGGCCGGGACCCACGGGTAATGACCCAAATTCCCAGTTCTAGTCTATAGCCATGTTCTAAAATCGGCTAGCGTCACTCTTCCGTCTCCATTTATACCAAATCGATTTAAAAAATCGGATATCTGATTTTTTCCGCCTAAACCGTCTAAATGACCGTCAAATCGCCTAGACTGCCGCCTAATCTATTTTTTTTTATTTGATCTAAAATTTTATAAATGTCATTTATATTCATAATTTTGATGAAAATTATACTATATTAAGTTTATATATTCTATTTGTGTGTTTTATACAATCTTAAACATGAAAATGTATTAATGTTATACACAATTAAAGATTAACATGTTTTATAACATAGTAAACAATCTAAAAATTCCGCCCGCATAATTTCCGATTAATCCCTGATTTTCTCTTTAGGCGCTAGGCCCAACCCGACCACCCGACTAGCACCTAGCGCGTTCTCGAACAGGAGTTTATAGCGAAACAAATGTTTTTATGATAGTAATAACTTATATTACAATACTAAAAGTTGGATATACTTAACAGAGAATTAAAAAAAATTAACCAATGAGAATGCACGACTCCTTTCAAATCTGCCTTGTCATTTGTCACTGAATCGGGCTAAGTGTATTGGGCTGTAATGTATTTCATGTGGCCAATTCACAGACAAAGTCATCTCTAAGCCCAAACAAAATATCAGACCAAACTCGCTAATTGACTTCTTCTAAGTTCACTTCGTCGTCGTCTTCCCAAAAACTAAAAACCTTATCGTCTTTGTGTCTCACCGTTACTTTGTAGTTAAGTCCATCCAGGTCCTTCAATCAATTTTCTTCTTCGTCATTCCTTTAATCCTCATTGATTTGATCGTTCTAACTTCCTATGTCCCTCCTATATAAATACCTCTTCTGACTCTTTCCTTCATGCTCATTCAAGGAAATCCATAAAACAAACTCATGCAATGGCAACTCAATCGGCAAAATATCTCCCCAGAGATTATGATCCGGTGTGTTTTCTCTGATCATCAAACATCCACCGTAAACGCAGCTGCTTCTCACTAGCTGACTGCTCGAATCATCGTATGTATTCCGTTACTCCGCCTTGTGCGTACAGCTCATGAGCTGGTTCAGTTCAATTTTTCATGAACATGATCTCTATTTTTTAGGCTCATTTAATAAATGAGTTTAATGATCGACCTTAAACTAGATCACGAGTTATATGAACGATCTTTAATGAACATGAGCTAACTCATGACATTGGTCGTTTTATACTTTATATGTATATATATATGGATGACTTCTATTTTTTTTATGTAAAAAAAATAATTCTATACTAATCATATTTATCTTATAAAATTAAAATATAAAAACAAAAAGTAATAAATATATACTAAAATGTAAAAGAATATAGATATAAATCCTCATATCATATATCTTTAGAACTAAAATATAAAACTAAATATTCCTAAGACTTTCATGCGGAATACATATCTTTACGATTTGAATAGATAAAGAGTTTGAATATGAATCATCACAAGACTTTTATGTAAAATATATTTTTGGATCACTGATTTAGCTTTGATTTAATATATTATTAGGTTTTGGTTTTATTCAGTATTTAAATATTAACACTTTGTACTTTTAAATTTAAAATTATATTATAAAAAAAATCCATTTCTATTTTTTAATTATTATTTTTAATTATTATTTTTTATGTCTGATCTCTCATTTAACTCATGATCTAGATATCTGAGTTCAAGTTTGTATACTGAAGCTTATATAATAAATGAGCTGAGCTGAGCTAGCTTATGAAAGACCAGAGCTCACCATGAGCTGAGCTGAGTTGACTAAGTTAACTCATTTTGACACCCCTAATTAATTTATTCAAAATACTTACATAGTTATATCTGAGTCACATTTCAAGTGCATTAATTTTACTGTCGATGATTTGATAATTTATGAATCCTGAATTATATAAAATAAATTTTCAGTAAAATTAAATGGTTATTATTGTTTTTTATATATATATATCTATTTTATTTTTAAAATCCACAATTAGATTTTAGACCAACAAAAGGAAAAATTCATTATTTGATTTTTCATATAAGTTCCCAGTATATGTGAACATTTAAGAATAGAAAGTGTTTATGAAATATAATCTTAATATAAATATGTAAATAAATATAACGAATTTTAAATTTTAAATTTGAATATATTATTATTTATAATTTTCATCTTTTCTTCAGTGTCATGATTATTGCTTATTTTATATAAAACTTTAGAAAATATTTTATGAAATTTTCGAACTTTTTAATTTTTTAAAAGAGAAAACCTAATTTTTGTTAACCAAAACCATTTAATCCCATCATTAGTAAACCTCTGGAGAACTGATGTGCTTTTTCTTCGAACTATGAAAAAAATTTCTCACAGAGTCAATATGATGAGTTTGTGAATTTCTTGTTGTCAAAAAAAAAAAAATCTCACGGTCATGTTTGTGAGTTATTTCCACAAAACAATTTTATTCAATCATGAATACATAATAGTTGATAAATGATAATATAATATTACATTCAGCTGATATATTATTCCCAACTTATAAATTAAATTAATTTGATATATAAAGATATATTACTGTGCCTTCAAGCAACCATCATAAGCATTCGTCGACTTTCCATACGCATTACTGCATTCAATTAGTGGCTTATTTCCATCGAACGTAGTAATATCAATTCTATCTAGAACGATATCTTTGCAAGATGTGACATCGCTGCAATCTATCTTTATAATTTCATCTTTTTGTGACGTTCCATGTATATTTGTGAATATCACGTTGCTTATCGCCACTGCTGATGATTCCTATTAAGTAAAAGATACATAAAAATAATAAATAAATAAAAATAACCTAAGTTCTACTTAGAAGTTTTATATTTTACAAAAAGAAAATAATTTACCTCTACGTGGATATGTCCCTTGTCTATATAGTGTTGATCGATTATAATTGGATTTTGGGTTTCAGTGAGCGTGATATCCTTGAAAACTATATTCCTTGCATATCCTTTTCCATTCTAAAAATTAAAATTAAATACAAATAAGTAAAATAAATCTGTTGACAAAAAAAAAAATAAAACAAATCGTACCATTATTATAAAACTTCATTTAATTCTTATATAGACAAATATAAGTAAATATTTATTACCGGCCATGTCTTAATTCTCGCTCCATTGGTCGTCTCATTGAAAGTACAGTTAGTCACTTGGACGTTCTCAACTATAGATTCTTCTCCATCTCTTCCTAAACTTCCCACACTAATATAAACATAAAGAACAAAATTTGTTATAAAATCTAAAAGTTAAGATATATTTGATGGCATTAACAAAATCACATACAAGTTGGAAAAAAAAAACTAATCAAAGATATACCTTATTCCATGTCCAGGACCACATTGCATCCTTGTGATGTTGATATTTATACTTCCACTGTTTAAAGCTACACAATCATCTCCTGCAATGTTTTAACATATTGAAATACGAATAACCATATTATACCATTTGAAATTGGAAATTTAGTGATTCCAAAAAGGAGAGATATCTAACTACGTACCAGTTCCAACTATAGTGTCATATATTTCTACATCAGTTGATGTTGAAATATCAATTCCATCGGTGTTAGGACTATCACCAGGCGCAATAATTTTTATCTGCGTGATTTTCACTTGTCTGCAATCGCGGATTGAGATATGATTTCTCGGGCTATCGAATGAGGTTATTCCATTTATTTCAAGATTATTGCATCCTTTAAAATGCAATTGCTACAATAAAAAAAATAAAACCTTTCGCTATGAGCTTTTTGTAGCAGAGTTTGAAGTCAATTTAATAGAGAAATTATATGTACTCACAGTAGGGCGTTTAGAAGCTGGCATATTGGCCTGGATTTAATGAATATGAGAAAAAAACATTAGACCCACATTTTCTGATTATAAATTCAGCTAAACAAATTTAATTTCTTTTAATATATAAAAAAATATTTCACCTCCCAGAAAGATGAACCACGTCCATTGATTGTTCCTGAACCAAGGACCGTTAGGCCGATGATTTTATGAAAACTGACCCATTCGTATGACTTCAAGTCTGACCATGCTGCTTTGTTAAGAGGGGCGACAATCTTTCCGTCCAACTGTAAAGTTGATCACAAATACATTCTAATCAACACATAATTTTTTTCAATAAATAAGTTTTTAAATGGATCTTAAAAATATTAGTCTTTCAGTGTTACCTGAACTTGTACAGATGGAGAGTTACAAGGACCTTGAAACACTAGAGGTTGTAGTAAAAAGGTATTATCTGAAGGAATAAGGAGTGTTTTATTACTCCCACCACTACTGCACATAGCTTTCCATGCTTCTACAAAAGCCTTTTTCCAAAAAAAAAATTTATTACGAATTAGTAGATAAATAACTAAATGTTTGTAACACAATTATGATCTAGTTGTCGGAACAAACAACAATAGAAAATAAATACTACATCATTTTTTAAAAGATCCGTATTTTAGGATTTTCACACTTATTAAAAAAATATATCAAATTTTAGTTACCAATATATTGTTTTCCATAATCAATAATTTACCACAAGTTTTCACCAATAGAATTTTAATAAATACAATTATGTTTTTTGAAGTTTACAATTTACATTTAATTTATGTATTGAAAATATGAAAAATGTATTTTTTTGAAACAATTTTTTTTTTTAAAACAGGAATCTTTTAGAAACGGAGTGAATAGTAAACATATGACTAGGTTATTTTTTCTCGGTGACTACACAAAGTTTGAATACAAGAAAACCCTTATACAAAAACATGGCGCCAATCATGGCTGGGGAATCGCCAATCCTTTAGCACTTTCATTTAATGAATAGAATTGTTATTCAAAATTATTTCTACTGCAAGAAAATTATATCAAAATTTCAGTGTCATCACTTTTGTTTTTTAAAAATAAACATAATCTAAACTTTATAGGCTCATAGGTTCTGTTTTTTTTTTTGCTGGAAATTTGATTATAGCTTCTCTTGATAGAGCTCAAACTAAAGAGTCGCGTTATAATAATTCTTCTTAAAAAACTAAATAATAACTAAATAATATTATACCTTTGAATCATCGGTTGTACCATCGGTTGAATCAAAAAAAAAAAACTAAATAATATTTTAATGGAAAAATCGAGATTACGTTTCGCAGTATTATACCTTTGAATCATCGGTTGTACCATCTCCCTCGGCGCCAAATTTAAGGACATCATAGATTTGACCATTTACAAATCCAAAATTGACTAACGTCAACACGAACACAACACGTACTATGATTTCCTACAATATCCAAAAGCAAGGTAAGATTGAAATAAACATATTAAGTCAAAGAGAAACAAAATACATATATATTATATAAAGAGAAACTATATTTAACATTATATGTACCATTCTGTGACGAAGATACGATGATTTCATTAACAAAAGAAAACGATTTTTTTGCTAAAAGAACAAACAAAAAAGATGGTGGTCAGATGATCGAATGTAAGGTATTGTGTCTGTATCTGTTTATGACACATTTATATACTTACAATCATATATTTTGTTCTGAAATTCGCAGATTTTATACCTAAAATACACTCAACAAGTTTATACATATAGGGGACACATGTACTTATCCAACTAGATGTATATCCAGTTAGATTATTAGATTTAGACAAAAATCTTAATTCTAAGATTTAAGAAATAAATACTATAGAAACAATCAAGAATATAAGTTGCAACAGAGATGAAAATACATACAGAAAAAAAATAAAATGCACTGAAAAATTCTAAAGTAGAATTAGATTTGGGTGTATATTATAATCAGATTGTTTTAACCTTATGATCTATACTATTATTTGCGAAATAATTTTTCGCAACGAAGTTTTCACGTTAAAAGTTAGACCGGTTAATGTCATTGTTACCTTTAATAATATTTTATATATTTTTATTATATAATTAAAATGAATTAATATAAATAATATCATTTAAAAAAACAAATAAGATAATTATTGTGTTGTTATCTTAATGAATTTATAAATATATCTTATATAACTAAAAACGAATTTTAAAATGATAATATCATATTTAAAAAATAAGATAATTATTTATATTGTGTTGTTATCTTGAAATAATATTTTTCTATTATAAATTTTTAAAATTAAGATATACAAATTTTATAATATAATATTAATCAAGTAAAAACATTTGAATAAAGATATTTTATAAAATATTTTTAATATTTGAGTGTTTTTAATGAAATTTTTTATTGAATATAAATAATTAATTGTTTGATTTAAATTTTTTTGAAGACTAAATAATAACTTATCGTATTGGTTTGATTTAAACTAATAAATATTTGTAAAAGGATATGCTCGTATGTGTGGACCAAACACCTAATATTTTTTTTAAACATGATCATTATTTATATGTAACTTAATAGAGTCTGACATCGAAAATATACATATTTTTTTAATAATTTGTACACATTTTAATAAAGATTATTATTTTAGATAAGTTCAAGATATGAAATTCACTTATTTGATAACCCATTTTATTCTTATATTGACGTTATTTTTCAAGTAAAGTTTATGAAAAATAATATTAAAAATTATCTTTTTGATTTTTTAGTAATAAAAAAAATTAGCATGCAAAAGAAAATAAAGTATAATTCATAAGAAGATCTTAACCATAACGGTTGAAGATCCCAATCCATTGAAAAGCAAAGGTTAAATGGTTTTTTTTTCTCTGATCAAATGGTGAATTACTTATCATATAATTTATTTTTATTTTTATTACATATAACGATCAATTACCCACAACATATATGATTGATAAACAATTTCACGGACAACGGTTCTATGGTTTAGCTTTCCATGTAGCATTCGGATCGACGGACAGTTCTGCGTGTATTTTCGATGTACATTGTTGGAGCTACGTTTATCACATAATCTGGTAGAGAAAAAGTCCACTCACGACAGACTGAACTGAAAATGAAGACACGGCCCATCGGCGAAGTCCAGCTATTCTAGACCAAAAAGGCTACCTCGCAGCCCAAAATAGCGAGCTCCGAGTCTACAGATATACATCAAAGACCCGATCACTTCAACGTCAGTTTCATAACAAACAGAGATCTCCGGAACAAGGCACGTCATATGCACCCTAGATACGCGGAGTAGTTGGAGCGAGCTGATCAGCATAATAAACAAAGCCAAAATCATTACTGAGGAAGCGTCATTTGATTTACCTACTTTAGATCTAGATTACTCTATCTCTATTGTATTCTCTTGTGTTTTGTTTTTTCTTTTGTATTCATTGTTAGTAATATTAATCCAGTTTGTGCAAATTATCTTAGAGATCTACTCTCAAAGAATTTTTCCCACCGTTTCCTAAACCTTACTTGATTCACATTAAATTTACGAATGAAGGATTTTTCTCTCACATACATGCTCTATTCACAACACATGACCACAACGAATGGCTCTGGTTTTAGATAAACCTTACATCCTATAATATGTAGGAAATTGCTATAACATCTCCGGTTTTGTTATATGTTGAAAAGATTAAAAGAATTGATTCAGCTACCTATTTTACCAAAGTGTAGTATACCTTTATGGTCACAAATCCAGAAAAAAACTCTAAAATAAAGTGTGTTGATCTAGAGTAGTGGAAGGATGAGTAATAAATTGGTAATCGATTTGAGATACTGTGAGAATAAAGCTAAAGTACCAAAAAATGTTATGTGTTAATTGCATGGTCAACAAAAGAAGGAAAATTACACCGTATGACCACCAATAATTTTATAATTCACTAACTAACAATTTTATCTAATAAACCAGAATAATGGTATATATTATGTAATAATGTGATAAACCCCTTTGACACAACCGGTGAAACCTACTGCTACATATATATTAAAATAATTATTTAGTAAATGTAATTAACTAGATCGTGACTTACTCTTAATCACATATTATTTTTTGGAGTAGTTTCTTCTCCTGAGATACTCTCGACGGCGACTGCGGTAATGACAACCAATTTTGGTAAATAAGAGACAACGACAAAGACTTAGACGATGAGGCGAGCGACACGACTTATGCATTGGCGATCACCTCCATCTATTTAATTGGCACCATCATCACGATCGTTTATTTTGTCGTCACCACAGTCTTCTTTCCTGCCACAGTTGCCCCTCTTCTCCTAATTTCTATGACTTGTGTATTCTTCTCTTTCATCTACTTTATCAACAATAAAATTCTTCTTTCTGATGCGGTTACATGTACTATCTCCACTGATGTCGTCAGGTACACTTATCTTTTGTCGCCGTGAATGAACCAAAGTTGATAGGAGAAGATGAACAGTTTTTGTTAAATTGTGTTATATTCTATTATATACATATAGAATAGAAATGTAAAACAATATGTATTATGTTTGTTCTATTTATATCATTTAATGCGATATATTCTGCTACTATACTATTTTATTATGTCCTATTCCATTTGACTATTAATAAAGAGTGTTCTATTTTGTTTAGAAATATAATTTATAATTGTCTTAAGTTCTAACTTTCGGTACATATATATTTTCGAACCTATAAATTTCCTACTATCTATATATATAAAGTTAGCTTTTTCTCTTCTCATGATAAGTGACAGTGAGATTTGATGACATGTGTTCCCCATGTAGTTCTTTTTAAATTTTAAGTCCTTCTAACTGTGCACTATCTAATCCATTTTGCACTAAGCATTATTGTATGAAGTTTGATAATCTATTTTATTGGTCACTAAAATTTAAGATTATTTTTGTTACTTAATTTTATGTTGATCTTCCAAACATTTATTTCTTATAATAAACTGATTCTTTTAGTTATTTGGCAATTTTGCTTACAAAATTTATTATTGATATTTTTTTGAAAGAAATAGCTTCCATTTTGAAATCATATTTTGTTAGATTCATATGTAATGAAAAGTGCTTTAGATTCATATTGTTTTTATTATTTTAAAATCTTGTATTCTTTAAGATTTTTTTTGTTAGTTGATTTTATGTTGGTCTTTCAAA
>NC_027754.1:26850391-26854681 GCF_000695525.1 Brassica oleracea var. oleracea
TTGTTTTTAGTTGGTTGATTATAATACTTAGATAGTATATTTATATTCATAAATTCATATTAATTGTTCCTTCTATCAGTATTTTATGTTATCTTTCATGCTAATTTGTTGTTGGTCTTCGTTACAAATTTTATTTAAAGTCTTAACTAACTTATTTGACATGCTTTCTTAGGCTCTTTATTTTATGCTAATTTATTGTTGATCTTTGTTATAAGTTTTTTTAAAAATCTTAACTAACTTATTTGACATGCTTTCGTAGGATCTATAATTTTTCATCTATCTTATAAATATTATTCTCTAAATATTTTCTTCCACATAACTCAACATAGAGCTTCTTAAATTTTATATGTATATGAAGTGAATCAGACTAATGATTATAAGAAATCATCGTATAGTTTGAAATTATTCTCTAGTATATCTAGTATTTTCTGGTGTGACGCATTTTTTGTCTATCGGATTTTGTCTTCGACTTGTAACATTGACATTCTATCCCGGATGTTTCTTTTGTTTTCATTCACTATTATTGTTCATTCACTTCAAACCCTATATTTTTATGTGTTCCTTGTTCATTGGGATTATGCGATTATTTGATTTGGATATTATTAAAGAAAGTACATTTGATATTGATTTCTAGTTTATTTTGAAAATACACTTTTTGAAATTTATTTTGAATAGTATATTTTATTTTGTGTTCATGCAAGTTAAAAATCATATATTCTTTTTATTTTATTTTATTTTAGTTAATTTTCTGTTGTTAAATTTCCAAATATTTAGTATATATATGAGTCATTTCCATTTTAATGATTTATTTATTAGTTTTCCTTATTTGATGTTGAATTCTATTGTGTATTGAAATAATCAGTTTTGGTAATTTTAACATTTTAAAAATAGTAAATTTGTAATTATGATTTTTAATATTTTGATTGGTTATTTATAATTTTTCTATGATATTTTATTTTAATTTTCGAAAACATATTATATATTAAGTTGAATCATATATGATTCTTTGCCTTTTGTAAGTTTACCATATTTAAATTGATTTATATTTTATTTTGAAATGAACGATTTTAAGTAATATTTACATTTTTAGAAATAGCAAACTAAAATGATGATTTGTCATATTCCTATTGATCTTGTATTTTTAAATTAATTATTCTTTTCATTATTTATTTTTTTAATTTTTCGAAAAAATAATAAACATTATGTTAACTTAATATAGTATTTATATTTTTGTAAATGTATCTTATTTGATATTGAATTATATTTTAGTTTGAAATAAACATTTTTTTTGTAATATTAACATTTTGAAAAATAGTAAACTTAAATAATGATTTGTCATACTACGATTCATGGTTTAAAATCCTATGTGGACGCTCTTAAAGGCTTATAGCCTCAACTTTTATATAGTATAGATTTTGGTAAATTTTCCTATTTTAAAACGGTACCGTTTAAACTAATAATTAATTTGAATCAAAATCATTTAAATCAAAATTAACTAGGTAGACCAAACTATAACTTAAATCAAACCAAGAATAAAGTTGGAAAAAGCCATAATCTACTTGAAACCAGCGTCAAGTGTATTCCTCCTTCATTATTTTCATCATTTTTTGTTTTCATTTATGGTGCAAATAAAAATGGTTTGTGGTATATAGATATTTGAAAAAACAATGGTTATTTGGTGTTGATAAAATTAAAAAGAATAAAAATATAGCGGTGAACACCTAGCTTAATTTTTACACTAATCCTCTCTTCTTTCTCCCAAGCCATCAACTTCAATCCGATCAATTTCTTGCCTCTCCGGTGGCTGGTATTCCTTGCCGGCGCTGGAGAGGCAAACCCTCTGTCCTTTGTTTGTTTTTCGCTTTTGTCTTCCAGGCTTTAACTGTTTTTTGGTGAGGAGTCTTGCCGATTATGCCTTTAGTTTTTCTGTTGCTGCGATGAGGAAGGTGGTGTTCCATGGTGTATTCCACTTGACAGCAATGTGGATGTACAAAGTGTTGCAAAACCCTAAAGAGTTGGAGATGATGTTCTCTTCCCCTTAGTTTTCCAATAATTCTTGTCTCCAATGTTCTTATGGTGGTCATTTAGTCGTTTCAGGAGCATCTACTGCTCTTCTTTGAGGCTGTTTGGTCTTTGGTTAAATTATTTGTGTTGTAATGTTTTGTCCAAGGAATTGGGTCTGCGTTTTTTTGGTGGTGACATTGTATGTGATCCATCAATCTTGACTATCTATATGAGTTGTACTTTGCATTTCAAGCCTATTCAACGGTAGCTTTACAAAAACTAACTCGGAACAAAATTGATAAAGGCTATGGAAGAAAGATCTATCTAGATGATGAGAATTATTGTCATGTTTTCGTTCAAGGTATTAGAAGTCCTTCTGCTATTGATGGAATGGAAACACCTAATCTAACTTATTTTGAAGCAAGACGAGTTTGGTATGGCTAATGCGTCAACAGTGATTTTTCTTATGGCTAGTTTCGATGAGGAAAGATCATTAGTGTCTCATTATGGTTTTGCCTTTATTCTTCTATGATGTAATATGTTTTAAATCAGTTTCAATAAAATAAAATGTTAAAACAATAACATTTGTTGCGAAAATTTCATTCAAATGATAATCTCATATTAACAAGATTAATTAGATATAATTGGTGGGACTTGTGTATAACCAAATATTGGAATGTTCTAAATGTCGAGGGCTGACATTGCCGTAACTGCAATCTGTAAGTGTTAAGGATGGACTCTAGATACGAGGTTCACAGCTATTTCTAGTTTAAATGGACAGACCCATATAAGCATGATTAATCTCGTTCTCTTAGTCGGGGTTCTTAACTCATGATTTAATACTTTTTTTTTACACTTTTTGGCTAAGAGACGACTCTTATATCTCTTATCTAAGAAACGGTTCTTAGCTTTTCTTAGTTAAAATCTAAAAAAATTTAAAAATCGTCTCTTACCCAAAGTTAAGAAACTCAGTCTCTTAAGAACTCCAGTTAAGAGATTGGATTAATGATGGTCTTAACATAACACTAGTAAAGATATCTGGCCCAAAGAGTGGTTTTGCTCCCGATTCAAAATAATGGTCTGCAAGATTAATGGTTAAAAATCGTCATTATCTTGAGAAGGAGTATTATGGTTATCTAAGGATGAGCATTAATCTCTAAAGAGTGTAAGAATATATAAGTGATTTGACCAATCCTCTAATTGTCAATAATTAATTTGGACTGAAAATTAACATAGTTACTTTAGCATTAAAGAAATTTATCATCGTCGACAAAAAGAAAGAACTTTATCATCTCTGGTTCTTGGGTATCCTTGGCTGGAGAGCCGTGCCTCGGTAAGAAAAATTGAAACATTCGCCTACGGCATCAGATTTTTACAAAAACTTAAGTGCATCATCTTTTACTAATCTTATATAAAGTCCAGGGCATAAAATAATTAAAAGATTAGAGTTATGATCAACACTGGAGTTTCTTAGATAACAAAACGAAAACAGTTGATAATTATTAAAAAAATAGAATGGTTAAAGTGGTTTTTTTTTAAACACGGTTAAAGTGGATACTGATATACTTTTAGTGCCAAAAAAAATAAAATTTTACATTTGTTTCATATTTATCTATAAAAATTAATTATAAAATAGAATTATTTTTTTTTTAATTTTCAAACTAAAATAAATATTTTTTGTAATAAATATTTTGTTGGTTAATTTAGTTTACATGTTTCTACTCTGTAGTAATAAGTATTATTATCTTTAATGCAAAAGTTTTTATAAAATAATTTGTCAATAGCTTATGGCAGCTATAAACGTTCGCACGGCTCTATTCGGATGTAGCTTAAATCTTGAAGAGTAACAAAAGATGTCGAGGAATTGAAATCTATTCCTAAGAATTCTAAAGCATCTCTCAGAAACTTTTGATAAGAGAATTTGTATTGCTTACACATTTGTTGTTACTATTTTGAAATAGATAATCAAAGTTGTTACTATTTTGAAATAGATAATCACAGTTATATATAGTTATAGAACAAGACTTAGGTTCACCCCCTAGGGTGAACCTTTAAATTCACTTCTCTTTCTATGACCAATCAAATTGCCATGTAGATAATTAATTAAAAAATATTAAACTTATTTAAAAATAACTAAAAAAACAGAATAATGCCAATTTTAATGCCGATGACGCCGTTACTTAAACCGTAAACCCTAAATTTTAAATTCTAAACCCTAAACCTTAAATCCTAAACCCAAACCCTAAACCCTAAACCCTATACCCAAATCCTATACCCTCAAATTAT
>NC_027754.1:26854837-26858532 GCF_000695525.1 Brassica oleracea var. oleracea
GGGTTTTAAGTTACTGTTTGGGTTTAGGGTCTAGGATTTGGTTTAGGGTATAAGGTTTGGATTTAAGGTTTACTGTTTGGGTTTAGGGTCTAGGATTTGGGTTTAGAATATACAGTTTGGTTTTAGGGTTTAGGATTTGGGTTTAGGGTATAGAGTTTGGGTTTTAGAATTACGGTTTAGGGTTAAAAAATTAAGATTTCGGGTTTACGGTTTAGATGGCGGTGTCAGCGTTGTTAAAATTAGCATTATTTTTTTTAGTTATTTTAAAATAAATTTAATATTTTTTAATTAATTATCTACGTGGCAATTTGATTGGTTCTAGAATGAGAGGTGAATTTAAAAGTTCACCCTATGGGGTGAACCTAAGTTTTTTTCATAGTTATATATTCAAGCCCGGCTTAAACTTTTCGTGGGCCCTGTGCTTTACACTAAGATAGGTTTCTAAGAAAATTGTTTATAGTAAATGAAAAGAATTTCTTAGCTAAAATTTGTGGACCAGAATTACTCAAATATTTAAATATAATTTAGTTTCCAGTTTCAATTACAGGTTTGTATATGTGGTTTCTTCTTCCCAATGATACACGCTCTCCTGCATATTTTGTTGAGCACTCTCTGCAATATTTGCTAGATAACGACATCTTTTTGGAAATACAGGGCCCTAAATCCTAAAGAAATTTGTAGAAATTTTTTTGGACCCTGTGCTTTTGCATTGTCAGCAGTCCCTTAGAGCCGGCACTGTATATATTGGTATATAATCACCAGTTATACCAATATCTAATTCATACGTTTAACATCACATCTGTAAGCCAAAAGAGTGATGAAATATTATGTCGCGATGATTACCATAAAAAAAAAATATTATTTTGCGATTTTTCACTTGTTTAGATAAAGAATCAAATACACCGAGATCATGCATGTAATTTGTAGACTCTTATCAGCTCCTATGAAAGGGATTGACAAGCTCAGAATGATAACTCGGACTTCCTCGTATAAAAGAATCTATCTCCTGTGTCTAAACAAAGTATCTTCATTCATATTGAGTCATTGACTGTCATTTCCGAAATATTATTAGATCCCGAGGCGGCAGCGAAACAAATAGCTGTTTTCTTTTCATCTTTGTTCTTCAGGGCCAGATCATTTTTTACTCATTCTTGTAAAAGCAGATGCTTGATAAAACCCCTCCCTTGTTCTTCGTTAGGCAGGCGTCTGAACGGACTACATGATTGTTAAGATCAATTATTACCTTTCCAATTACCTTCTGAAACAGTTTGATACAGAGAAACATAGAGAGAGATTCATGTATTCATCTCTTCCAGGAGTGAAAATTTACCCAGGAGATGAGGTGTTTGTACCTGCAATATCCACTCTCACAGTCACAGCTTCCTGACTATTCGTTGTTCAGTTTCTTGAGAAGGGCTAACCGGCTCTGTTAAAACTGTTCATTTCATAATGGTATTGATAGGTATTGTAACCGAAGACAGTGCTTGAACTAAAACAAATACTACAATATATGCTTCAACGTAACAGACCAAACTAGAATGCCAATCAAGTAATAAAGTTAAAAGGAACTGTCTAGTAACAACTTTTATTTCATTAACCTTCCAATTTGGAACAAAAAACACACTACAAAGATTACAGGGAACAGACACAAATCTGCAATATCAGTCTTATCCCCCAGATTAATTAAGACAAAAGCTATAACAACAAACACTATAAAGCATTACAAACATTACAACTTATCCTTTCATTTGATTATTCAAATGTCAAAATTCTCCATCTGAACACTGCTCTTCAAAGGCACATAGTCACCAAGATACCCACCAAGATGATCGTGCAACGCGGACTTATCAATGGCCTGATGGTGAAAGCTCTTGCAGACATAGTAAAACACACTCTGCACAAGCAACCCAACAAGATTCACAATGACTAACACACCAACCAAGAACCCTCCAACAACAATCCTCGCAAACAACCCGAAATCATCTCCTCCACGAACCACCACACCTCCGAAAACACCAGCGATGAACCCGCAGAGAGCAAGATACATAAACACCATGGAACACGCCATGTGAGTCCTTCCTTTAAGCAACTCATAGCTCTTCCTCATCGCGGCGATCCCATAGACAGGCTCGAGAACAGAGACGACGCTAGCTAAATGCCACCAAGCGGTCATGTAAACATGAACGCCAAGAAACAGAACGAAGATCACAACCATCGAGAAGACAGCGAGGATCACGCTCTGTAGATCGATGGCCACGATCAAGATCACGAGAAACATCAAGAAGACGGAGTTGTAGACGAGCATACAGAGGGAAACCCAGAGGAACGTGATGAAGAGACGTTTGAGAACGAGAGGGATGGCCGACATTGTGGAGGAGAAAGACACCGGTTTGCTGGTGTAGAGAGACGCGACGGTGAAGACGACGGCGGCGGTGGAGAGGAGGGAGAAGGCGAAGAGGAAGATGATGTAGATGAATTGGTAGACGAAGAGGAGAGTCCATTGGTGGTTGGTCTGGGACTGGTCGGCGGAGGGAGGAGAAGCGTCGAGCTGGTTCAGGATGGGTTGGGTGAAGAGGGAGTGAGCGAGGATGGCGAAGGAGAGAGGGAAGATTAGGGTTAGGGTTATGAGGTAGAATGTTCTCGGGGAGAATTTGGGGATCGTGGTGGATTCACGGAGTATGCCTCCGATGCTGAGAAATTGAAGCTCCTCCGCCGCGAGATCCATTAAGGGTTAGAAGCGATCGGGAAGATGAAGCTGGGAAGCTGGCAACTTTGTCTGTTCACGAGAGATCTCAACGCAGAGAGGGGAGAGGGGAGAGGGAGGAGGATGAGGAATGTTACTTCATGGTTAAAACAATTCTTTCTTTCTTTCTTGGGAAATGAGAAAATGACAATTCTATAATTAGGATTAAGGACACGACACCAACGATATAGGGTCAAAGAAACATTTAAGTTCACTAATTTTTTTAAAAAAATTAAAAATCTACTAATTGTTTTTTCTTTATGTTGTAATTCAAAATTAGAAAAAATAAATATATTTGTTTTAGTAGAGGGACATACAATACTCATATTTCACAAGTCACAACTATATTTTTGGAAACAAATCTTATAGTTATAAAGTTTAGCTTAATACTCCTAATAAGTCTATATTTATTTTTTTTGATAAAACATTTAAGTTTATTTTGGTCGTTTTTATTTTTAAGATCTATATTTGTGATAAAAACTTTTTTTATGTCTATCCTATGAAATTTCTCATTTATAAATATCAAAACTTATTATCCCCAATAAGTTGGTTGATTGAATACTATTTACGTATGGTGAACAAAATAACCAAATTGAGTCGAGCCAACCCAAAAATTAATCTGAATCGAACCAAATCGAAGATAAATACTCGAATGAGTTTTTCTATGGCAAACTTGAAAAGAGCCTCACTCGGCAAATCCTTGGCCCTTTTCTTTCTTTTTTTCTGCTCGGCCGATTCATCGATGAGTTAAACCTTTATACGAAATATTTTTTTGATAAAATATTTAAATTTATTTTGGTCATTTTTATTTTTAAAGTCTATATTTGTGACAAAAAAATTTTAGGTTTATTCTATGGAATTTCTCATTTATAAATATCAAAACTTATTATCCCCAATAAGATCGTTGATTGAATATTATTTACGTATGGTGAACAAAATAACCAAATTGAGT
>NC_027754.1:26859696-26861586 GCF_000695525.1 Brassica oleracea var. oleracea
TTAAATTTTAAGTTAATTGTTTCAAATTTCACTACTAAGAAGGGCATCAAATCCCCGATTTTTTTTTTTTTTTTGTTAGGCAAAACACATTTTCATTTTTTTTTTCTGTTTACAAAGTATATAAAATATTAAAATCACAAGAAAACCATATACAATGGCAAGGGTAGGCAAAACCCCAACTCGAAAATCTGAACCGGAATGGATCCTTTATCTTTAGCATTTTGGGTTTTGAATTTTACTCAAACTAAATCTGTATCCGAACAGATATTAATAAAAACTCCGAAATTTCAAAACATCAACAAAACATACCAAACTCGAACTCAATATCGAATAAATATCCAAATATTCAAAGATTCTAATAAATATCTTAAAATAAGTATTTATTACATAAATAACTAACTCAAATACTATGCTTAATGTAAATTTTAGTGTTTGGTCAAATGTTGAGATTTTTTTAGTGTTTTAGAATTGTATTGAAGTTTAATTATAAATAAGTTTGCTTTGGAGTTTAAACAATATTGTTTTATTTTTAAAATATAAATAACATTTCATATATATATAGAGTTGTTATTGCTACTTTAGTTTTTTTTCCCTCTTCCTCTTTACAATTATTTCTAAATAATGTCACCATCTTATGGTAGTGCAAATTGTTCAAATTTGCCAAATTTGTGAATTCAAATGTGTACTTTTGTCTCAAAAACATTCACTTGGGTAATCGAAACTCAAATTAGAATCAAACCTTTGTTTAAAACAGATTCAACCCGGCTTGTGATGTGTTTCTAGACCCAAACCAAACCGAGAAAACCCGAAGCAAACTTTAAGAATATCCGATTGGAACTAAATATGATGCCTTTGAATAACTGAAACCTGATATTTCGGTTTGGTTAAATAAATTAATTTTATTTCAAATAGAAGAAAAGCGGTTAGACGTTACTCATGAATTTTATTTCAAATTATAACTATGTGTAAATACATGATTAACATAGTAATATTTTGGGCAATTCTCCTATCATTTTCAAATTTTGATCACAAAAATAGATCATAAGAAGTAAAATGACCAAAATGTTTCATTTAACAGGTAAACAAACCCTAATACCTTAAATATATAAAAAAAATTAAAAATTAAAAATAAATTAAAAATAAAATAAATTTTTTTTTATAGTTTTAGGTTATATGTTTTCAATTTTGAATTTTCTTATAATTTTTTTAATAATTTATTTCGAATTTCTTTTTTCTTTTTCAAATTTTATTTTTGTAATTCGAAAATACTTTTTGAAACTATTTTTAAAAATTATATTTTTTATTTTATAAAATTTTAAATCTCAATCTCAAATCCCCACACCTTAACTCTATACTCTAAAGTTTGAATTAGTTAACCACGTGGGTATAAGTGTATATTTACCTCTTTAATGAAATATTTTGGTCATTTTGGTCTTTAGAGTCTATATTTGTGACATAAATTTTTTTAGTGCTATTCTAGAATATTTCTTTAATATCTTTAACGAAATATGAAGAATTGGTCAGTTAACAAATTGATCAGCTAATGAAACGAGAAATGAGAAAATGACAATTCTATAATTAGGATTAAAGACACGACACCAACATTATAGGGTCAAAGAAACATTTAAGTTCACTAATTTTTTTTAAATTAAAAATCTACTAATTGTTTTTTCTTTATGTTGTAATTCAAAATTAGAAAAAATAAATATATTTGTTTTAGTAGAGGGACATACAATACTCATATTTCACAAGTCACAACTATATTTTTGGAAACAAATCTTATAGTTATAAAGTTTAGCTTAATACTCCTAATAAGTCTATATTTATTTTTTTTGATAAAACATTTAAGTTTATTTTGGTCGTTTTTATTTTTAAGATCTATATTTGTGA
>NC_027754.1:26861816-26887640 GCF_000695525.1 Brassica oleracea var. oleracea
AAAAAATTTTAGGTTTATTCTATGGAATTTCTCATTTATAAATATCAAAACTTATTATCCCCAATAAGATCGTTGATTGAATATTATTTACGTATGGTGAACAAAATAACCAAATTGAGTTGAACCAACCCAAAAATTAATCTGAATCGAATCAAATCCAAGATAAATACTCGAATGAGTTTTCCCTATGGTATTTCGGTTTTAATTTTTATCCGAACAAAATGGATATCCAAATAAATTTTAAAAATTCAAAAATCCAAAAGAAAAATCATGCCAAAATTCAACCCGAATAAGTACCCAAAATATTCAAAGCTTGAAATGAGAACTTAGAATAATTATTTGTTACATAAATAATAACTCAAATACTCAAGTTAGTGTATAATTTTGTTTCTTAAGTTCAAATAATATTTGCTTTACTCCTATTTTGAAGTTCTAATATTATTTTCTTACATTTATGGAGTTGGTAGCCGGTAGTTTTAACTTGTTTATGTTTTACTCATAGCAACCCCTTCTGGATCATGTTAGAAAGTTTTTGTTAGTGTAAATTGTTCAAATTTGCCAAATTTGTGAATTCAAATGTGTACTTTTGTCTCAAAAACATTCACTTGGGTAATCGAAACTCAAATTAGAATCAAACCTTTGTTTAAAACAGATTCAACCCGGCTTGTGATGTGTTTCTAGACCCAAACCAAACCGAGAAAACCCGAAGCAAACTTTAAGAATATCCGATTGGAACTAAATATGATGCCTTTGAATAACTGAAACCTGATATTTCGGTTTGGTTACATAAATTAATTTTATTTCAAATAGAAGAAAAGCGGTTAGACGTTACTCATGAATTTTATTTCAAATTATAACTATGTGTAAATACATGATTAACATAGTAATATTTTGGGCAATTCTCCTATCAATTTCAAGTTTTGATCACAAAAATAGATAATAAGAAGGAAAATGACTAAAATGTTTCATTTAACAGGTAAACAAACCCTAATACCTTAAATATATAAAAAAAAATTAAAAATTAAAAATAAATTAAAAATAAAATAAAATTTTTTTTATAGTTTTAGATTATATGTTTTCAAATTCGATTTTTTTTATAATTTTTTTAATAATTTGTTTCGAATTTCTTTTATTTTTTTTCAAATTTTTTTTTTGTAATTCGAAAATACTTTTTGAAACTGTTTAAAATTTTTATTTTAAAATTTTTAATATTTATTTATTATTTTATAAAATTTTAAACCTCAGTCCCAAATCTCCTCCCCTTAACTCTAAACCCTAAAGTTTGGATTAGTTAACCCTAGAGGTATAAATGTATATTTACCTATTTAGTAAAATTTTATTTTTTATTTTATAAAATTTTAAATCTCAATCTCAAATCCCCACACCTTAACTCTATACTCTAAGGTTTGGATTAGTTAACCACGTGGGTATAAGTGTATATTTACCTTTTTAATAAAATATTTTGGTCATTTTGGTCTTTAGAATCTATATTTGTGACATAAACTTTTTTAGTGCTATTCTGGAATATTTCTTTAATATTTTTAACGAAATATGAAGAATTGGTCAGTTAACAAATTGATCAGCTAATGAAACGAAAAACAACTCAGAATTTTTAATCAGAAGTAAATCCTCATAATACATGAAAAAATGTCAGATATAATATCGTCTATGTGTTTCTTGTAGTTTTTAATAGCGTAATAATCAGACAAAAAAAAAACAAATTGATCTGGTAATGAAACGAAAGGTTGAAAAGGTTAGTTTAAACGAAAGAAACACTACTTTCCCAACTCTATCCCTAAAGCCACAACGCCGGCAAGTTCTTCCCTCATCCTTCGATCGCTACATTTACAGAAACTGATTCTTAATCTGATAAACTCTTCTTCACCATCCTCTAGCCATGAAATCCGATAGAGTCAGCGAATTGCCAGATCCTTTGCTAACTCAGATACTCTCCAACCTTCCGATCATCGATTCCGTCAAAACAAGCGCTCTATCGAAGAGATGGGAGTCTCTCTGGCTAAACGTCTCGACACTCGACCTAAACGACAGAGACATCGCTCCACCTTACAAGAAACTATTCGCGAGCTTCATCGATTCCTTTCTCGAGCACAACTTCGAGTCGCGCTTCCAAAAGCTCAAGATCAAGTACGACGAATGCAACGTGAATCTCTTCCCGATCAGCGAGTGGATCACCACAGCCGTTGATCTTCGCGGGATCCAGCATCTCGATGTCGAGATTCAGAATCCGATGTATGTAATTGATTTCACGCCTGCGAGTGTTTACAAGAGCAGAACACTGGTGTCATTGAAACTTAGGCACGTGA
This sequence comes from Brassica oleracea var. oleracea, assembly GCF_000695525.1. Taxonomy (NCBI): domain Eukaryota; kingdom Viridiplantae; phylum Streptophyta; class Magnoliopsida; order Brassicales; family Brassicaceae; genus Brassica; species Brassica oleracea. The sequence continues at coordinate 26,864,141 of NC_027754.1, forward strand.
GGGTTAGGAATCTGTTCGAGGTCGACGTTGTTTCTCTGCCGTGTCTTAAGATCATGTGTCTAGAGAACGTTTGTTACGGTAAAGAAGGTGCTTTGTCTGTGGAGAAGCTTATCTCTGGTTGTCCCGTTCTTGAAGATCTTGATTTGGTGAGGAAGTGTAATGATCTTGTGAAGACTCTGCGTGTGAGGTCTCAGAGTTTGAAGATGTTTCGTTTAGATTTTCGTTCGGGGATGGGCGGTGGTGATGAGTATGAGGTTGAGGTTGATGCTCCAGGGCTTGAGTATATGAGTTTTAAAGATAGTCAGTCCGATAGGATTGTGGTGAAGAACTTGAGCTCATTGGTGAAGATTGATGTCGATAGTGAATTTAATGTTAAGTTTGGTGACAGTGAGGATCTTACAAAGAGTGATACTATCCGTGATTTTCTCACGGGGGTTTCTACTGTAAGACAGATGATCATCTCTGAGCCCACTCTAGAGGTATACAGCATTTGATGATTATCTAACAATTTAATCTTCTATGAAATGATTCTCACATGTAGCCTTGTCTTTCTTCTTGCAGATCCTGTATCGTTATTCGAAACTGCTACCGGTTGCTGAATTTCAGAGATTATATCATTTGCAGGCTGCGTTTTCAAGCTCATCGTTACAGTTATTGCCAGCATTTCTTGAGAGCTGCCCGAATCTGAAAAGCCTAGTCTTGGTAAGAATCTGTTTGAAGACTTGATTTGACTAAATGGAACTATGTTGAACTCAACTTTTCTTGTTTTGCAGGACTTCTCTGTTTCAACGGAGTCAGAGCAGATCAACCTTACCAATGTGCCTCGTTGTTTAACATCGACTTTGGAGTGTGTTGAGATTAACAAACTGATTACGAAGGAAGAAACTGGGATAAAACTAGTTAATTACTTTCTTGAGAATGCAGCAGTGCTCAAGAAACTTTCTGTGAGTTTCACTGATTCTGCTATGCCCGATGAGGATTTAGATACCTACAAGGAGCTTCTCACATCTACAAAGCGTTCTCGCATATGTCAAGTTTCCATCAGCTGATGATGCTGGTGGGCAGATGAGCATTTGTCATTCTTTCTGAAAATAAGTGACTAAAAGTTGTAATAATGAAAAATGTTAAGTAAATCGCAGTTACCTAGTCTCTCGTAGGTTTCTGGACATTTTGATGAGTAAATCACACTCTTGTTCTTACTAGTTATATAGTATTTTCTGTCTTTTTCAAATTTGATGATCTTCATTCTGTTTTGGATTCTTCACCATTGGGGTGTTACACAGTTTGCTTAGTTTCATTTAGTAATGAATGCAATTATGCAATGAGTCATTGTGCAACGAGTCATTGCCAATGACTCATGCTTCTTTGTATACTTAATGTAACGAGTTGACACAAGGTTTGCCGTGAGTGACAACAAACCCGGTTTACTTCTTGCCTTCTTGGTCTTTTGGGGCGGAGAAGCCTACACACAACATGAGTTAATCGCTATGTCTACTGACAACCGTGTTCTTGGTAGAGACAGTAGGTATAAGTGTAACTGATAATCCTAACTAGGAGTTAACCAATAGCTCTAAGTAAAGTGAATGCCAGCCTAGGAGGAGATTATGAGATAGAGAAATCACTTCGAAGGTAATAGATCCTTAATGTCATAGAACAGAGAGCTTCTGAGGTTTGGAAAATGATTTTATTTCTGATTTTTCCTCTGCAAATGCAGGTACTACATATAGGAAAAGACTAGGAAAAGATAAGGCTCACTAACGGTCTAAACATGACTTGTGATGACTAGAAAGCAAAAGTAAAAAGTGAAAGTTGTTGAGCATAATGGATATTATTTTGGGATAAGGATGTCATGGATGACTCATCCTATGATAATACTCCCTTCTTCAGATCAACTTTGTCCTCAAAGATTAAAAAGCGGGTACTTGGCTGCGAAGTCATGGTAGAATTCCCAAGTAGCAGAGTCAGGTGATTCTCCTTTCCACTGTACTAGGACTTTAGTAGCTGCAGTATTACAACGCTTGACAGTTTTTGTTTCCAGGATGGCTTCGGGTTCTTTGGCATTGCCAAGATCAAACCAGTACTGAGGCACATCGGGAGAAGTAGTAGGTAGGTTGGGGAAGAGGTTGAGTAAGCTCACATGGAAAGTATCATGAATGGCGGCTTCTGGGGGTAGACTGAGCTTGTAAGCAACCATTAACACACGGTCAGTGACTCTGAAAGGGCCGTAGAAGTAGGGTGAAAGCTTGTGTGGAGTCTTTGTGAAAGCTTGTGTGGAGTCTTTCTGTTCTTGAGGGTGTGTTGTCTGTATGGTTGGAGCTTCAGATACACGAAGTCACCAACCTTAAACTCACGTGGAGAACGGTGTGCATCAGCATACTGCTTCATACAGTTCTGCGCGCGAAAGAGGTGAAATTTAAGCATATTGATCACTTGCGCTTCTGTAGGCTACGATCAACAACAGAGGAAGAGCTTTCACCCGGTAGATAAGGTAGATGAAGCGGGGGAGGTTGACCACAGATGATTTCATACAGTGTTGCTTGTATTGCGGAATGGAAAGTAGTGTTATACCACCATTCAGCTAAGCCAAGACATTTTCTCCAAGAAGTGGGAGTCTCTGCAACCATACAGCGTAGATATGTTTCTAAGGTCTTGTTTGTGACGTCAGTTTGACCATCAGTCTGAGGGTGATAGGTTGTGGAACGCTTGAGGTCAACTCCATGGACCCTGAAGAGTTCTTTCCAGACTTCACTGATGAAAGTAGGATCACGATCGCTGATAACATCCTTAGGCATGCAGTGAAGCTTGAAGATGTTATCCAAGTAAGCATGAGCAACTGTGACAGCAGTGTAGGGGTGGATAAAACAAGGAATTGAGCATTTTTTCTCAACCTATCAATAACCACCAGTATACAATGCTTGCCGTGTGAGGGAAGGAGACCTTCTATGAAGTCCAAACTGCCAGATTCCTAAATGCCATCAGGTATAAGGAGAGGTTGAAGAAGGTCCGATTTAGATGCTAAGTCTTTTTTTTACAGATAGAGCAGTTGCGGACGTAGTTATGTACCTCTGTATTCATCTTAGGCCAGTAGAACAAGGATTTGATTCGGTGCAAGGTTGCATCACGCCCGGAGTGACCTCCAATACAAGATCCATGAAGCTATTTCAAGATATGCAGCTTGACAGTCTTGTCATTACCAACAACCAGTTTACCTCTGCGACGGAGCTCTCTATTAATGAGAGTAAACAGAGGGTGAGATGACTTGTCAGCTTCCATGTCAGAGACTATCTTTCGTAGGTGAGGGTATGTGTTCCGTAACAGCTTCAAGGAGTCGTAAAACCCTGTGTGAGCTTGAGACAGAACCATATGCATCAATTGAGAGCCCGTCACGTGAGAGAGAGCATCTGCTACAACGTTATCTTTGCCATGCTTGTAACGGATTTCGAAAGTATAGCCCATCAGCTTAGAGAGCCACATGTGTTGGAACGGTGTAGTAACCTTCTGCTCTATGAGAAACTTAAGGCTTTTCTGATCAGTGTTGATGATGAAAGGGCGATGAGCAAGGTAGGCATGCCAAGTTTGAACTGCATGAACTACCGCCAACAGTTCTTTCTCGTAGACAAATAATGTCTGGTGTTTGGGGCCGAGAGCGCAACTTATGAAGCAGGTGGGGTAATTGTTTTGCATAAGCACATCTCCAATGCCAATGTTGGATGCATCTGTTTCCACGGTGAAAGGCTGATCAAAGTCAGGTAATGCCAATACGAGGGTTGAACAGAGCGTTGTCTTCAGGTTGATGAAGGAGTAGTTAGCTGCAGCAGACCAACTGAAACCGTTTTTCTTTAGTAGTTGGCTCATAGGACGAGCGATGGAGCTATATCCTTTGATGAACCGTCTGTAGTAATTTGCCAATTCCAAGAAGCTCAGGAGGTGCTTCTATGTTGTAGGGATTGGCCAGTTGCTTATCACGTCAATCTTCTTGGGGGTCAGTACTAACACCCTCAGCGGAAATGAAGTGACCAAAGTACTCGATCATTGTAGCTCCAAAAGTGCACTTGGACAACTTGAGATATAACTGTTGTTCTCTCAAGATAGAGAAGACTTCAGCCATATGAGTTAAGCGATCCTCCCATGAGTGACTGTAAACAAGAATGTCGTTGAAGAAGACAAGGACAAACTTGCGACAAATGTCTTGAAAGACGTGGTTCATCAGGCTTTGAAATGTGCAAGGAGCGTTGGTGAGGCCGAAGGGCATGACAAGGTACTCATAGTGTCCATTGTGCGTCTTGAAGGCGGTCTTGTAGACATCAGCTTCAGACATTCTGAGTTGGTGGAAGCCGGCTCGTAAGTCTAGCTTGGAGAAGTATTTTGCACCGCTAAGCTCATCCTGGAGATCTTCAAGCAAAGGAATATGATATTTATCCTTGATAGTTTGCTTGTTGAGACCTCTGTAGTTAGCGCATAGCCTCCAGGTACCATCTTTCTTCTTAACAAGTATGATGGGAGAATAATAGGGGCTGGAGCTATGTTGAATGATCCCTTGTGTTAGCATTTCTTTAATCATTGTGTCAATGTTTTCCTCTTGTAGTGAAGAATACCGATAAGGACGGAGGTTGACTGGATTGGAATCAGAGATCAGCAGAATGTGATGATCGAAGCCTTCTCTGAAAGGTAGAAGGGACTTAAGTTCCTGAAATATATCAGAGTAAGCCTCCAACAAGTAACGTCAGGTAGGATCATCATCATTTGTTGTGGCTATAGCAAAGATGTGAGAGAAGAGTATCTCATGAGTAAAGTTGTCAGTAGGAGGCGAATTATCAGCAATCTCCTGGAGTTGTATCAAAGCGATTTGAGGTTCTTGCAGCATAAGCTTGTTCAGACTGGATCCTTTGATGACTTTTCCTCCTGTTTGGACGACTCCGCGTAGCACATACTTAGCACCAGATAAAGTAAACTCCATCCGAAGGTTAAGAAAATCCCAAAATATGGGTATTAAGGTGCAGAGCCATTGCACTCCCAAGACGAAGTCGCAGCAATCTAATGGGACAGTCGGATCTCTATGGTAAAGGTAGAGCCTTGAACTGATCATGTGAAAGCGGAGCACTTATATTTGGTGAGAAGAGTATCACCAGTAGCTGCTTTGACAGACATAGGTCTTGTAGCATCCAACTTGCATCTTATTTGGTTCGCTATGTTGATGTCCAAGAAGTTGCGGGTGCTTCCTGGATCGACTAGGATGTGAAGCTTTGTCTTGCCATAGTGACCAATCATCCGCATGCATTTTTAAGATGTTTAACCGTTGATGGCGTTAATGGATAACACCGGTGTAATATCAGGTTCATCATCTTTTCCTGTAATAACTCCCACAACTTCTTCATTGTCGCCATCAGAAGAATTGTTATCATCATCACATTCCATAACAAAGATCTGAGAACGCTTGTGTTTGAGTTGGTGGCCAGATGTGAATGGCTCTTCACAAAACATACACAGACCTTTAGATCGTATGTCCTGCATTTCTTGGTAAGAGTATTTGCGAGGAGCTGAGACGTTTCTTGGTATAAATCCACGTTGAGTAGGCTTTGGTGCGTCGTTGGTTTGTAGGAGATGGGTGGAGGGTGGGTGTTTTTGGTAAGGTTTTTGGTTTTTGGTGGGATTGAAGGAAGCTCTAAACAGTTTAGAATGTGTATGGGATAGAGACGACTCATGAAGCATGGCGATTTTAGCTGCACTAGCAATAGTAATGACTTCAAACTGTCTAGTATGGAGTGATAGATGAGTGTTCATGTTAGCGAGGAAGATGCTAAGAGCATGTTCTTCAGGTAATATGATTCTCATCCTAGCGGTTTCAAACTTATCCAAATAATTAATCACATTATCAGAGCCTTGTTTGAGTGCTACCAACTCAGCCAGAGGGTCATCATACAGCGCACTGAATCGACTGGAGATGGCGACAACAAACTCAGTCCAAGAGGGAAGAACGCCATACCTAGTACTCATGAAGTTGTGGTTCCATTCACTAGCTTTGTCAGTAAAGTGTAAGGCGGCTAAGCGAACTTTCAGATCTGGTGAGGCTCCATCGATGTCGAAGAACTGCTCACACTTAGAGATCCCGTCGTGGAGCTGAGTGCCGTCAAAGGCTGGGACATCTTCGAGAGTCGAGACGCCAAGGCTTTGTGTTGTGGGGGATGTTGTGGTCGTAGACCTCGTTGTATCCAGTCAGATCTGAAGGGTCTGGTGGTTGGTGTGGGGTTGAGTTGTTGGGAGTCGCTGGGTGGGAAGGACATGGGTCCATCGGAGCCTTTCCCGTTGCTTGGAGCGGAGCGGTAGTGTTGTTGAAGATCATAGGTTCAAGTCTGTCGAAGCGTGAGTCGAGTGAGTCAGCTCGGGACTTAAACTCGCGGCGAGGAGCTCGTGTAAAGAGCAGATCTCGTCGACTTGTTCAGTCAAGGAGTGTTCTTGGAGTCTAGTTTCCACCATTGTGCACCGGGGATTGAGAGAATCTCATACTAGTGAGACAGTAGGTATGAGTGTAACTGATAATCCAAACTAGGAGCTAACCGATAGCTCTAAGTAAGGTGAATGCTTGCCTAGAAGGAGATTATGAGATAGAAAAAATCATCTCGAAGGTACTAGATCCTTCATGACAGAAAACATAGAGTTTTTGAGGTTTCGAAAATGATTTTATTTCTGATAACTTTTCCTCTACAAATGCAGGTACTACATATAGAAAAAGACTAAGAAAAGATAAGGCTCACTAACGGTCTAAACATGACCTGTGATGACTAGAAAGCAAAAACAAAAAGTGAAAGTCGTTGAGCATAATACATGGATATTCATTTGGGATAAGGATGTCATGGGTGACTCATCCTATGACACATGGGCTGTTTTTGGTGACTCCAATCAGGTTTTTTGCCCTTGTGAAAACTTAGATGCTTATGAATCAAATATTGATATTCAAACCCCCTCTTTGGTAATAATCGTTATCCAATCAGCTCTGGGCGATCTCAACATCATGGGCTCATCCCATTCTTGGTGGATTAAGAGGCGGGGTAACCCTACTACAAAGAAGCTGGATTGAGTTCTACTACATGATGATGGGCTTGTTCAATAACCATTGTTTTTACTTTCTTTGGTGAGCATTAATTTCAGATCATGCATCCAGAGTATATGTATTTCTATGCAGTCTCGCTCATAGGCAAAAACACCATTCCGTTTTTTTTTTACTTTCTTCTTTAGAATGAGAATTTCCTTGGTTTACTCGCCCATCACTAATTCACATCCACTGTTATGGTTCTTCACAATTTCGTTTGGCCAGGAAATTTCTTAAATCGAGTTATCAGGGATTTCAGTCTCAGTCTTTAGCTGCTACTCAAATCCGAATGTTAAATGATCCATCTATGGCTAATGTTGAAACAAAGCTACACTTACATAAGAAATGGCATGTCTTATCTAGTGCTGAGGAGAAATTTTTATTTCAAAGGTCAAAAGTTACGTGACTCCAAGTTGGGGATCATAACACACCATATTTTCATCATATAACAAGCACAAGGCTAACGATCAACCACATACACTACCTTGAAGATTAGGCGGGTAACATGTTCAAACACAGTAAGATAGTCTGAAGGGTTGAATATTTTTCTGGCCTTTTGGGAAAACATGTTTCAGAGCCACTCTTCATTCAAATGGACATCATCTCACTTATGGAGTTCAGTTGCTATGATTCTCAGCAGACTAGGCTTATAAAACCCTTCACCCGCGAGGATATTTAAGTCACTTTTCTTCTCTCTTCCTTATAACAAAGCAAGTGTTCCTTGGCTATAACCCAAAATACTTTACGAGTTGCTGGAGTGTGGTTGGAGGAGAGATAATCTCTTCTCTGGAAGATGATTTCAAATCTAGATTCTTGCTAAAGCAGTTAAACACCAAGAACTTGGCTCTTATATCGAAAAATTCCCAACTCCTCCAAGACTTCAGGTTTCCAACCAATCTCATGTTTGAAAACGGTGTACAAAGTGATCACGAAACTGTTGGCTGAACGGTTGAATGAGATCTTAACTTCGGCAATTAGACACTCTCAATCTGCCTTCCTTCCGGCAGACTGCTTATGAAAAACGTTTATATACTATAGTTGAAGATTCTTTTTTTTTTAACTTGGAACTCGCGGATACATAAAAAAGTTTAAATATTACAGTTGAAGCCTGTTAAAAGTTGCATATATATCTTTTGAATAGTGATCAGTCAAGGCATAGCTATTATAAAAGAGATAATAGATCGTCCAAAGACGTTTATGGGAGATAATTAGGTCTTTTCACCTTTGTGTATGTTGTCGAGATGATTCTAGATAATATTTTAAAACTGAGTAGCTTTTTTATTTTTACAAAATTGAAATCAGTGTCTATTCATTTTCTTTTGTCTTCAAAAACTATTTTTTTATCGCTGATTTTTTTTTACTAATTTTGGATAATTTTCTATTGGAGTTAAAAAAAGGGTTAATTTTCTATTCTTTGCCAATTTTCATTTATTAAAAATAAGCCGATTTGAATTTAAAGGTTTTGACAAATATGAAAACCTGTCTCCAACAAGTTGCCATGAATTACAATTTCAACCAGCGGGGTTGGCCTGGTGGTGTTGAGAGAGCTTCGGCCTCAATACGCACCCGGGATCGAACCGCTGGCCAGGCAATTGGGATATCTAATTCCCCATAGTACTAAATGGTCCGCCTCGCGCCGAGGGGTTGGCCCCTGGAGATGGAAGTCCCTCCAGGTTAATCAAAAAAAAAAAAAAAAAAAAATGAATTACAATGAATTCCTTTTGCAAAAAAAAACAATGAATTACAATTTCTCATGGTTCATTAATTATGTTAAAAATCTTCAGGTGTTAATGTTCGGTACAAAGCTGGATTGTTTAACCATCCATGAATTAAAGTCAGATTAACGCATGCTTTGAATCCTTTGATCGCAAACTCCGTTTCAGGAAAAAAATTCACGTGATCGAATATGCAAATAACGTGTTTGACGAATTGTCGTATGTGAGAGCTGAGAAGTCTAGTCTCTAGATAAGCCAATTTTACTGTATTGTTGTTGACTTTCTATGATCTATGTTATCTTTTAACTAGAAAGATGTCAAAAATATCTAAGATAATACCAATATTTGTCAAAAGACAGACTTTTCTTTCTTCACTCTAATCCAATTAGCTTTTTGTGCAACCCAAAGTTGACTCAATGTAATTCTTTATTACTTACCATCAAAGAAAACAGTTGAAGACTCGCTACATCACTGGTCAATTTTCTTACATTCATTATTATATTCACCCTTTATATAATTTATTTACTCATTCTTGATCAATTTCTCACTTAATTTTGGTTTGTCGAATAAGTATCACAGAGGTAAGATCATCAACAGCTGAAGTTATTAGATGTTGTTGCACCTTGATCTGAAGTTATTAGATGTTGTTGCACCTTGATTTAAGTAAGTTGTAGTTTTATAATGTTTAGATGTTCTGAAACAATTGTGTTGTCTACTTTCCAGTGAACATCAGCAATGGCTGCATCATCAGCTAACGAGAATTCGGATAAACCTAGAAGAACCGTAACATCATTCCGCAACTTTGTTTCACAGAATCATGATTCTCAGTTTCCAGCAGAATCAGGAAGATACCATTTGTACATCTCTTACGCTTGTCCATGCATGGGCTTCTAGATGCCTCGCAGTATTAAAACTCAAAGGACTTGATAAAGCAATAACCTTCACGGTCAGTTCATATATCATTTTTCTAGACATATCCATTAAAATTATCACGAAACATAATGTGACCGGTCTTGTTCTTTATTAGTCTGTTCAACCTCTTTGGAGAAAAACAAAAGAAAACGATGAGCATATGGGATGGGTTTTTCCCGACTCAGATAAGGAGGTTCCTGGAGCTGAGCGAGACCATATCAATGGTGCGAAAAGCGTTAGAGGACTTTATGACATTGCTAGCTTGAACTACACAGGCAAATGCACTGTTCCTGTAAGTCACTAATTATTTTATATCCATGGTGTGTACTTATTTTAAGTCTAGCTCTGTTACTTTATTGGTTTCATTGTTTGAGGTAGGTTCTTTGGGATAAGAAACTTAACACTATAGTTAACAATGAGAGCTCTGAGATACTCCGAATGTTCAGCACCGAGTTCAATCATTTTGCCGAAATTCCTTGTCTTGATCTTTATCCTCCCAACCTCCGATCATTAATCAATGAGACAAACGAATGGGTACACCATGGGATAAATAACGGTGTTTACAAATGTGGTTTTGCTACAACTCAAACAGCATATGATGAGGTAAAGCAACTTTGCAGTTTACTATGTCGATATGGTATTAAAAAAGATTGATTCCAACAAGTTTTGTTTTCTCTTTATAGGCAGTGAAGCAATTGTTCGATGCATTGGACAAATGCGAAGAAATACTCGAAAAACAACGGTTTCTTTGTGGAAACACTTTGACTGAACCAGATATTCGGTTGTTCGTCACTCTCATAAGATTTGACGAGGTTGTTTATGCTCAACTAATTTTTATGTTTTGGGTTTGTATTTACAGTTTGTTGAATTTACCGTATGTTTGTGTTGTAGGCTTACACGGTGATCTTCAAATGCAGTAAAAGACTCATAAGGGAGTATTCAAATCTCTTTAACTACACGAAAGATATCTACCAAATCCCCGGGTTGAGCAGTACAGTGAAGATGGACCATGTCAAGCAAAATTACTATGGAAGCTTTCCTTCTATAAACCCTCTTGGGATTGTAGCTCATGGACCAAACATCGATTACTCTTTGTCTCATGACCGACATAGATTCTCCTAATAAACAGCATCGACTACCTCAAGAATGTGCGTCTCTTTCTCTTCAGAAACCCTTTTTTACATTTGACCTATTGGTCTATGTTTTGCATTGTGAGCGACAATTATGTTTTTTTAGTCTTAATATGTTTAGCATATGGAACTGAATATTATATGTAACCCAAAATACAGTATGAGAGTATATGACCAGAACAATTATTTTAACTATAAAACTAAACTTCGGTAAAGATGAAAACAACACTACTAGAAATAAAAATTGTAAATTGAATAAAATAAATTTTACAAAGTGTTTCTTTTTTGTTTGCATATGAGAAAATTTGTTATTTAAAGAGATTTCTGGATTCCACTGCTTGACGATTTGCTTCAATTTCTACTTTCATTTTTTTTTTTGAATGAATGTTAAGTTGATTCAAAAGAAAAATAAACGTTTTTGCACAACTGAGTTGCTTAAATATTCAAAACAAAAACAATTTGATGATAAAACTAAAAAGCTCCTCATCTCGTTGCCAACCAAGCTTGCATACATCCCTCATATCCTCTTTCTAGTTGCATTGCAGGGACCGTGAAACATCATTGTCGGCTCACTTCTCTTGGGTTTCCTCTCACGGCCACATGATCCAGAAATCTTTGTATCAGGACAACCATTGACTCTATGAAATGGTAATCTGTCGTGTCACTGTTGTACCATACAAGTGAGAGATATCAACATGCTTGTTCAAACAGTTGTCCGCTTCTGACTGAAATTAGAATTTGAACTAGTAACATGCTTAAGACATACCAAGAACATAGGATTCTAGATGTAATTACCTACCCGGCTACTGACTTATTTAACTATGGTCTTGGGAGGAGGGGTTAAAAAACAGAGAATATAGGAGACCAAAAGAAAAAATAAAATAAAAAAACAAACATCAACCTTTGTTCTGCTCGGGGAATGCCTCTTATGTCAGGAATAGTTACTAAAGCTTCCTCCCATTTCCGAGTTCTTTCTAGCTGGTGTAGATGTCTGCGCTGCAAATCTCTAAACTTATCGCCAAAGTCTCCTCTAAGTTCTTTCACAACCAAAGGATCAAGATTGTAGAAGATGGGAATCACTATGAGACGACCTTGATCCCTAAGTTCCTTCATCTTGGCCAGCACATCCAAGCTCCTATCTGAGTCGGCGAAATTCTTTGAGAAGATTACCATTGCGATCTTCGACTCTTCTATCCTCGTCAACAGGCTAGCTAGGTCTGTGTTCAATAACTCGTTCTCGTCTAAGAAAACATTTATATTCGCTCTTCTTAAAGCAGGGTCGAGAAAGCTTACGAAGTGGTTCCCCACATCTTCTCCCCGGAAGCTGATGAACACTTGAGGCCCTATTCGGGTTGCAACCGATGACGAAGCAGCCATGTGTGAGCTTCTGGGAAAGAAAAAGCAGAAACAGAGTTTTTGTTGATTGTTGTTTGACCTTGTGTGTTTTGTCAAGTTGTTTTGAACGCAAAAGGATTATCCAACGTCTTATTAATATATAATTAAAAGGTTGGTAATGTTAATATTTAAGTTGTCAACATGTATAATTTTTAAAACATGTCAACAACTTGTCGTAGAAATTTGAATTGGTCGTTTAACTCTATCGACATCCCCGGTCCATGAACCGTTCAACATTTCTATGAGTTTTAGGACAAAAATATTGATCTAAATTTATACTTTCAAAAGTTCTTATTAACCAGCGGAAATCCTGGAACAAGTAACAAATATCCGGGAGATGTATGATAGATGAATTATGCACACATCACACATGACACATTCTTCATTGGTTACATACGAAGATGAATAAACTCTAGAGGAGAAACTCAGTTATTGAGAGCAAGAAACCAACAAAGAAGAATCTCACCATTTCACTCGGAGCTCGAAGCCCTCTCATTGGCAATGGAGTGCCTTCTATAGGCATCGACATCTCAAGCTTTTGTCACCGATTGTAATAATATAGTCTTGATGATTGAAGATCCAAAAGCATGGCCTCTCTTTTCCAGTGAACTTAAAGAGATAATAAAGCTGAAGAATATATTCACAGAGTTCTCAACTGTTTTTAATCTTCATACTGAAAATGTATCGTCTGATACATTAATAAAAATAGCAATATCCTTTCATAGGGAGTTATACTACATTAGTTGTTCTTTTTTTGGTTTGGTTCCCCGTACCACCTCGAGTTTAATAGAATAGTCATTTGATGAAAACAAAAGTAAGCTCTCTCGTTTAATATTGCTCTCTCTTCTCTCTAATCGTCTTCCACCTCCAAGCTCTGATTTTCCGGCCGACGCAGATGGGTTTCCGCAGCCATAGCGTCGGTCCGGTTTGTCTCTTTGTTCTCTCTCCTTAGATTTGTTTGTGTTTTTATGGCTGTCAGAACTTGGATTTTCAATATCAGATCTTGAATACATTGATAAATCTGAAGGATGGTCTCAGTTTGGCTTTGAATGTGGTTAGCTTCTCTGATGCCTTGAGTGTTGGATTCTATGTCGCCTGATTCGCGATCTCCTCTTCGGTTTCAAGCTCCGGTCTCCTTTTCTATGATTTATCTGTGGTATGTCTTGTCTCACTTTTGGTGGAGTGGATTCCAGGATTAGATGGAGTGCTTATCCTTGAATTTGGATGCAATGGGTTGGTTGCGGTGGTGACTGTTCTTCTTCTGTTATGTCGTGTAGTTCCGGCTCGATTCAATGGATTTGGAGCTTCGGCTCTTCTATTTCAAGTTGTTGCTAGTCGTTTGGTGAAATCAGTGTCTTCTCAGCTTGTCTTCCATTGATTGTTCCATGCAGGTGATGCTCGTGGTCCTTCGATGTTTCTGAAGCAATTTAACGAGTTCTGGCTTCGTCTTCCTCAATAAGTCCGAATGTTGTTCTATGCTCCATCAAATCCATCTTCCCGGTTATCGTCTGTCTCCTCTTTCCAAGGCGTTATTTGTTTTTCTGATCTGATATTTTTGTAGTCTTTGATTTGTTTGTTCACTTCATCTTTGTTGTTTGTTTTAGCTTGCCTTTCTCAGGGCTTTATTCTAGAAGAACTTGTTCATGCTCGCTTTGTATCCCTCAAATGCATTTTTCCATGTATTTCAGTATTAGTATTTCACCTGTGATGTTACTTTAATTCAGTGTTTAAAAAAGAAGAGGAATTAATTTTATAAATTTCTGTTTTAGAAAAAAACATATATAGAAAAAAACATATATAGAAATATTTAAATTTAATATAATATACAGTGCTCTAAAATACGGCCTATGTGTCCGTCTAGACGGGTTCCAGGCGCAAGGATCGATCAAAAACTTTATTTAGTATGGGACCCTGTAATATTTAGTTGACGGATACATAAATAAATTTTGGATTACTTATATAAGAAAAAAAAATAAAGAGAGTGGGGGTATATGCCACACCTTTGTTCAACATTCGAGTAGGGGTATATGCCACACCTTACATATTCTATGTTATACTGTTTTATGAGAATTTAAATAATTCAGATGCATAATAGAGTTTATGCAGATATGTACAGTGCGGTCTATGCGAACACATAAACAGATTTTAAACATTAATATTCTAAAAATATTTTTTATTATATATTTTATTAATTTGTTTGTATTAATTTTTTTTTATTTTATGTATTTATATCTATCAATTTAATTATTTGCAAAACAATCATGAGATAATAAAATTTCTTGTTTCTTATGTTTCTAGCTAATGTGTGGTGGATACTTTTTTTTTTTTTTGGTAACTATGTGTGGTGGATACTTCATATGAAGTATTCTCTCATAATTTTTTTAAATGATCTATTCATGTTTGATAATGTGGTTTAATGTCTTTCTTGCAGAGAATGTAGTTGCTCTAGTTTTATTGTTAGATTTTATGCAAGAGAATGTGCTATAGATTTTTTTTTTTTTTTTTTTGATCAAACGTGCTATAGATTTTTTTAAAAAGATTTTTTATTGCAACTACATTATCTGCAAAAAAAAAAAAGATTTGTTAATCATCTTTATTTCTTAATTGAATTTAAATCTTTTTTTCTTTCAGAGAATGTAGTTTGGTCATAAGAGGATATTTACATAATTTTATTGTTAGCTTTCCATATTTGATTGAATATGTGATATAGGTTTGAATTTCAAATCAAATTATTGGGTTTTTTTCTCTAAACTCTCCTCTATTTTACATGTATAGAAATTTATTTTGTTTCTTTATTAAAAATAACACTAAAACTTGTTTTGTGCACTCTGGTGAATATTTAATTTATATTTTAAAATGATTAAATATATTTTTATATTTTGCTTTTATAATGTGTAACTTTATAACTGATTTGACATGATTAATATATAAAATTTTGTATTTTTATACATAATTTATTTTTCAGTCAATATTAATGAATATCAATATTTTGCAATATACAGTAAACAATAAAAAAATATAATGATTATATTTATAAATATGGTTTTACTGTAAAAACTGATGAAACTTAAATCTAAAAAATATATCAAAATGTTGAACAATTTTATTCTTAAATAAAAAATATTATTTTTGAATAATTGCTATAAGGAAACTTCATTTTTTTCTTACTTAGGTTTTAAGACTTTGAACAGGGAGATGGATGAGAGTTAGGTGGATACGTGCAGACCCCGATTGTAGTGTTTTGGGATATTAAGAGTTGTGAAATCCATGTTGGTTTGATTACAATGTAATACATTTCCCCAATTGAGCATGCATGGAAGATCCCAATGTTCTCCAATGACAGTCACGAAAGCATCATGACCGCTAAAAAAAT
Organism: Brassica oleracea var. oleracea; assembly: GCF_000695525.1. Lineage (NCBI taxonomy): Eukaryota > Viridiplantae > Streptophyta > Magnoliopsida > Brassicales > Brassicaceae > Brassica > Brassica oleracea. The sequence continues at coordinate 26,879,753 of NC_027754.1, forward strand.
TATACTTCTCACCTGAAACCCGACGCTCGCAACTTCTGAGTTCTGACACTCAATCTTCTAGAAAACCAAATCCAAAGTATTTATAAGTATTTGAAACGTTGAGTTTTCTTACAAGCTAAGAACCACTTTCACAATTCCTTGTTTGCACGATTATGTAATCTCGCAAAGCCAAACCTTATACTCAAGAAACTAAATAATGCAGTTATAAATAAGTAATGGATAAAACCAAACAAAAGTTCATTACCTAACCAATAAACTAGACGACATAAACCACGTTTCAAAAAGGAAAAACTGAATTAGATATTAAAAGGTAAGTATGATTCTCCATTCATATAGTGACTTGGTCCCTGGCCGTGGGGCGTATTGCAACACCTTTTACCACGAGACCATCCTTCCGATCAGTGTCCACGTATTGATGCAAAGAAAAGAATATCTTCGCGGCTGCACTCTTTGGCGGTGCCTCAAACTCTCCAACTTGAATATCCACCCAATTATTGCCGTCGCCAATGTAGTCATCTAAGCTCAGAGTACGCTCCTGTATACTCTGGCTTCCACCGCGATGTTCCAGCTTCAGCTTTAGGGTTACTGGCTCCTCCCATCCGGCTGCTGTATCATCTAAGTTCAAAATGAACACTACCTCGTACTTTGTCCCCGGTGTTAGCTTCCTTGTGTGAAAATTCCCGGTTATATGTAGCCAGTACACCGTAATCAGCATCGCCACTTCAATGTCTGCTTCGCTGCAAGCATAATCAGGTCTAGTTTTAGTAAATATAGTTAAACCCTTGAGGGGGAAAATTACAAAAGAAAAGATTTTAAATACTACCTTTGGCCATCGTAGATAGAATTCCATGTCCAGTTTTCAGGTTTCTCTGAATGAGTAATGTCGAGTCTCCTTGCAGGGACAAAGAAAATTCCTCTCGACTGATTCGTTACTTCTCTTGGAGGTTTTTCTACAATGGGGATATTAGCCAGCAATTTTTTGACCTCTTTGACGATTGAATTTATGAATTCTTTATCGGACCTGTCACTGTCATACAATACAAGTCACACGATATCAATGGATCAACTAGTTGTCATGACTGAAGTCATAGCTAAAAAATTTACACATAAAGAGCCTATTTTTTTTGAAAAAAAGCAAAAAAAAACGTTTATACATCTCTATATTTTTGTCAGTTATAAAACTTAAAAATAAAAACATTAATTCACCTCTATATTTTTGTCTGCTATAACATTTAGAAATAAAAACGTTTATACAATCTCTATTTTTTCATCTAACTGATATTTTTTATTCTATAAATAGGAGAAGATACATCATTTCTCTATTCTTTACTCTATATTTAAATTTTTTGCTATTTTATAGAAATGCATTGAAATAAACTTTACCTTTATTACTTTTTAAAAACAAAAATAACAAAATACATTGGTCTTAAGCTTGACATAAAAGTTCAGAACACAGAAGGTATATACAGTATATCACTAGTAAAAAATGCTGGGTAAATAATAGCTACATACTCCCATGTTGATATTCAGATGTAGCTTTTATGTTTGTTAACACTAAAATAGGTCTATCATTTTGTTTATTTTTAAAGAAAATAAAAATTTAAAGCTTTTATGCTCACACGTACTGTGTCATTCTAACATTTTTTTGTTACACAAAAAGTGTCACTTTACAATTCCAATGCAAATTATATTTATTTTTACCTGAAAATTAATTGCAAATTGCATTGATTTTATAAATAATTTTATTTATCTCAAATACTATTGGTCAGAGATCTGTAATTAATAACAACTTACGTATATTTCAGCAATTTAGTGACACTTATTCATGAAACGGAGGGAGGATATGATATATCATATACTAGGTTAAGATCCGCGCCTTGCGCGGGATAAACATTATATATATAAATTATTTTATATATTATATGTTTATAACATATTATGAAATAATAAATATATATTGAATAATTAAAAAGTCATTATCTACTACTTATATAATTAAATAGGTGCAAACATATAAATAAATTTTATAAATCGAAAAAATATTTTTTCTATTTGATCTGATATATAATTAAATTTAAATGATAGTAACATATATATGGTATATTTTAATATTAATCTTTATTAGATGATGATTTTTACTCATATTTTTTTTTTCATTTGTATCTGTTATAGCAAAAAGTCTAAATTAGTGATAACAAAATTTTCACTGTGGGATTAATGGTTTAAGTAATTTATAATATTTTAAAAAATTAAGTTGTCAATATTTTTTCAATTTTTTTATCAAAAAAATGTTCAGAGTAAATTTCAAAATTAAGATATATATATATTTTTATATGGCATATAGTTTAATTTAAAATGATACATATATTTATATATCTTTTATTTTTGATACTTATTAAATGAGACTTTCAACTTATATTATTTTTTAATTATTTGTATCATGTCATAACAAAAGTTTTAAATCATAGATCACAAAATTTGAATGTGAAACTTTTAACAGTTTTAGTAATTTATACTCGTTTTTAAAAATTCAAAATATAATATATAAATAATTTTTTAAATTTTTATTATATAGTTACTATGATTGTTTAATTTATTTTAATAGCTTAAAATTAAACAAATATAATTATAATACCCACTTATTTTTATCAAATATTTATTATTCAAAATCATTAATTGTCATATATATATTAGCCACATTTAGCAATTCCGTAATTTTATTTAAGAAAATAATGAAGCACATTAATAATATATTTATGGTTAGTTCAATAAAAAGTTTATTATATATTAGATAGACCAACATATTTCTCTAAAGATTCTAAGAATCATTGTAGTGTTGACATGTGGCTACAAACAAATGTTGCAATGCTTCTCAAATAATATATAGAGGATGTAAAGAAGATTGGTCTAAGGATAAATTCAAACTTAATAAGACACAAAAAAGGGAAAAAAAATATGCAAGACTATATATTAATTTAGTCAGAGAATCTTCTAGCTAAACTAAATCTTCTTGGTTCGTTAGATGTCAACATTCTTAAGCAGCCTACCGTAAGCGGGAGAAAAGCTACAAAAGCTTAATAATTTTTATCAGTGACAACAACACAATGAAACTAATAACCTATTTATTTAGTCAAAAATTAAAACAACAACTAATATATAACCTAGTTATAATAAAACTCCAAAAACCCAAAAACCTTAAAGGATATATAGTTCTTAACTTCTTATCAAAGACCAAAGAAAAACCTTTGTTCTGGCAAGCGCATCCCACGTGTTTGAGTAATGGAAGTTAAAGCTTCCTCCCACTTTTGGGTTTTCACTGGCTCGTGTTGATGATTGCGCTTCAGATTCCTGAAATTATCGCCAAAGCTTCCTTGAAGATATTTCACGACTGAAGGTTCCAGCTTGTAGAAGATGGGAATCACTTTAAGACCGCCCTGATCCTTACATTCCTTGATCTTGACAAGCTCGTCCAGACACCATACCGAGCTGGTATAATCCTTTGAGAAGATGGCCAGTGCGACCTTTGATTCCTCGATCCTCACCAAAAGGTTTTCTAGGTCTGTGCCCATAAGCTCTAGTTCGTCTATGAAGACGTTTATATTTGCTTCTCTCATGGCAGGCTCAAGAAAGGCTATGAAGCTTCTCCGCAGCTCAGATCCGCGGAAGTTTATGAAGACTTGAGGTTGTATTGCCGTACTCACTTGTCTCATAACCGAAGAAGAAGCCATGTGAGAGATTTTCTTAATTGAGACCAAAGTCCAAACTCCAAAGAGAGCCTGCTTAGAAGAATGACTTGAGCCTTCATGTTGTTGCATAGTTATATAAAAGAAACCGATCCTTGTGAACTGTCATCCATTGATTCGTAATTCTCAAAATAACGAAAAATCAAACTTGCAATTCACGAATTGGTATTTAACTCGTTTTTCATTTAATGCAGTTACTTTTTTGACCAACCAAGAGTATTTATTATACAATCCATGAATCTTCTTTCATACAAGAATAAAAATAGAATAATCTCTATTATTAAAAGAGAAATACCCATTAAAAAATACCCCTAAATTTTCTAACTTATTTACACTTCCATGCCACTGAAAATTAAATTAAACTACATATTTTAATGCTTGTCTTTTACAGTTAAATTAATGAGTTTTCCTTAATCAAATTTAAACTTAATGTCATTAAATAAACCTACCTATTTTAATACTTGTATTTTCTAGTTAAATTAATGAGTTTTCATTAATCAAATTTAAACTTAATGTCATTAAATAAACCTACCTATTTTAATACTTGTATTTTCTAGTTAAATTAATGAGTTTTCATTAATCAAATTTAAACTTAATGTCATTAAATAAACCTACCTATTTTAATACTTGTATTTTCTAGTTAAATTAATGAGTTTTCATTAATCAAATTTAAACTTAATGTCATTAAATAAACCTACCTATTTTAATACTTGTATTTTCTAGTTAAATTAATGAGTTTTCATTAATCAAATTTAAACTTAATGTCATTAAATAAACCTACCTATTTTAATACTTGTATTTTCTAGTTAAATTAATGAGTTTTCATTAATCAAATTTAAACTTAATGTCATTAAATGAACCTAAAAATACATCATATTTAACGTAGCTTATTACGTACGAGTACGGCCCAATAATGAACATGAATTTTATTTTTACGAAAACGTGAATCACTTGACTTATGTAATATTTAAAATATATTAACTACAATATAACAAATGCATATAACCTACCTATACTTTAGTTTGAAATGATCATGTTCAAGTTTTATATAGTCAACTTACATCATGCATCGATCGATGTACAATATTCAAACCACCTATAGTTTTCGTTTTCTTTATAGGATGTATCAACCAACCAATCATCCCATTGATTTTCTAAGCTTTATAAAAAAACAAATCAATAAATACAAACTCAAAATCCAATATCTTCTATTAATCAAAACAGAATATCTTCAATGTCGTATCTTTAATGTACCTATTAAATATAGAAACTGTAATCATAATTATACTAATTATAAGAATATATTTGATTTCAACCAATTGATCTATTACTTCGGTAATTGATTTGCTTGCAGAAGAGGAAACAATAAATTTAAAATTTATAAGAATATAAAGATATATTTACATTAATAACCATTGTTTTTATATATCGTCTACAATTCTCTAATTACGTCTATTTGTTCAATTTTTTATATGATATCGAATATTCATCGTAAATAGATGGTTTAAGATGCCAAAAAAAATATTTACTTGGTGAATATAATACATCAAATATTACAAATACATTATTTAGTTAAATAAATAACCAAAAACCGAAAATTCAAACCCGCGCTGGCGCGCGGATCAGGGTCTAGTTTTCCTTTAAAAGAAGTGTCAATTTGCTGGATATTCGTAAGGGGTTCACAAATGAAAAATATACTCATTCTACAGTGATTCCTCTTTGATGTGACAATTGTAAGTAAAGTTGGACGGCGCGTCTATTGTGTATACGCAAAACAAAAAATAAAACTATACTATCTGTGAAGAGAAATAGTATACATCGATCTATATATTGTAACTATTTAGAGGAGAAGGACGAGGTAGGAGGAGATCGTCGGAGGAGGAGGGAGGAGGAGAAAGAAGGAGAATGGGGCGGAGGAAGACGAAGATTTTAATGTTCTATACTATGTTCATAAAATATTAAAGTATATTCAGTAAGTACAATAATTGTTACAAATTTTTTTTGTGTATTTCAACTGAGATGTGTTGTTCTTTGTATATAGTAAAGTTTGAGATAAGAAACTTCAAGATAATAAAATTGTCAAGGAATTACACATATTATAATGTTAACATATTGTCATTTATTATAAAATTATGTTTCTATTCTATGTTTTTTTATAGAATATCACACAACAAAACAAACTATCAAAAAGACAGACTATAATTTTATGAGAAATATATGTCCATTTAAAAAAAAATTAATTACAGCATATACAGAAAAATGTATATATTTTTATTAGCATAATTATTTGAATGTCTTATATTTAATTAGAAAGATGCATATCAAATAAAATGAGAGGAGGAAAAAAAAAGAAAACAAAAATATATGCATGTGATCACCAGTCGTGAATGTCTAAGGGTAAAAAATATCTTATTACATAAAATATTCAAAATATCATAACAAGTGTTGTTATAGTTATAATATTAATTTTTTTTTTCCTATGTATATAGAATCCAATTCTCCTTAAAAGAATAGTCAATTCAAAAAATAGATCAATCACTTCGGATTTCTCTAGAACCTTTTTCGGCTTAGAAAATATATTTTGTTGAAACTTATGTTTTATAGGTCAGGTGTTTTTCATATTGCACTGTACAAAACGAGACTGTCTTACTAACTTCCTAGAAAATGTGTATTCTACGGAGACTACATGTCAGACTGCCGAAAAATCATTTCAGCATTTGTAGTTAGGGATCGCCAAAAACCACTTCACTGTAATCGTTTGGTCTTAGGATAATCATATTTCTGAATCAGTATACAATCTTTATATATATAAAAGGGTTTGAATCCCTCCTGGGTGTGCCACATCAGATTCCACCTAGGAAAGTCGAAGTCCATGGATGCGACATTTGTCCCGGCCATTTAAAACGCTGCACTTCATTTAATCGAAAATTTGTTGGGCTTCGTTTTTGTTATGCGATTGTTCAATGTTAATGGGCTTTAGTTTGGAAAGTTTGTTTTGTCCAGAAGCCCGTGAGCACCAACCCTAATCTGATTGCGCACATACATTTGTGTTCTTCTCTCTTTTGCCTTCGACGGTGACGCCTGAGATTCTTGCTTAAACGGATTGCGTTATGGTTTTTATTGTGTTTAATCCCATTAATTCATAAGCCCACCACGACGGATCTTCAATGCTTGGTTTGCATCGGCAAGGCGGTGTACTTTCAGGTATAAATATATCGATATTTCTCCCCTTGAAATCATCTTCGTTTTATATCTCTTTCAGTATATTAATCGGATATGGTGTCACTTTTCTGAATTGCCATAGTCCTATCTCTGCAACCTTTTTATGCTTCTTGGATTGGAACCGTAAGTGCCGCCACCACTCTTTTTTTTTATTGCGTTCCTGAGTTTCATCAATCTCCTCTATGTAAGCATACAATATTTTTCACAACATAGGTCTTTTAATATCCCTGATTTGCTTAGACTAACTCATATGTTTTGATAGATGCCGTAGTAGTGGCTCCTTAGAAGTTCCTTGCAAAAGAACTCTCCAGTTGGCAAATGGGTTGAGTGCATCATCACGCCGTGAGCTGAATACACTAAGCAATGCACAGAAGATGAGCCACCATCCGGTACAATGATAGGTGAATCTGACAATTGGTGACGTATAGGAGTCATGTATGCTCTCAGTTTGGTAAAAAACCCTCACTTTAATTTTTTTTTCCAGGACTCATGCTCTCCAGCTAACTCAAATCACCATGTAGCAAACAATCGTTTAGTTAGCTACTGCTGCGAAGATCTGAGATAAACAAATTAAACATTTATGCGAGGGTTAATCCTCTGTAATGAGATCTTCTAACAAATCTAGGTACTTAATTAGGTTTCTTCTTACAGACAAATGGAAACTACACAAGAGTACTTCGATTCAGAGTTAACATCTATGCATAACTAAATACAGGTGGGAGTTGGGGAGAGTTTGGCAGATTCAATTTTTTTGAAGGTGTTATTGTATTTTTTAAGAATATGTGTTTTTGTTTATTTGAATATATTTGAGTGTGTCAGTTTTTAATTATGGAATATTATGTGGCAGCGATGTCAAAAACAACTTTCTGAGAACAAAGGAAGCAACGGCAAATGCATAATCAAGTTTAGTGCTTGCCTTTTTG